>NC_092054.1:4333882-4933882 GCF_003086295.3 Arachis hypogaea | reverse complement strand
AACAACCACAATTATAAAAATATAATACTAGTGAATATAATACTTCATATCATAAAAATATAATAATAGTAAATAAAATAAATAATAAGCACAATTATAAAATTTTGTCAAGTTAAAACAAAAAAATTAAAAAGAAAATAATTGTAAAAAATAAAAAAGGATAAATAATAAAAAAGGGACTCATATGAGCATAAACAATAAGAATTCCAAAAAAAAAAAAATCAATAACACAAAGAATAAGATTGATAAAAAGAGAAATAAATTCAGTTAATTAATCATATTTGAAAATTAAGGAAACAAAAATCGCTACCCAAATCGATTCGTATGTACAACTCTACTACATTCTACATCCTAACATGCAAAGCCTAATTTCAAACTATAAGGATTAAACTATAAATTCTAGTTCCTCTACCTTACATACCATTTTTCCAATTAACAAATGCTAATGCTAAAGAAAAAATATAACTGACCTCGTCACCAATGGCACCGATAATATGGGCAACACCGTTCAGTCGGTATAAGATCTATTCGTTTGTCGTGATATCCAACTGGAGGTCGGCACTCGGATACCTCGGACCCGCTCTCAAGTTGCTCTGACCTCTAGAATTTCCTCTCTAAACAACCTCAAAATGACTCGAAATGATGAGTAATCTGCGGCTGCCTTCCACGGTTTATATAGGCATGCACTCTACACATAAACTGTTGTTGTTTCTAGCGGTTTACGCACGTGTCCCAATACACATAAACCGCTACTGCCAGTAGCGGTTTATGACCAAGCATCAATAAACAGAAACCGCAACAGCCTCTAGCAGTTTCTGTGTTTTCCCATTTACATGTAATCCGCGGTTGGCTATAGCGGATTATGTGTTTTCTGTAAACCGCTACTGCCATTAGCAGTTTCTATAAATATATGAAATTGCGTCTTCATGTTTGAAAGAATACAATTGCGTAAATTTGAAGGACAAACAATTTATTTATGTAAATTGTCCTAAAATTAAATTGATATTGATAATTATTAATAATAATAGAACTATTAGTAATATTGTAAATATACAAAAAAAATAACATTTTCCTTGTTTTCTTGCTTGTAATGGATGAAAAATTTTTTTGATGAGACCCACACCAAAAATTTCCTTCCTTTCTATTTTCTTTATCAACCAAACAAAGGAAAATAAAATTTTTCACTCATTTTCCTTCCATCATTTTTCTTTCCTCTTATTTTTCCTTAAATCAAACATAGTATAAATGAACTTAAAAATTTTACTCTCGAAAAACAAATAAATATCTACAAATTCACCTATCAATATTGTTCAAATATAAATATTTGATGAGATAAAATCTTAATATAAATATTTCAATTTAATCTTAAACTTTATGTATTGCAACCGACGAATAATTTTTCTATTTTAAAAGCATACAAAATATATACAATATCAAAAATATTATGTACATATAAAAAATTAATCACTATACATATATATATATATATAGTTTATTAACTCATTTTTAACATAGCTAATTTTTTGTGAATATGTAACAGTTATAAAACATATATAAATATATGTAATTTGTAACAACTAACTTAGTATCTAATTTATAATATTTATAAAATATGTTCTGGGAAAAGAAAACTTCTGTTAATCTTTGAATTGTTTAGTTGTGCTTCTAAAAACCAGTTAGAGCAGAATAGAAAATAAAAGGTTTCTTTTAATTAATATGAGCAACAAGCAAACAAACTAAATAAAAAAATGAAAAATGACCTCTAACTCTTTTTTCAAAACAAGTGCATCAAAAAAACATTTCTGTTATAAAATAACTAAATAAGAAAGATAAAATAAAGAAATATAAATGAAAGACGCTAGTATTAATATTCACTAATATTAATATCATCCTACCGTAATAACTATGATTTATATATTAATACTATATTTGTAATATGAAGAGAAAGAAAAGCTTCGTAGAGAGAGAGGAAAAATGCTTTTATTGATGTGTGTATTTGCCTGAGGCTTAGAGTCCTATTTATATGCATACAGGAAGGTAACTTTTTCAACCTTATTAAATATATTCTCTCTTGAGAATGTGAGCTTCACATGGGAATGGGCATCCACGTCCCATTCTTATCACAACACTCCCCCTTAGATGCTCATTTAGGATAATTGCCTCGTTAAAACTTTACTAAAGAAAAACCCAGTGGGAAAAAAAAAAACCTTAGTGAAGGAAAAAGAGTACAATAATATCCTTTGTGACGGGGACTGCCTCATTAAAAACCTTGTCAAGAAAAACCCAATGGGAAAAAACCTGACCAAGGGAAAAAGAGTACAGTCTCCCCCTCATGCCGACATCATTTAATGTCTCGAAATCGGCGCATCCCAATCTCATGTACCAATCTTTCAAAGGAGGATTTTGAGAGTGACTTTGTAAATAAATCTGCCAGATTATCACTTGAGCGGATCTGTTGGATATCAATTGTCCCTTGATTTTGAAGATAATGAGCGAAGAAGAATTTGAGAGAAATATGCTTTGTTCTATCACCTTTGATGTATCCGCCTTTAAGTTGAGCAATGCATGCTGTATTATCTTCAAACAGGACAGTTGGAGCTATCTTATGATCAATCAGTCCACATGATGACAGAATAGATTGAATCAGACTCTTCAGCCAAAAACACTCGCGACTAGCTTCATGAATCGCCAGTATTTCAGCATGATCAGAGGAGGTTGCTGCTATCGTCTGTTTCGTGGACCTCCATGATATAGCTGTACCACCATATGTGAACAGGTATCCTGTTTGAGATCTCCCTTTATGTGGATCGGACAAGTATCCGGCATCTGCATAGCCAATTAGTTGTGTCTAGGATCCATAGGGATAAAACAATCCCATATCAACCGTTACAAGAAGATATCGAAAATTTTGTTTGATTCCACTCCAATGTCTTCTGGTTGGAGAAGAACTATATCTTGCTAGTAAATTCACTGCGAATGATATGTCAGGTCGCGTATTATTAGCAAGGTACATTAGCGCTCCAATGGCACTAAGATATGGTACTTCAGGACCAAGGATATCTTCATTCTCTTCTTTAGGACAGAATTGATCATTTTCCACATCCAAAGATCTTACGATCATTGGGGTACTTAATGGATGTGACTTATCTATATAAAATCTCTTCAAGATCTTTTCTGTGTATGTTGTTTGATGAATAAAGATCCCACCTTTTATATGCTCGATCTGCAGGCCAAGACAAAACTTAGTCTTTCCAAGATCTTTCATCTCAAACTCTTCTTTTAGAGTTTTTATAATTGTTGGAATCTCTTCAGGAGTCCCAATGATATTTAAATTATCAACATACACAGCAATTATAATGAATCTAGATGCGGTTTTCTTTATGAAAACACATGGATAGATATCATCATTCTTGAATTCATTTTTGGCCAGATACTCAGTAAGACGATTATACCACATTCGTCCAGATTGCTTTAGACCATATAAATATCTTTACAATTTAACTGAGTATAACCCTTACGAATATTCACTGGATCGTTTAGATATCTTTAGTCCTTCAAGAACTTTCATATAGATATCCCGATCTAATGAGCCGTATAAATAGGCTGTTACCACATCCATTAAATGCATATGCAGTTTATGATATGCAGATAAACTGGCCAAATAACGCAATATTATCGCATCCACTACTGGGGAATATGTTTCTTCATAATCTATATCGGGCCTTTGTGAAAAACCTTGTGCCACAAGTCGGGCTTTGTAGCGCACAACTTCATTTTTCTCATTTTGTTTTCTCACAAATACCCATCGATATTCAACAGGTTTTACATCTTCAGGTGTACGGACTACAGGTCCGAAGACTTCACATTTTGCAAGTGAGTCTAATTCAGCCTTCATGGCTTCTTTCCATTTTGGCCAATCATTCCTTTGTCGACATTCTTCGACTGATCTTGGCTCAAGATCCTTACTTTCATGCATGATATTTAATGCCACATTATATGCAAATATTTCATTGACAGTTGTCTTATTTCGGTCCCATTTCTCTCCTGTAAAGACATAATTTATCGAGATCTCATCATTTTCATAATTTTCAGGTACCTGAACGTCTTCTAGCGTTATATCAGAATTTTGGACAACTGCAGGTGTCTTTACAATGTCTTTTTCAACAGGAATAGTATTTACCTCTTTTCTCTTTCGAGGATTTTTATCTTTGGAACCGACAGGCCTGCCACGCTTCTGGCGTGTATTTGCTTCGGTGGTAATTTGTCCAACTGGGACATCAATTCGAATTGGGACATTTTTCGCTAGTATATACGACTTGTTTATCCTATTTGTATCGGAAAATGCATCAGGCAATTCATTTGCTATTCTTTGCAAATGTATAATCTTTTGAACTTCTAGTTCATATTGCCCTGATCGAGGATCTAAATGTATCAACGATGATGCATTCCAATTAAGTTCCTTTTCAGGAAGCTTATTCTCTCCCCCTAATGTTGGAAATTTTGATTCATCAAAATGACAATCCGCAAACTGGGCTTTAAATACATCTCCCGTTTGTATCTCAAGACACCTCACTATAGAGGGAGAATCATATCCAACATATATCCCCAATTTTCTTTGGGGTTCCATTTTGGTGCGATTAGGTGGTGCAATGGGAACATATATCGCACACCCAAATATTCTTAAATGGGAGACATTTGGCTGCTGGCCAAAAGCTAATTGCATAGGAGAGAACTGATGGTAACTCGTTGGCCTCAAATGAATAAGTGCTGCGGCATGTAAAATAGCATGCCCCAAACCGAGGTTGGGAGATTTGTTCTCATAAGCAAGGGTCTAGCAATTAATTGGAGGCGCTTAATAAGTGATTTTGCTAACCCATTTTGTGTGTGAACATAAGCTACTGGATGTTCAACACTTATTCCATTAGCCATTCAATAAGCATCAAAAGCTTGGGAAGTAAATTCACCAGCATTATCAAGACGAATTGCTTTAATTGAATTTTCTGGAAATTGTACTTTTAATAGAATAATTTGAGCCAGTAATATCGCAAACACCAGGTTGCAAGAAGATAATAAGCACACATGAGACCATCTCAAAGATGCGTCTATCAGGACCATAAAATATCTAAAAGATCCACATGGTGGATGAATAGGTCCACATATATCACCTTGAATCCTTTCTAGGAATTCATGGGACTCAAATCCAATCTTTACTGGTGATGACCTTAAAATTAACTTCCCTTGAGAACATGCAGCACAACAAAATTCACTAGATTTAAGAATCTTCTAGTTCTTTAGTGAATGTCCATGAGAGTTTTCAATAATTCTCCTCATCATGGTTGTTCCCGAGACCCAATCTATCATGCCAAGTTATGAATTCATTTGGGCTAGTAAACTTCTGGTTTACAATGGCATGTGAGTCAATTGCACTAATCTTTGTATAATATAACCCAGATGAAAGTGAGGGCAACTTTTCTAATATAACTTTCTCATTTGAATCATGAGTTGTGATACATAAGTACTCATGATTTCCCTCATTCATAGTCTCAACATGATATCCATTTCGGCGAATATCTTTTAAACTCAACAAGTTCCTCAGGGACTTGGTAGATAATAGTGCATTATTTATTACAAATTTTGTTCATTCAGGAAATAAAATTATAGCTCTTCCGGAGCCTTCTATCACATTGCCCGAGCCAATAATAGTATTAACATATTCATCTTTTGGCACAAGATGGGTAAAATATATATTACTTTTAAGAATAGTGTGCGAACTTGCACTATCCACAAGGCAAATATCTTCAGAATATGTCCTTACCATTTTTCTTCAAAGACAAATAAAAAAATGAGTAAAAGTACATGCACAGTAAAATTATTCACATGAATACTTAACAAACACATACATATATCAAACTATTCCATCATTGATCAAATAGCTAATATTTCCTTTAGAATCCTTAAAGAAATTAGATACATCATAAGGAGTGGTGGAATTTTCATCATTTGAAACAAAATTTGTTTCCTTTTTTTGTCATCTCTTTTCAAGGATGCTTGATAAAGATCAACTAGGTGCCTTGGGGTACGACAGGTACGTGACCAATGGCCCTTTCCACCACAACGGAAGCATTTATCCTCAATTGATATACTTTGCCCATTATTTCTTTCTTTATCCCACTTCACGTGAGATCTTTCTTGTGAACATAATTTCTTTTCTTTCCATAATTTTTCTTGTTATCAAAATCTTGCCATTTACCTCTTCTGGGGTTATAATTTGCCGCATTTGCTTCAGGAAATGGGGCGGCGCCAGCTGGGCGCACTTCATGATTTCTTAAGAGCATCTCATTGTTGTGTTCAGCAACAAGAAAGCAAGAGCTCAAAAAAAATTTTAAATTCTTTTTCTTGATACTGCTGCTGCAGGAACACATTCGAGGCATGGAAGGTCAAAAAAATTTTCTCTAACATATCGGGCTTGAGGAAGTATCACATGATTGTACCTTTCTTCAAGGTCTTTCCACAGATCTGCAGGATCTTTTAATGTGGGATATTCATTTTTCAATCATACTTCAAGATGATGACGAAGAAAAATCATGGATTTGACTTTATCCTTTTGGGATGTATTATTTTTAGCCTTAATGGTATCTTCAAGATCCATTGAATCAAGATGGATTTTAGCATATAGTATCCAGATATATCAAAAGCATTATATTCAAGATGAAAGAGTTTCGATATAATAAAAATTTGTTACCTGGAATCTTCTTAAAATTTTGTTAGAGTTTCGTGCTGATAACGTGTTATAAAATAACTAAATAAGAAAGATAAAATAAAGAAATATAAATGAAAGACGCTAGTATTAATATTCACTAATATTAATATCATCCTACCGTAATAACTATGATTTATATATTAATACTATATTTGTAATATGAAGAGAAAGAAAAGCTTCGTAGAGAGAGAGGAAAAATACTTTTATTGATGTGTGTGCTTTTATTGATGTGTGTATTTGCCTGAGGCTGAGTCCTATTTCTATTTATATGCATACAGGAAGGTAACTTTTTCAACCTTATTAAATATATTCTCTCTTGAGAATGTGAGCTTCACATGGGAATGGGCATCCACGTCCCATTCTTATCACAACAATTTCGTTGGAGAAAATAAATGATCTCACCAATTCTCGAAAACATAGTATAAGAACAAATAAAAAGATAAAAATAATTATGAATTGCCCAATAAATTAAGCAAAAAAAAAAAGACTACAAAAAAGTGAAAAATAAAAACATGATCCATGCATCCAAAATCGTTCTGCAGTTGATCAGAGTGTAGAGTTTTTAACTTGCCATAACCTGCATCACAAATCCATATATGCAACTCTCAAAGCATTAAAGAGCATATATAAATTTCCAAGGATAAGAAGAGACTAAAAAAAAAGACTTTTTAAGGATGAATTCGAGAAATGAAAATACTTTCCAATATCAAAGTTAGCAAATCCAAACCACAGATACTATGTTCATTATTTCTGAAGGAACAGGGCATCAAACAAATTTATTCATAAGCATCAACAAATATTTTAATAATTTAGGTGGAACACTGGCCTAAACCCTAAAATTGACTCAACAAATACACAACTTAAATAATTTTGAAACTTTTAAGCCTCTATCTAACATGATATTTTGTCAACAGCTTTGATCAACGAATAACAGAGAATAGAGATAGTGGGAGTTCATACCATGTTAAATGGAATTATGGCCAAATATTTAGCTGACATGTTGTAGAGCCCCTTGGTATAGCATATAATTCAGCATATAATTCCCTGACAAATTCGTACTTTGTCTCTTGATCGAAATCAGGTTCAATAGAAATTGTCACTGTCTTCAAAACAAGTCCTTTTTGTAAAAGATATACAATAAATTCACGCTCATCTGCAGTGTCCTCATATGCTCTAAACTCAACACTCTTGAGATGTGATGTCACACAATTGGGAACCATGGTTGGTGGTGTTGGCCCATGATACTCCATCGTGTAAGAATCAAATCCCTGATCACAGGAAACAACACTTATCAATATATGCAGGCAAACAACAAAAAGAAATAGAGACACTAGTTTTAAGTTTTAAATTGAAATGTACTCATACCGGCCAAATACCAACTACAAGACCTTCAAGTACATGACAATTATGAAGGAAGTTTAGCATGAAGTTTGTGTTGAAACATGGAACATCAACCTCTAGATTGACCAAGCGGTGAAATTCTGGAAACTCGAAAGCTGGAGCACTAAATAAGCACTGTATAAAAGATAACTAGATATCAAATATAATTCCTAATTCGCAATTATAGTTATAAATTCAAATTATCGATTTACATCAAACATTTAGCTTGAGGAATCATAGGACTATGATAAGCATGTTACCCGTGTTGTGTAATATCTCAATGCCAACAATTTTGTTTCGCGGAGTGCCCGGAGAAGGTCGGGCACCCAAGCGCCATGCTCAACACGTGCATTATCAATATCAAGATGTGCCTCCACCATGTTAGGGAAACTGCTAAACGAAACCTGTAGCTCTGAGTTCTTTGGGATGGTTATTTTGATATTGAGGTATTCAAGAGAAGGCGTGTCTATCACACGATGGTAAATCTCATCAAGCACGATAGTGTCATCTTCAAAGGTTAAACTTTTCAATGTCCGAGGCATCTGGATTGTAGGTACATAAACATTACGAGCATCTGGGGTATTGTTCGCGAGAAAGAGCGTAAGATTTTCAAGAACAGGGCAGCCAGATAAAAGCTTGTTGGGGTGCACATAGGGGATAAACAACTTTAGCTTTAGGTTCTTGAGGGATGGAAGATAAACATTTGGAAACTCTCGACCACAATTCAAAGAAATTTCACGTTTCAAAACAAGGGACTTGAGTAATGGACAAGTGAATATGGCTTCAGGCAACTTGAGTCCAAACCTTCCATTTACATGAAGGTTGAGATATAGTTCCTGGAGATGGGGGCCAAATGACGGCATCAAGCCATGTTAAGATGAGATCCGTTGAATTCGTTTCGCAATTAAGGCGGAACTTTTCGATGGAGTAATCTGCATTGCGCTGAGTTAGAATAGCATTGACGTAAGAATCAAATGGATCTTCATCCCGAAAGTGTCTATCATCTATGTCAATGACTTGGAGATCCTTCCAAACGTGGCGCCATCTGCGAGAGAGGACGCTGGTGGATCCAGCTTGTTTTGTTGGGAGGTATGAGAGAATTTCGCAAAGGATATAGTTCGGTAAGCAACTGATCCTATCCATGTTGATTCTTTTGCCTTCTGTCAATTTTGTATCTGGAGAGAGGGTTAGAGTTTGAGCTAGGGTTAGGGTTACAATTTAGGAGAAATGAAGGAATCAATCTTTTGAATCAATTTAACTCTTGGTTGGTTACGCTTAAAGGACTAAGATTCTAACAATGATCAGATAAACTTACATATGAATCAAATATGAACAAAATCAACTACGAGAAACAAGAGGTGTACCAACAGAGGAAGCTGCCGGCGAGTGGAGAGCGGTGGGGCCGTGGTGCTGAGTTTTGACGGCAGCAGTAGCAGCTGTATTTAAAATTTAAAATGAGAAGTATAAATAAAAGAGGGCGAAAACTAGAGACAGGAACCGCGCAACTGGCTTGCGATTTGCTATGATAAGCGACGACTGACGAGTGAAGTCGGGTAAGAAGTAAAGATTTTATTTTATTTTTTTTTAAGTTAAAGAATATCTTTGTTTGTCTCTTTATCAAAAGTTTTAAAATATCTTAAATTTGGTTTATTTTTATTTTATTTTAAAAAAATTTTGTTTCCATCAAATATAAATTTAATAGCTATATTTTTTAAAGAATTAAAATTAATTCAGTAATAATTTTATAAAAAAATTTAAAATATAAATAAGTCAAAATATAAAATTTTATCACTGTCAAATATTAATGCTGAATTGATTCTAAATTTTTTAAAAATTTAATTATCAAAAATATATTTAATACAAATTAAAATTTTTTAAAATAAAATTTATAAATATTTTAAAATTTTTTGCCAAATTTCAGAAATAAACAAATATAATTATCACCTTAAAAAAAAAAAACACATATACACGAACGTTATTAAATGAAATTAGCCATTTAACTTCGCTCTTCACTAAAACAAATATTCTTCATAATAATGGGAATTTATGAAAATGTTAATAACCTTGCTTTTAATTTTTAAGAAAATCAAATCTTTACAAAAATAATTTTATAAAAAAATATGGTCAAATAAGATTCTAACTTCTAATCCTACAATTTATCAATTGATGTTTTTGTTGACATTTTTGTTTGGTTTTGTTATTAGGACTTAGGAGTTTTAAAATATATCTATCTATTATTGTACTATATTAAAATCAAATTTTCAACCATCTATTCTTTTGGGTATAATATTCTTATTTGTTGTCCAAGATTTCTCTGATCATGATAGAAGATAATGATTCTAATTATGATATGATAAAAATATATAGTTTTAACAAAATTAATATATGATGCATAATTACTGTATATAATAAAAAATTACCTTAATAATAAATAATTTACATATTTATTTTTGTTTTACTAAAGTCTATATATAGTGTTTTTCTGTGGTACATGACTCTAAATTTGAGAGTCAACTCATAATTATATATATATTTTTTAACTACTTCATATAATAAGAATGTATTCTTCGTTTTTTATTGAAATTGATCCTTTTAAGGTACAATTCATAATTTTTTATAATGTTTTTCATATACTCATTCTATTATATTATTCTTTTGATAATTTATTAATTGTTATTACTCTAAGTTATTCTTATCGTCTAATATTCCAGTTCGATTGTATTTTGCCACAATCGTTTACAATGCATCACATCCATGAAATACCTCATCGAGTTATTTTCGCTGATTCGGGTTCCAACTATATGGATGTAAGCGTCCAAAGAAGGGCAATAATCTCTACTTTTCCGAAGGATGGTTTGATCTACTCACCTATTATGACCAACCTAATGGAATGTGGTTAAAATTAGCTTTATTGGGAGGAACTCGATTTTTGATTGAGTAATTGTTTCCACGGAACTTTATAGGGCAAGTTCAAGTTCCATCCCCTCCATGCTTTTTACGTCTGCCCGAAAATCTTTAAAGTGGAGCACATAATGAGATTGAATTCCCTCAGTTTAAGTTCAATTTTGCTAAATTCGTGACAAACTCGGATATACAATTTCAACGTTGGTAATATATTTAAATTTTCTTATTTTAAACTTTTCGTTATTAGAATAATTTTATAACATATTGTGATTTTTTTCAGAAATTATCGGCTTTCTTTTGCATGCATGCAAAGCCATTGCGGGGAATAAGGATTAGTTTGGTTTCTCGGTGTGGCAATTATATACCTTGCCACAATGCGTGGATAGCGGATGATGAAGCTTATTTAACATGAGGATGGTCTGAATTTGTACGAATTTTAAATGTTCAAACTTACGATATTGTTTCAGTTGGTTGTCGTTACGAGAATGACTCTATTCTATACGTGACTAAGGACTAGAATGGAATCAATATTGTTTAAGTAATTTGGTTTTAATATTAGTATTTGATTAAATTAGTATTAGAGAATTTTAAATTATTGTCTCAATTTATATATTATGAGTATTTTTTGTGGATGTGCTATTTTTAAATACTTTAATAAAATAAAGTACTGTCCGATATATTTAAGTTTATTTTTATCCTTTATTTCTTTAATTGTAATTTCATTATATTCGAAAAAATCTCTACCTAAACATATAGTAAATCGTTGACCTAAACACAATTTTTTTACCGATAAAAACAAATTTTATCTAAAAAAAATAATAAAACGTGTATCTTTTGATGATATATACAAAGTGTAATAGAAATAAAGTAAATATTATGTCATAATAATATCTTTAATTGCATTATAATTAACTCATGAATAATGTATGATTATATTATTTTGGAAAAATATTTTTATTATAATTATATTAAATTAATATTTAATATATTATTAAACTAATTATCAATTAATGATATTTTTATTTTAATAATAATAATAATAATAATAATAATAATAGTATATCCTTTTATTAAAACACTCATTTAATTGAATTAATTTAAATATTTAATGAAGATAAAGGATAAATTTGTGTTTTGAATATATATTCTTTCTGTATTAATATATATGTACATGTCACCTCCATAATTATTTTTTAGATTACTCAATTTTTATTAAATGTAATAGAAACCATAAAAACCAATAAATAATTACTTGAGTTTTTCGTTATTTCTATAAATAGGCTTTATTTTTTTTATAATACAGTTTATATCCATTTATTTTTATTTTTATATAAAAATAATATTATATATATTTATATATTACTTTTTTTTAACTCATTCTTATAAATATTGACATATAATTAATATAGATAACATATATATTGAATAAATATCTTTATTGAATTAATTATAAGAACTGATACAAGATAATAACATAGGAATAACTTAATTATAGCAAGAATTTTCATTAAAATAATTGACTAATAATTTGAATATAATTAATATAATTAAATTGATATAATCAATATGATTGAGAGTATATGACAATTATATCAATTTCAAGCATAATAAACGTGACTTCATAATAATAATTCACATGATTAATTACCTATTATGCAATAATAATAATAATAATAATAATAATAATAATAATAATAATAATAATAATAGTTTTGACTTTATATAATTGATATAATTGATATAGTTCTAATCAACATATAATAATAATAATATTATTATATGGACATAAGATTAATTAGTTAACCAATTAAATTTAGATTATAAAGTTTTATTTCTCAATCAAATTTTTGAATTATTAGTGATTTTATTTTTTACATTTACAGTAAATTTTGACTATAAAAAGAAAAAAAAAATAGTTTTGATTGTTTGCTATTTTATTTATTTACAGTTATAATTAAAATTGATATAATTATAGTAAGTCTCTATAATTATAACAATATAAACCTGCTTCATATATAGCAATAATATTATACATATTTATATATCTCCTGTTTTATCTCTTTTCTCAAAATTTTGTCATATAATTAATGTGGGCAATATAATATACTGTATATATTTAGCAGGTGTCTCTATTTATATAATTTTTTTTCAATAGTAGCAAGTATCCCATTAAAAATCCATATCCTTTGCAATTAGTATATATATAAGTCGTATTAGTCAATTGTTTTAATTATTTATCATCTATAAAATTCGTATCTCATTCATATTTCTTTTTTTCTTTACTATTTTCTATACCTAATGGCTACAAGCTATGATTCTATCAATAGTATTACTTATAGTAGATTATGTAATGAAAATGTTTGAAAAAAAAGGCAAGGATTAAAGTTAATTTGGCTTTTTATTTAGAGCGTTTTTCAATTTTTTTAGTCTAATAAGCCAAAACTATTCAATTATGAATAGTCACTTCTATCTTATTTTAAATCACTAACTAATTAAAATTATTAAAATTTAATAATACAATTCTGTTTTATATTTTTATATTTAGTCCAATCCATCTAAGTTATATAATAATCACTTCAATTTTTATATTTTATAATGTAATACTACATACAGTAATAGAAAAATAACATAGTAAATTGTCATGTTTTAATATTAAATATAAAATTAATACATAAAAAAAATCTACTTAATATATTAAAATTGAGTTTTTTTTCCAACCAATAAAAGTGAAGTGTCAATTCCTCATGAATTTATTTTTCCTCCAAAATGAAAATATTATTCTCTCTTCTAAATTTATTTTATAAAAATATCTTTATTATAATTATATTATAATTAATATTTAATGAATAATGCATGATTATACTAATTTAGGAAAATATTTTATTATAATTATATAAAATCAATATTTAATACATTATCAACTAATGAAAGTGAGGTATCAATGCATTATTAAACTAATTATCAATCATCAATATTTTTAATCATTCTAATTGTATTAATTGATATAGTTCTAATTCTCATTTATGTGCAATAATTTTATTAGTAAATAGTTGGTGCACACATTAATAATGACTCATTTATTTTTATATCAATTAGATAATAATAATAATAATAATAATAATAATAATAATAATAATAATAATAATAATAATAATAATAGAAAAGGTATTATAGACTGTACATGCATTATATTTTAAAAAGTAAAACATATTTTAAAAAGGATTAAAGTGTCAATAATAAATTGTGATTGATATCAATATTAATAATTAATTTTTATAATTATTTTTATCTACTAAAAACTACATATAATATTTTTTTGTGGTATAAAAAAGTTGTGATTCATAACATTTTTGTGAAATTATATTGCATGAACACAAAATCAATTATTTAACAAATTAAATTTTAATTAATATGTTTTATTTTTTACTCCTATTTTTATTCATTAATTATTTTATTTTTTATATTTACAGTAAATATTGAATGTAAAAAAAATAATATTGATTGTTATATATTTTATTTATTTAGAGTCATAATTAAATTTGATATAATTATAGCAAGTATCTATAATTAATAATAACATGATACTATAATTTTAAGTTGTATAATATAATAAAAAAAAACGTAGCAATTTATATCTGCTTCCTATATAGCAATAATATTATATATATTTATATATCTCCTCATTTAGCTCTTTCCTAAAAATATTGGCATATAATTAATGTAGATAAATATATATTGAGTAAGTATTTCTATTGAATTAATCATAAAGCTTAATATTAATATATATATATATTTATATATCTCCTCATTTAGTTCTTTCTTAAAAATATTGGCATATAATTAATGTAGATAAATATATATTGAGTAAGTATTTCCATTGAATTAATCATAAAGCTTAATATATATATATATATATATATATATATATATATATATATATATATATATATATATATTATAGTAATAGTAAATTTTTACAATTATTTATCATTTAGAGAATTCATAATTTAGACATTGTTCTTTTTCTAAATTTTATTTTTCATACCTAATAGCGGCTAGCTACGATTCTATCAATAGTATTATTTATGGTAGATTATGTGATGAAAAAGTTTAGAAAATAAAAACAATAATTATAAGGTTATGGAAAGTCTCATCCAAATTTGATAAGAGCAAGACGACTTACATAGAAATGGTTCTAATGGATGTTAAAGTTAGTTGATTATTTTTCATGATTCTTTCAACTGATGTTAGGTCCAATTTATAAATATTTTTTGTTCGTATTTTAAATTTATTTAATAAGTAAACCATTGCAATCAAAGACAATGCCATTTAATAACTTTGTAATTACTAATAGTTTTTATATTTAATTTGTTTTACATTGTGATAAAATTCATTCTTCAATCAAGAATTATTTGGCAAAGATGTTTGAGAATGAACTGATTGAGGAAAAGGTCTATATCTTCTCAGATTTTGTAATTGAGGAATCAAGTGAAATTTATATTCCGACTACACACGTATGTAGAATAACTTTTAAGAAGGAGTCACGTATAATAGATACGGTTGATGCCAATTTTCTTGCTTATGCTGATATATTGAAACAAACAAATGAACAATCCAACTTATTTGGTACGTAATTAATTTGTATTAATCTACACAAAACTTTTTTTTTTTAATTTTTGAAAAGAAATTATATAATAGCATCATTTTATCAATAACATAAATTTTAATAGTTTATTTATGCAAATGTTTAAAATTGTATTGCAACTTTTTAAAGGTATATCTTTTTATTAATATATTGTTAGTTTTATCGTTTAATATAAAATAAATTGGTAAAATTTCTTTAATTTATAAGTGATTTATTATGTTATTCATTTATTTGTCCTTAATTTAATATTTTTATTTTTTTTTAATTAGATGTTATTGGACTATTGACCGAAAAAGAAGAGCTTATATCATGATAAAAAATAAGAAGAAGTGACCATTACATTGTGGTTGATCTTCATGATTTGGAGTATGTGAAATTTTAATATTTCACAATAAGGTTTTGTTTTGTAACAATTATCTATACATATGCAAAATATTTTATCTTTTTCATTATATATTACTACTTATTTCACTTAATTCTTGCTTTTATTTAGAAATAAAAAAAAAAAAGTGCACACTGTGAAATCAATTTACAACTCAATTATTCAATTATCTATGTGATCACCAAACAACCGAATACATACTTATTCTCTAATTTGCAAAATTTAATAAAGATATTGGTAGGCATATTGGTTTAACTTTTTATTTAACATATTTGTTTATTTTATATTTGTAATCATATTATATCTATTTTTACGAATATATCTTTTTAAAAAATACTCTTAGTATTAGCATATGGTGTATTAAATAAATATTAGTAATTTTAAATTATTTATTATTTATTAGAGAACGTTGTGCATTCTCTAATAATTTGTTGTTCATTTTAAGCTGATTTTGATATGTTCTTACCTTACGGTAAAACAACATATAAAAATTTGTTGGTAAAAAGTATTACTAGGTTATTTATGGTCACATTAAGTATATATGTCTAATTTATTAAAAAAAATAAATTACTAAAATTGATTAATAATTATTTTAGAGTTGATATACTTAACACTAAATTAAGAAAAAACGAACAATGCATAACATGATACTTTTTTATTAGTCAAATTATTATAATTCAAATTAATTTTAATAAAACAACTTAATATTATAATTTCAATCTTATCATGTGCATGATACGGGTTATTATACTTATAGATAACAAGTAAACCAATTGATTTGATTAGCTGTCCTTTGAATTTAGGTGATTAGTTGAAAAAAAAAACTTTTATTCTTTGAATTGTTTTAATTGTGCTTCTAAAAACCAGTTATAGTAGAAAATAAAAAGTTTCTTTTAATTAATATGACCAACAAGTAAACCAATACCAAAGCAACAAACTAAATTTAAAAAAAAATTGAAAAATTACCTCTACATCATCTTGCAAAATAAGTGCATCGAAAAAGCATTTCGTTGGAGAAAATAAATGATCTTCAATTCTCAAAAACATAGTATAAGAACAAATGAAAAGATAAAAACAATTATGAATTTCTCAATAAATTAAGCAAAAAAAGAGACTCATAGAAAAGTAAAAAATAAAAACATGATTCATATCCGAGTCATGCATCCAAAATGGTTTTGCAGTTGACCATGGGGTGTGTTTGGTAAAAACGTTGGAAGCACAAGAACGCATTCAATCTTTTTTAATGCTGTAATTTTTGTTTGGCTAATTTTTTTCTTCTGAACGCGAACATGATTCTTCCGTTCACCAGAAACAAACAAATTGTAGCTTTTGCGTTTAGTTTCTACGTTCACTTCATAAATTAAAAAATTAATTGGCATTCCACCAAATTTGCCATCCGATCTCATCTACAATAAAAAATACCAAAAATAATCATTAGAATTCTTGAATTTTTTTCATAGTTATGCTTCATAAACAAATATTTTTTTAATATTATTATTAATACTTTTTGTTAAGTTTTAATTTTTATCAATTATTTATTTTTTTTATTAATAATATGAATATTTTTGTTTAGAATTTTTTTATGTTTCACTTATGTATATCATTGTATTTTTTTAATAGAATTTTTAATATTCATTATTCATATATTTTTTTTAATTATTTTTATTAATACGTATTTTTTTTTTATAAAATTTTATTTTTTTATTTGACTTTGTATATTTTTTTAACTGTACATTCTTAAATTAGTATATGTTTTATTTATTATTAATTTTTATAATATAAATTTTATTAAAAAGATATAATTAAATACAAAAAGAGTACAAAAGAAGAGTATTAACAAATTATAATAAAAGAGTACTAATTTTCAATACATAAATTTAAATTCTTTTCAAAAGTAATTATAGTAAAAAAATATTAAAATAATATAAATTTGAATGATATAAATTCATGTACTTTTTAGTAATTTTTGTCTAAACGTAATTTTGAATAATGTAATCTAAAGAACATTCATTTTATTATAATCCATTTTGATACAAAATTACCAAGCATAAATCACGTTAACACCAACTCACTTTTTATCAAAATCAAATTTGTAAAATCAATTTTATACAAAATCTCGTTTGCAAACTCTAATCCAAACACACACATGCATATCGTAGAGCTTTTAACTTGCCATCAACCTGCATCACAAATCGATATATGCAACTCAAAGCATTAAACAGTTTATACAAAAAACGGAGTTTTTAAGGATGAATTCGATAAATGAAAATACTTGCCAATATCAAAGTTTGCGAATTCAAACCACCGAAACTATGTTCAAGTGCATAATTTTTCATAATTCAGGTGGAAAACTGGTCTAAAATTGACTCAACATTAAGGCTCTAATATGATCATTTTTTTGTCAACACCTTTAAGCAATGAACAATAGAGAAAATAGAGGGAGTGAGAGTTCATACCATGTTCAACAGGATTTTGGTCAATGAAATTTAGCTGACATGTTGTAGAGCCCCTTGGTATAGCAGATAATTCTTTGACAATATCGTACTTTGTCTCTTGGTCTAAATAAGAATTAAGATGAATTGTGACTCTCTTCAAAACAAGTCCTCTTTGTAAAAGATATTCAATAAATTCACGCTCATCTGCGGAGTTCTCATATTCTCTAAACTCAAAACTCTTGAGATGTGATGTCACACAATTCGAAACCATGGTTGGTGGTGCTGGCACAAAAAACTCTATCCGATGAAAATATTCACAATGCACAACACTCTGACCCCCAAAAAATAATAATAACACGTCTCAATAAACTCAAGAAAACAACAAAAACAGAAATAGAGACATTAGTTTTAAACTGAAATGTATTCATACCTTCAAAACATGAACCACGAGACCTTCAAGTACATGACAATTATGAAGGAAGTTTAGCAGGAAGTCTGTGTTGAAACATGGAACATCAAGCTCTAGATTGAGCAAACGGGGAAATTCCGGAAACTCGGAAGTTACACCATTAAATAAGCACTGTATAATAGATAAGTACACATTAATTATATTTCACAATTCATACTTACAGTTATTAATTCAAATTAGCTTGAGAAATAATGAATTATGAGTTTGAGTGCTATTAAGTTGTTAAAAAAATATTATATATTATTGTATAACTATAATTATAAAATAAAAAAATGATTAATAGTCAAATTAGTCCTTAAAAAATGATGTATTTTTTAAATTCGTCCTTAAAAGATTTTATAAATCAAATTAGTATTTCAAAGATTATAAATTAAACTGTATTTGTTCGTCAGTCATAATAATAACAATTTTTATCAACAATTGATGAAGCACATGACAACTAATATATTCAATTGGACATTAACTAAATATGTTCATGAAAATCTATCAATTTATTTAATTGAAAAAAAGATACTAAATAAATTTTTATGAATATATATATATATATATATTCAATCAATGTCCAATTAAACATATAACGTATTATGTTATCAATGAATAGAGTCATTAAACGACAAATATGATTATTTTTTTTTTAGGGATGAATTCAAAATATATCTCATTTTTCAAAAACTACCTAAGATATCGAAAAATAAAATTACTTCACTTTTTAAAAAAACTTACATAAAAATAAGATTTTTTCTAAAAATTCACCCGAATAAATCGTATCATAAGCATGTTACCTCTGTTGCGCAATGTTTCAATGCCAACAATTTTGTTTCGCGGAGTGCCAGGAGAAGCTCGGGCACCCAAAGGACATGCTCAACACGACCATGATGAATATGAAGATGTGCCTCTACCATGTTAGGGAAATCGCTAAACGAAACCTGTAGCTTAGATTTCGCGATTATTTTCATATAGAGGTATTCAAGAGATGGCGTATCTATCACACGATGGCTAATGCCATTATCCACGGTACTGTTATCTTCAAAGATTAAACTTTTCAATGTGCGAGGCATCTGGATTGTAGGTATATAAACATAACTACCACAGGGATCGTTCAGTACAATGAGCATAAGATTTTCAAGAACAGGGCAGCCAGATAAAAGTTTGCTGGGGTCCACACAGAGGGTATCTAACTCTAAGTTCTTGAGAGATGGCAGATAAACATTTGGAAACCTTCGATAACAATCGATATAATCACCATGTTTCAAAGCAAGGGACTTGAGTGATGGAGAAGTGAGCATGGCTTCAGGCAAGTCGATTTCACACACTAGATCAAGGCAGAGATACAGTTCTTGGAGATAGGGCCCAATAACGGCATCAAGCCATGTTAAGATGGTTAGACTACTTTCTGAATATTCATAACAACTGAGGCGAAACTTTTGGATGGGGAAATCTGCATTGCGCCGAGCTAGAATAGCATTCACGTATGAAACAAATCGAGCTTCCCATCCCGGACCGGGCCGAGAGGTTGTATCATCTATGTCAAGGACTTGGAGTTCCTTCCAAACATGGCGCCACCTGCGAGAGAGAATGCTGGTGGATACAGCTTCTTTTGTTGGGAGGTATGAGAGAATGTCGCAAAGGATAGAGTTTGGTAATAAACTGATCCTATCCATGTTCATGGTTGATGGTTTCACTTTCTCAAGTTTGTCTCCGGAGAGGGTTAGACTCAACTCTAGGGTTTAGGATTTAAAGGAGAACCAAGGTTGTTTGTTTGTTTGATTTTTTGATTATATAGATTTGATTAAGATTATTATAAAAGGTATCATATGATTTGAATTTATTTTTTTATTTGATTTAATTTAAATTATTATCTTTTATTTTGACTCGATTTATTTAGATTTGAAAAACCAATCAAGGATTTAAAATTTTTAAAAGTTAAAATTTGGATTGGATGTAATTCAATTCTAGAAAACTTAATAATAAAAAATTATAAAATTTGAAAGGATATAAAATAATCCAATCAAATCATAATAATTTGAATTAGATTGAACTGAAAATAAATTATATCCATTTTAATTGTCAAATAGCATGATCTTGTAACAGTAAATGAGATACAAATAGAATCAGTGACATGTTAACTCTCAGCAAACAATGGAATCAACAGATCATTCAATGCATGTTTCCAGTCCAAATCAGCAATCAGATTCTACTAACAAAAATTGTTGAAGGTAATGATAAACTTACATGGATGTTCCATAAATCTGGTAATTATGAAGTCTCTTCCGGATACCGAGTAGCTTATCAGTTCAGTCATCCCCCTCTGGAACTCATCCCAACCTCCAACAGAGAAGAAACATTTGGGTGAACTTGTGGAAAATGAAGCTCCCCCCAAAATTGGCATCTTCCTTTGGCGAGCCTTGCATGAATGCCTTTCGGTGATGGATCTTCTTCACCGGCGACTGCCTGGGAGATCCGAGAAGACTCTTACGGTCTCTTTTCTCAGCTCGTCTTCACCATCTCCCCAATGAATTAGGGATTTCTTTCTTACATAGTTGGTATAATGTTTTGTTTTTCACTGTTTGAGTCTTGGCATTCCTCTTTCTCTCCTGAATTACTATTGTCACATTTAGAACATCTTATTCCTTTTCATGTTAAATTGAATAAAATTGTTTACCTTTAGAAAATTAAAAATTAAATTATACGTATAAATAATTTTAAAATATAAATATAATTATAGATGTTACGGTGGGTAACCAGAGATTAGTGGGCCGGATGACGTTGGTTGGCCCAAACGCGTGAGGGAGGTGACTATCGAGTGAACCTGAAACTCGGTGTTCCTCCGTCCGACTTGTGCGTGTGGAAGAATGGGGGGTGGTACCTGCAAAGACACTCCAATGCCTAAGTTAGCAAGAGTGTGAGCAAGTTGAGAATGTATTGGACTTAGTGATACCTGAGGGATGTCAGGGTATTTATAGTGGTGAACCAATAACCACCGCTGAAGTAGTGCCACCTTTTTAGGTGGATAACCGTTCACATATCTTAGGGAGGTTAAGATATGGCTCTATGAGGTGGTTAGAGAGTTTCTAGGGGCAGTTACTCATTCGAATGAGTGTTATCTGCCAGCTAACCCTCGTATCCGACTTCTTTGGAGCAGGTCGTGTTCAGTACCGACTTCTGGGGATGAAGGCTGGTACTGGGGGAGGGCCAACCCCTTTGGGTTGGGCTTCTTTGCTTGGATCCTGGGCCCTATTTATTGGGCCAGGGTATGAACAGTGCCCCTACTCGAGCCCAATTTATTTTTAAGAGTTGGGTTCGAGTATTCAACTCGGGGTCATAGCCAATTTGTAAGAGGACCGACGTGATGGTTTGAAAACCGACGTGATTTTTCGTGACCTTTTGGTTCTGACAGTTACGTCCAATCAAGCGTCGTGTCTGTTAGGGGTGTGCGTAGGGATTTAATAGCCTTGGTAACGGTGCATCTTCATTAATGATTGCCCCGATTTTACCATTATGCCCCTAACGTTCTTATAAATATTTTCCCTCTCTTTCGTTGTTTCGTTTCTGCGATCTTTCAAATTTTCCTTGCATTCGTTCGTGCTGCGTTCTTGCGTTTTCGAAGGCTTTTGCTTCCAACCCTTATTTCCGGATAAAGGTTAGTTCTTTAATATGCCTTTGTAGATAAATTTGATTTGTAGACTTTAGTTTCGCATCCTCCTCCCTTTAGAGACCGTGTTGGTGATTTTTCTTTTCCCCTTGTAGATTTTGTTACCCCCTTTTTTATAAAAAGAAATGGCTTCTGTAGATGCTCTCTCTCACTGGGTTGATGTCACGGTCTTAGGGGAGGAGCCCTCAGTCGATTCTGAGTTCATTACCAACCTTCGCACTCATCACAGAATTTGTACTTCTGAGGATGACGAACCAAAATACGAATTGGTAGTCCCGGGTCCTGAAGACCGGGTTTGTTTTGGAAGAGTCGATGAGGCGGCCCCTCATTTTTTCTTTATGTATGAATGCATGATCACCCGTTTGGGTGTTTTTCTTCCTTTTTCAAATTTTGAGATATCTGTTTTGCGTCACTGTCGAGTCGCTCCCACCCAGCTTCACCCCAACTCTTGGGGTTTTTTGAAAATTTATCAATTTATCAGCCAGGCTTTAGAGTTCCCGACTTCTTTAAAGATTTTTTTCCATCTTTTTCATATGACAAAACCCTTCAGTGGGCTAAACAATAAACAACAGTGGGTGTCGTTCCGAGCCATACAAGGTCGGAGACTTTTTACCCTTTTTGACGAGTCCTTTCATGACTTCAAGAACTACTTTTTCAAAGTGCAAGCTGTAGAGGGTCACCACCCCTTTTTCCTGGATGATCATTCTTCTCCCCGATTTCCTTTATATTGGCTGGAGGCCTCCCCTTGCGAGAAATATGGTCTAGATGACTTAAATGAGGTAGAAGCAGCCATTGTGGGGTTCCTCCGAGAAGCGTGGGGGAGGGCCCCATACTTGGATACTAAAAAATTTCTCCAGGGGTCGCCGACCTTTGTCCAGTCACAATTAGGTAGCTTTTTGCGTTTCTCGCTTATTTCCGACTTGCAATTTCTTTTACCGACTTTGTCTGATTTTAGCTACCAATTTGTTTTTGCAGAGATGGCAAAGAAAAACGCTCAAGAGTCTTACCAGAGGGTTCAGGAAGCCAAGGCAAAGTCTCGAGCCAGGTTTGGAGGTGTTAGGACGGTTGTCTCTCCCCCTCCTCCTCCTCGGAACGTTGGGACTCCCTCTCAACCTATTGTAATTTCTTCCTCTGCTTCCTCTCTGCCACCTCCTCCCGTCCGACCTACTCCCGAACCAGAGCCAAAGAAGCGCAAGACCTTAGAGTCTGGCGCTTCTGGTGAGGCGGACGCTCTTGCGTTCGTCCGAAAGAACATCTATTCTCATGCTCGTATGAGTATGGATGATGTTTCTGTTCGGCACTACCTCACTACTGTGGTTGAGGAGAGTCTCAAGACGGCGGGGGTTTGTGGCAAACTCTTGGATATATTTGAGAAGACTCCCATCAGCTCTTTAGGGACGACCTCGAGGGTCGAGGAGCTGGAGGGTAGGCTTCGTATATATCAGGAGCATGAGAAGGAGTTGGAGGGGAAAGTCGCCAAACTGACGGAGGAAAGGGACAGCCTCAGAGAGAAGGGGAAGAAGTTGCAAGCCCAATGCAATATGGAGATGGATTTGAGGAAAGCAGCGCAAGCCAGCTACAACAGTTTGTTTGCTGATCTTGTGTCTGTAAAGAATGACTTGCTGAACGCTCGGAAGGCCTATACCGAGTTGGAGGACTCTATTGCGGATGGTGCTGACGAGGCCTGGAGGATTTTCAAGGAACAGGTCGGAGTTATTGCTCCTGACTTGGACCTTTCTCCATTGGACCCTGATAAGATTGTTATTGATGGTGCCATCGTGGATCCTCCTGTCCCCATAGTGGAGTCTGAGTCTGATTTAAAGACTCGGGGGCAGAGGATCGTAGAGTCCCCTCCTCGCTCTAAGGACGCTCCGAGTTCTTCTACCATCCTCCCGACTTCCTCTTCAACTCCTGCTCCTGGCGTTCCCCCTGACTCTGCTGGTGGTGATCTTCTAAAAAAGTGATTTTGGCTATTGGGGCCCGGCCTGTGGGCCCCTCTTTTTAAACTCTTTATATTTATTTGTTGGTGTTTTGAACGATTTGTTGGCCTTTTAAGGCCGTAAACAAAACAGTAATGCCCTTTTTTAATAAGGGTTTAATTTAGCGTTAAATAAATGCCCTTTTGGATAAGGGTTTTGAGTTACCTTATGCGCGCATGCTTTTCGTGGTTCCTTTGACTCTTTGATCTTTTCTAGAAAAACCTTTCTTTGGGGCTTGCCTGCCTTTCTGAATCTCCTTGATCTTCAAGGCAGCCTTACAATTTTTCTTAGTTTCTCCTATCTCTTTTTGTTATTCCTAGTACTCAATTTCGTTTTATCGAGCTTTTCGTGACTTAGGCTACTTTTGCGATTCATTTTAATTTTACTCGGTTTCGCATTCTGACTTATGAGTCGGACTGCTCCCGAGTTTATCATGATCGACTTCTATAGCCTCTTTACGCCGACTTGTACCTCGTCGTTTTATCCTGACGACCATCTAGGTCGGTTCATGGGATTTTCACGTTTTGTCGAGCTTAAATCGGCGCGTTTCGTAGAAAGAAAATAAAAAAGGGAATTTAAAAGAGATATTTAAGATGAAAAAAAGATCTTTATTAATCGAGGAGGTACCTTGTTGCTACTAAGGGCTTTTGATAATTTATTTCCCTTAGTCCCTACTATGATGCCTCGTTAAAAACCCTTCTTCAGAAAAAACCCTTTGATTCTGGGAAAAAATCATGAAGCTGGGAAAAGAGTACATCAGGGAGTAGAGTTCGCTTTTAACTGTAGTACCTTTTCATATTACAAGCATGCCATGACCTTGGTAACTCGGTGCCGCCTAAGTCGGTCACCTTATAATAGCCTTTTCCTAAGACCTCCTTGACTTTGTATGGTCCTTTCCAATTAGCAGCGAGTTTTCCCTCCCCCGATTTGTTGATTCCAATGTCGTTTCTGATTAAGACTAAGTCGTCAGGGGTGAAACTCCTTCGAATGACTTTTTTGTTGTACCTTGTAGTCATCCTTTGTTTCAACGCTGCTTCTCTTATCTGAGCTTCTTCTCGGACTTCAGGGAGCAAGTCGAGCTCTTCTTTGTGCCCCTGTATATTCCTGATCTCGTCGTGGAAGATCACTCTTGGGCTTTGCTCATTGACCTCTATTGGGATCATGGCTTCTACGCCATAGACTAGTCGGAAGGGTGTTTCTCCAGTGGCGGATTGGGGGGTTGTTCTGTAAGCCCATAGTACTTGTTGGAGCTCTTCAGCCCAAGCTCCTTTCGCCTCTTGTAACCTTTTCTTCAGCCCTGCCAGAATGACTTTGTTGGCTGCTTCGGCTTGCCCATTGGCTTGTGGGTGTTCCACCGAGGTGAACTGGTGTTTAATTTTCATACTGGCTACCAGGCTTCTAAAGGTGGAGTCGGTGAACTGGGTTCCGTTATCTGTGGTAATGGAATAAGGTATCCCATACCTTGTGATTATATTTTTGTAGAGGAACCTCCAACTTCTTTGTGCAGTGATGGTGGCCAGTGGTTCTGCTTCTATCCACTTTGTGAAATAATCTATTCCCACTATTAGGTATTTAACTTGTCCTGGCGCTTGGGGAAAAGGGCCTAACAAGTCCATTCCCCATTTTGCAAAGGGCCATGGAGAAGTGATACTAATGAGCTCTTCTGGGGGAGCCACGTGGAAATTTGCATGCATCTGACACGGCTGGCACTTTTTCACAAATTCTGTGGCATCTTTCTGTAGGGTTGGCCAGTAGAATCCAGCTCGGATCACTTTCCTGGCCAATGACCTGGCTCCGAGATGGTTCCCGCAGATTCCGCTATGTACCTCCTCCAACACCTCGGTGGTTTTTGAGGTTGGTACACACTTTAACAATGGTGTTGATATCCCCCTTCTGTAGAGAACATTTTTCACCAAGGTATAGTGTTGTGCTTCCCTTCGGATTTTCTGGGCTTCTTTTTCCTCCTTAGGGAGGATGTCGAATTTTAGGTATTCGACTAAGGGGTTCATCCATCCGAGGTTTAATCCGACCACTTCAAAGACTTCTAGTGTGTCTTCCGTTTTTACCACTGAAGGTTCCTGGAGAGTCTCTTGGATCAAGCTTCTGTTATTTCCTCCTGGCTTGGTACTTGCTAGCTTGGATAGAGCGTCTGCTCTGCTGTTTAGATCCCGAGTTATGTGTTTTACCTCGGTTTCTGCAAAGCGCCCCAGGAGCTCCGAGGCTTTCTCCAAGTACCTTTTCATAGTTGGGTCTTTTGCCTGATATTCCCCACTTATTTGGGAGGTCACCACTTGGGAGTCGTTGTATACCTTCACCTTCGTAGCACCGACTTCTTCTGCCAGCTTCAATCCTGCGATCAAGGCTTCGTATTCTGCCTGATTATTTGAAGCTGGGAATTCAAACTTGAGGGAAACCTCTATCTGGGTTCCCCTTTCATCTACCAGTATTATGCCTGCGCCGCTTCCTGTTTTATTGGAGGATCCATCCACGTAGAGTTCCCAGGTAGTTGGTTTGTCCTCTTGATCCCCTGCGTATTCTGCAATGAAGTCGGCGAGGCACTGGGCTTTAATCGCCGTCCGAGTTTCGTATTTCAAGTCGAACTCGGAGAGCTCTATTGCCCATTGGACCATTCTTCCCGCAATATCCGTCTTTTGGAGGATTTGCTTCATGGGTTGGTTCGTGCGGACTCTTATTGTGTGAGCCTGAAAGTAAGGCCGTAGCCTTCGAGAGGCTATTACTAAGGAGTAGGCAAACTTTTCTAATTTGTGATACCTTAGCTCAGGGCCCTGTAGTACTTTACTGATGAAATAGATTGGGTGTTGACTGACCTCGTCTTCTCTTATCAAGGCTGCTGAGACAGCCTTGTCTGCCACGGATAGGTATAGGACGAGGTCTTTTCCGGCTATAGGTCGGGTCAAGATAGGAGGTTGGCTCAAAAACTTTTTGAACTCCTGGAACGCCTCCTCGCATTCGGGAGTCCACTCAAACTGGTGCCCCTTTTTCAGTAGGGAGAACAGTGGAAGGGATCTTAATGCTGATCCTGCCAAAAATCTGGAGAGAGCTGCTAGTCGGCCATTCAGCTGTTGGACCTCTCTCAAACAAGTCGGGCTTTTCATCTCTAGGATAGCTCTACACTTGTCGGGATTGGCTTCGATCCCTCTTTGTGTTAGCATGAATCCTAGAAATTTTCCTGCCTCTACTGCGAAGGCGCACTTTGCAGGATTTAGTCTCATCCCGTGCGACCTTAGGGTGTCAAAGACTTGTGAGAGGTCCGATAGGAGGTCAACTTCCTCCTTGGTTTTTACCAACATATCGTCGACATATGCTTCCATTAAGCTCCCTAAGTGTGGGGCAAACACCTTATTCATCAGCCTCTGATATGTGGCTCCTGCATTTTTCAATCCAAATGGCATGACCACGTAGCAATAGTTGGCTCTGGGCGTGATGAATGATGTTTTTTCCTGGTCTGGTTCATACATCGGGATTTGGTTATATCCTGAGTAAGCGTCCATGAATGACAGGTATTGATACCCCGAGCTAGAGTCCACTAGGGCGTCAATACTTGGTAGTGGATAAGGGTCCTTGGGACATGCCTTATTTAAGTCGGTGTAGTCGACGCACATTCTCCATTTACCGTTTTGTTTTTTGACTAGCACTACATTGGCTAGCCATGTTGGATATTTGACTTCTCTGATGAAACCGGCTTCTAGGAGCGCCTGCACTTGCTCTTCTACTACTAGGGCTCGCTCTGGGCCGAGCTTGCGTCTTCTTTGTTGTACAGGTCGGGACCCTGAGTAGACCGAGAGCTTGTGAGACATGAGCTCGGGATCTATCCCAGGCATGTCGGAGGCCTTCCAGGCGAAGAGATCGGAGTTATCTCTTAGGAGCTTAGTCAACCCTTGTCTTAGGGTTTCCCCTAGGTTGGCTCCTATGTGAGTGTTTTTCCCTTCCTCTTCGCCGACCTGAATCTCCTCAGTTTTTCCCCCGGGCTGTGGTCGCAGCTCTTCTTTAACCCTTGCTCCCCCGAGTTCTATTGTGTGGACTTCTTTGCCTTTTCCTCTCAGGTTTACGCTTTCATTGTAGCACTTCCTTGCCAGCTTCTGATCTCCCCTCACCGTTGCTATCCCCGACAAGGTCGGGAACTTCATGCAGAGGTGGGGCGTCGATACCACCGCTCCGAGTCGATTAAGGGTAGCTCTGCCGATTAAAGCATTATAGGCCGACCCCACGTCGATGACTATGAAGTCTATACTCAGAGTCTTTGATTTTTCCCCCTTTCCAAAGGTGGTGTGGAGGGGTAAAAATCCTAGTGGCTTTATTGGCGTGTCACCTAATCCGTACAAGGTGTCGGGGTAGGCTCTTAACTCTTTCTCATCTAAACCTAGTTTGTCGAAAGCGGGCTTAAAGAGGATGTCTGCTGAGCTTCCTTGGTCTACTAGTGTTCTGTGTAGATGGACATTTGCTAGGATCATGGTAATTACCACTGGGTCGTCGTGCCCAGGGATTACTCCTCGCCCGTCTTCTTTTGTGAATGAAATGGTCGGAAGATCGGAGGACCCCTCTTCGACCTGGTAGACTCTCTTGAGATGTCTTTTACGAGAGGATTTTGTGAGTCCTCCTCCCGCAAATCCTCCTGAGATCATATGGATATGTCTCTCCGGAGTTTGTGGTGGTGGGTCTCTTCTATCCGTATCTTCTCGCTTTCTTTTTCCATGACCGTCCGACCTTTCTATGAGATATCTGTCAAGCCGACCTTCTCTGGCCAACTTTTCTATCACATTTTTAAGGTCGTAACAGTCGTTTGTGGAGTGCCCATATATCTTATGGTACTCACAGTAATCACCGCGGCTCCCCCTTTTTTATTTTTAATGGGTCTGGGGGGAGGCAGCCTTTCGGTATTGCAAATTTCTCTGTATACATCCACTACAGGAATTTTCAGTGGAGTATAAGAGTGATATTTTCTTGGCCTATCGAGGCCGAGTTCTTCCTTCTTCTTAGCTTCTCTCTCCCTCTCTTTCGTTGAGGGAGGGTGTCCGAGTCGCAAACTCAGGTCTCTTAGTCTGGCGTTTTCTTCCATATTGATGTACTTTTCAGCTCTTTCCTGTACATCATTTAAAGAGGCGGGGTGTCTTTTTTATATGGACTGTGAGAAGGGTCCTTCTCGAAGACCATTGACTAGCCCCATGATGACTGCCTCGGTGGGCAGGTCCTGAATCTCCAAACATGCTTTGTTGAATCTTTCCATATAGGCCCGTAAGGATTCCCCGACCTCCTGTTTTATTCCCAGGAGGCTTGGTGCATGTTTTACTTTGTCCTTCTGGATGGAGAACCTCATCAAGAATTTTCTTGAGAGGTCTTCAAAACTAGTAATTGACCTCGGAGGGAGACTGTCGAACCACTTCATCGCTGCTTTTGACAAGGTTGTCGGGAAAGCTTTGCATCGCGTAGCGTCAGAAGCGTCGGTCAGATACATCCGACTTTTAAAGTTGCTCAGATGATGCTTTGGATCGGTGGTTCCATCGTAGAGGTCCATATCGGGGCTTCTAAAGTTTCTCGGAACTTTTGCCCTCATTATGTCCTCGCTAAACGGATCTTTCTCTCCTAAGGGAGAATCTTCTCTATCGTCGTGGGAATTCCGACCTTTGAGGGATGATTCTAACTTTAAGAGTTTTCTTTCTAACTCTTTTCGTCGCTCCATCTCCTCTTTTAGGTTCCTTTCAGCTTCCCTTTGTCGTTCCCGCTCCTGTTCTAGCTGCTCGAGGCGGCTATGGATTAGTCCCATAAGCTCGCTAGCGAGAGGGGGTCCTTCTTTTTCTGACTCGCGCCCCTCCGAGGAGTTCACCTTCGGATTTTTGATCCCGGAGGTGCCTTCCTTATTTTGATCATTGGCTTCCTGGTGGAGGTTCTGATCTGCTTCATTGTTTCCAGTGTTCAAATTCTCTTTATCAGAATCTGTCTCCACATGACCTTCTTCAGGGGATCTTTCCGCCATCGCTGGTTAATCTCTCGGGTCCCTGGCAACGGCGCCAATGTTACGGTGGGTAACCAGAGATTAGTGGGCCGGATGACGTTGGTTGGCCCAAACGCGTGAGGGAGGTGACTATCGAGTGAACCTGAAACTCGGTGTTCCTCCGTCCGACTTGTGCGTGTGGAAGAATGGGGGGTGGTACCTGCAAAGACACTCCAATGCCTAAGTTAGCAAGAGTGTGAGCAAGTTGAGAATGTATTGGACTTAGTGATACCTGAGGGATGTCAGGGTATTTATAGTGGTGAACCAATAACCACCGCTGAAGTAGTGCCACCTTTTTAGGTGGATAACCGTTCCCATATCTTAGGGAGGTTAAGATATGGCTCTATAAGGTGGTTAGAGAGTTTCTAGGGGCAGTTACTCATTCGAATGAGTGTTATCTGCCAGCTAACCCTCGTATCCGACTTCTTTGGAGCAGGTCGTGTTCAGTACCGACTTCTGGGGATGAAGGCTGGTACTGGGGGAGGGCCAACCCCTTTGGGTTGGGCTTCTTTGCTTGGATCCTGGGCCCTATTTATTGGGCCAGGGTATGAACAATAGATATAGAATTTAATTTATTTATTTAAAATAAAATCCTTAAAAATTTTAAAATAAACTTAAAAAAATATGTTAAATAAGTCTTTCAAGAATTGCAATGGTAAAAGATGAATGATAATATCATAAGCTACAAATCTTTATGAATAATTCTAGCATTTTTAATTCCTCCACAACTTATTTGATACTTTTTTTTTTTACTTATTTAGTCCTTGTCCTTCCCAATTTTTTCTTAAACTTGTTTAATATTTTATTTTCTAAAAGAATTTATGAATTCATCACAACAAAATTTTAGAGATTTATATATAGAGAATAGATTTTCTCAATTTTTTTCTTCAATTATTTAGTAAAGTGTGATCTCTCTCCTTATTAATGGCTGAGGTGGATGAATTTGAAGATAGGTTGAAGAAGTTGGAAGGTTTGTGTAATCCAATAATTTCCAAGATGTACCAAGGTGGTGGTGGTGCTGGTGATGTGCCTATGGGAGGTGGTGCAGATGGTGCATCTTATGGAAATGCTTCATCTGGTGGCAACAATGGTGCTGGTCCTAAGATTGAAGAAGTTGATTAGGACAAATGGAAATGCAATTTATGTTTCATTTGAGTAGTAATATTATAGGTTGTGTGGCTTTAGAAAGGAGAAATGTTGTGCCCAAGAATAATAATAATATAATATTGTGAGATGTAAAATATCCTTTTATATTGTAGAGATAAAATAAACATTTTGAAATTACTACTTGTATTAATTGCCATCTGCTTATTGTGTTAGTGCATGATCGGAAAATACCACATGAATCAGTTTTTATTGTACTTGTACTGAAATTTCCCATGCTAATGCAAATTGTTCCATTGATACATACAATGAATTGGGATTTTATTTTGAGATTGGAACTATGATTTTGCCTCTTGCTCTCTACAAGCCATGGAGAATGTCATGCTAGATAAAATGCTTTATTATTGTTATTGTTTTCTATTGCTAAAGAAGTAGATATCTTAGATTGAAAACAGAGCAAGTTTATGGTAAAGGAGAAATGAAGCTTCATTTTGTGGAGGAACATATACCTTTGGAGATTTTGTGCTTTTGTTATTGTCTTTAAATTGATTTTCTTTCATGTCTATGTTCTGTTTTCTGCTGAAAAATTAACATTATTGACCATTTGACTTAAACAGTGACACACCTATGGCCCAATATATCATCAATATGAATGCTTCACTTCCTGCAAGTTCATCATACATATTTTGGAAAGCAGCCACATGTTTGTTCAACCCCATGTGGAGCAAATGATAAGATGTCAAGTTGCCAAATTTAGAGAGGACAATACCTATGTCAAGCCCAATTGATTCCAAAAGAGCTTCTATGTCATCATCAAATCATGTTATACCTGCATTGAACTACAATGGACATGACTTTTTTTTAAAAGGCCTTTTCTTATATAAGTTATAACCAAACTTCACTCACCAAAGGGACCGCACTTTAGAGGTTCCATCTTCTATATGCTTGTTTTTGTTTATTGTTCTTTCATGCATGAAATTCATCTTCATTGCAGTGTTGGCTAAAACTGAAGACTTTTCAAAAAGAGGGTTCTATAGGACAACCATATCCATCAATTTTCCGCCAAAAAAGGAAAAAGAAAACAGAAAAAATGAGAAAATTAAGCCAAATTAATTGCCTTAGTGCCTATCTAAGCGAATGAAATGATGGAGCTCATTTCAAGGCTAAATTCATTCCACATATTCTTCCAAATTTGAAGCAGCATTTTTATCTATAAGATCAGTTAAGTGATTAGATGTCCTTTGAATCAAGGTGATGCAAGTCTTCCAGTTCTAACTCAGAGCAAAAAAAGAGATAAAAAATGTGCATATTAAAGATGACAAGTATTTCTCAAGCTGAACTCCGGATCATACTTACTACTTTGTTAGCACCTCATCCATCATCAGAATTGTAGATATCATTTCTATTCCTCAAAATCCACCAAAAAATTAAATAGAACAAGAATGTATCTCTCCAATAAAAAATCCTACTTCAGCTAGTTGTTCAAGCTAGGACAAGCATACTAAGGAACAATCAGAAACATTAAGACCAGGTGACCTTGATTAGCTCGAGTACTTTAACCGTGTGTTACTCAAGAGTGGAATATGGAAGAGAGGAAGTTCTGTATTCTGATCCTCATTAGTGTTAGAGAGAAAAATTACAGAGGATATGAACAAAAGATTGGTCAGCAATCTTACACATTACACGTTTTATGTATATACTCTATCTAAGTGGACCTGCTAGCTAGAGATAAATACAACTAGTCTAAATCTAACTCAATTAACTAACTCACTATTCAGTCTATATGTGCACAATTAGTTACAAGTCATGCAGAAAAAAAGAAAAAAAGAAAAAAAAAAAACAGGGCATCAAACCAAATTACATATTTTTTTGTAAGAAGTATTCATAGACATCAACAGAAAAAATTAAGAATTAATGTGGGAGACTGGCCTAACATTGATTCAGTGTTAAGCAACTTAAACAACTCTAAAGTCACACAAATAATCAGCATGATTACAATCCTCCAAATATAACAACGATAAAAATCTTCGCCATATGTGTTTGGACATTTTCTGATATATATTTAAAACAAAAAGAAGTAAGGGATAATTTTCTGTTTCCAAACATAATTTGATTTAAAATAATAAAAAGTTTCTTTTAAAGATGACCCACAAGTAAACGAATGAATACCAAAAATACCAACTAAATGAAAAATTACCTCTGCCTCTTTTTGCAAAAAAGTGCATCAAAAAAACATGTTATTGGAAAAAATATATTAAGCAAATAAAAGATTCACAGAAAAGAAAAAATAAAAACATGGTTCATATCCTAGTCATGATGCATCAAAAATCGTTTTGCAGTTGACCAAAGTGTAGAGTTGCCAACTTGCCATCAACCTGCATCACAAATTGATGTATGCAACTCAAAGCATTAAACGGCATATATAAATTTCCTACTATGTTCAAGTGCATGTTTTCAGGGCATCAAACAAATTTATTCATAAGCATCAACAAATATTTTAATAATTTAGGTAGCACACTGGCCTAAAATTGTCCCAACAGTTATTCAACTTGAATAATTTTTAGAACTTTTTAAGGCTGTAACATGATAACACCTTTGATCAATGAACAACTATAGAATAGAGTTAGTGAGAATTCATACCATGTTCAACAGCATTTTGGTCAATGAAATTTAGCTGACATGTTGCAGAGCCCTTTGGTATAGCAGATAATTCCCTGACAATATCGTACTTTGTCTCTTGGTTGAAAACATATTTAAGATGAATTGTGACTGTCTTCAAAGCAAGTCCTCTTTGTAAAAGATATGCAATAAATTCACGCTCACCTGCAGAGTCTTCATATCCTCTAAATTCAAAACTCTTGAGATGTGACGTCACACAATTGGGAACCAAGGTTGGTGGTGCTGGCCCATCATACTCCACCGGATGAAAATATTTGTCCTGATAACAAAAAATAAAACTTTTCAATAGACTCAGGCAAACAACAAAAAAGAAACAGAGACACTAGTTTTAAATTGAAATGTATTCATACCCTGGAAATATCATGAATCACAAGAGTTTCAAGTACATGAGAATTATGAAGAAAGTTTAGCAGGAAGTTTGTGTTGAAACATGTAACATCAAGCTCTAGATTGAGCAAACGGTGAAATTTGAAAGCTGGGGCACTAAATAAGCACTGCATAGAAGATAAGTACATAACAATTATAAGTCATAATTCATAATTATAGTTAGAATTTACAAATTCAAATAATGGAGTTACATCAAGCATGTTACCAGTGCTGTGTAACCTTTCAATGCCAAGAATTTTGTTTCGCGGAGTGCATTGAAAAGGCGGGGCACCCAACCGACATGCTTAATAGAGACATGAAGAATATCAAGATGTGCCTCCACCATGTTAGTGAAATTGCTAAAAGAAAACTTTAGCTCAGAGTTCATGAGGGTCGTTATTTTCATGTGGAGGTATTCAAGAGATGGCGTGTCTATCACACGATGGCCAATCCCATAAAAAAACATGTTATCTTCAAAGATTAAACTTTTCAATTTGCAAGGCATCTGGATTGTAGGTATATAAACTTTACTATTATCTGGGGATATGCTCGATACAATGAGTTTAAGATTTTCAAGAACAGGGCAGCCGGATAAAAGCTTGCTGGGGTCGGCATAGATGGTATCCAAGTGTAGGTTCTTGAGGGATGGCAGATAAACATTTGGAAACTCTGGATAATAATCCAAATAACTATCATGCTTCAAAACAAGGGACTTGAGCGATGGACAAGTGAGTATGGCTTTAGGCAAGTTGATTCCAAACACCGGATCAATGCTGAGATACAGTTCTTGAAGATGGGGCCCAATGATGGCATCAAGCAATGTTAATATGAGACTCTCTGAAACTATATTGCAAGTGAGGCGGAACTTTTGAATTGAGTAATCTGTATTGCGCTGAGCTAAAATAGCTTTCACATACGAATAAAATCGATCTTCCCATTCCGGAGTCCACCAAGGGGCTCTATCCTCTATGTCAAGGACTTGGAGATCCTTCCAAACATGGCGCCACCTGCGAGAGAGGATACCGGTGGATACAGCTTCTTTTGTTGGGAGGTATGAGAGAATGTCGCAAAGGATAGAGTCCGGTAAGAAACTTATCCTATCCATCTTCATGGTTGATGGTTTCGCTTTCTCAAGTTTGTCTCCGGAGAGGGTTAGACTCAACTCCAGGGTTTAGGTTTTAAAGAAAAATCAAGGGTGTTTGTTTCATTGATTTTGATTATATAGATTTGACTAAGATTATTATAAATGGTATTATATGATATATGATTTGAATTTATCTTTTAATTTTATTAAATTTAAATTATTATCATTTATTTTGAGTTGATTTATTTAATTTTGAAAAATCAATAAACAATTTAGATTTTTTTAATTTTAAAATTTTTAAGTTAGAATTTATATAGATATTATTTGAAGGTTTAATTATTCTGTTGGTCCCTATAATTTCACCAAATTTTTAATTAGGTCCCTATACTTTTTTTCCTTTCAATTGGGTTCCTACACTGCTTTTAATTTTGTAATTACATCCTTTTCATATTAAAAATATTAAAATTAACATAATATTTTTACCAAAATACATGCGGTCAAATATTTAATTAAGTTTTTAATTATAAATACCTTTAATTTGTGAAGAAATGTTCAGTTAACTCTAATATTTTTTACACTAGGAAGGACTTAATTACAAAACTAAAGCAGTGTAGGGACCCAATTGAAAGGAAAAAAAAAGTATAGGGACCTAATTAAAAATTTGATGAAAGTATAGGGACCAATAGAATAATTAAACCTTATTTGAAATATAAAAATCTATCTATTCTATTATATAAAAATCGAATTTCTGCACTTAACGATGGAGCTTATGTGACTTGCTTCTGAAAGTGTTTTCCGGTTTATTTCTTTTATCTCATTAAATACAAGTTATTACGATAAACTAATTATATCAACTATTTGATTTGATTAAATATTTAAATATCATATAATTTATTATAATTTATACCAATTTGATTTGGTAATATTTTTTAATTCATTTATTTTAATATTCTGTTAGTATTTTTTAATTTAATTCTTTTAATTTATTAAACCAAATTTATTGTGTGTACTAATTAATTAATTTGATTAATTTATTAGTCATTAAATAATAAATTTATGAATAAAACAGACAACTGAGATATTTTCAACTAATAATTAAATCAAATCAAATTAAATAATATATATTAAGCTAAATTCAAATCATGTGAATTAAAAACTAAATTAAAATAAGATTATTTCTTAATTATTCAAGTTGAGTGCAATAAATACAAATTAATTTTGTTAGATAATCATAGTTATCTGATTTACTATATATAGATGGCCACACAAAATTATAAGAATCATAATTTTTATTACTCTTGCTATTTCAACTCTTCTTTTTTTCTTCTTTTTTTTTCTTTATGTATAATTTCTTTTATATATAAATGTACCTAAAATGAGAAAGTACGAATGAGTGTTATGAATATATTTCAATTTAAGCATTCTACTAATGTGGATGGAAGTTGACCTGTAGCAATTCAAAGTGGCCAATGTATTTTTTTATAGTATATATTAGATAGAAGAATATTTGTTAAAATGAATATACCCATTATTGTAATGATTTTTTTTTCAATTGTTATATTTTTATGTTAGTCGTGTAAATTATTTGAAGGCACAAGATAATAAAATAGGTTGACTTTAATATCATTAGAAGCTAAATTTAATGGTTCAAATAAACACCACTAATTATGTTAAAAAAGTAATTTGTAATAATAATGTGATTTACATATTAATTTTTTTGAGTAAATTCATTTCAAAATATAAAAATTATACTCAATTACGCTAAAATTCTAAAGGTAATATAGAATTTGATAACAAATTTAACACTCATTAAGAAAATAAATTTATTTATGGCTATTTCCTAATTATAAATAATAACAAGATTTATGAAAAAATATTAATGTCATCATTTTTATTAATTAAATCATAATATTAGGTAGTTGATAGTTTCATAGGTGGAAATTATTAAGTAATTACGTAAAAATTAGCAACAAACAAACAATAAGAATTTAGAAAAAATCTATTATATAATATCAATTTCAATATTTCATAATTAAAATATGGCTCGTATCATATTTTCATATATTCTATTTATTATCTATTCTATTATATAAAAATCAGGTTTCTGCACTTAATGATGGAGTTGACGTGACATGCATGCTTACGAGAGTGTTTAACGATTTGTTTTTTTAACTCATTAAATACAATTTATTATGATAAATCAACTATATCAACTAATTGATTTGATTAGATATTTAAATATCACATAATTTATTATAATTTATATCAAATTGATTTGGTAGTATTTTTAATTTATTTCTTTTAATGTTTTGTTAGTATTTTTTAATTTATTTTTTTAATTTATTAAATCAAATTAATTATACTAATTATATATATTAATTAATTAATTAGATTAATTAATTAATCATTAAAATAACAAATCTATGCATAAAATAGATTCTCAATATATTTTTCACTAATAATTAAATCAAATCAAATCATATATATTGAGCTAAATTTAAATCATGTGAATTAAGGACTAAAATAAAATAAGATAGTTTTTTACTTAATTGAATGCAATAAATAAAATTAATTTTGTTAGATAATCATAGTCTTATGGTCTTCTATATATAGATAGCCACACAAAATTATAAAAAACATCATTTTTATCACTTTTGCTATTTCAACATTTTTTTATGTATAAATATACTCAAAATAAGAATGTATGGATGAGTGTTTCATTAATTGTTTGTTTGACAAATATTATAGTATAAAAATGTCTCAATTTAGGCATTCTATCACTGTTGATGGAAGTTGAATATGTAGTAATTCAGGATGACCATGATATTTTTTATAGTATTATATAAAAAAATATTTTTTAAAATAAATATACTCATTGTAATTAATTTTCTTTGTCAATTTGTTATCTTTTACCTAATAAATAATATTCATGTTGAATATATTATTTTCATCAGAAACTATACATAATTGATTAATAATTTTATATATAAAAATACTCATGTGGTAACTAAATACCATATTGTTATCTCGCTAAAATTAATTTTTCTATGATTATGCGAATGTATACATAAAGGAGGGAAAAGCACTAACCTTGAAGTGAAGAAGAATCAGAGAAATACTATAAGTGTGATCCTGAAATTTGGCAACACCAAAGTTTGCATGAAAGAAAGAAAGTTGGGAAGAGAAGAATAGCTTTAGTGAAAAAGAAGAGTTTTCCGTGTGTTAGAGAAGAAGAAAAGTTTGTGCAAAGAAGATGAAGGAAAAAGAAAAATAGGAAAAGGAACCAAATTTATATAGCTATAAGGCTGCGTTTGTTTGTAGAGACAGGACAGAACATGACACTGAAACGGAGACAATAGGACGAAGACACTAAAAATTATCTTTTGTGTATTGTGTTTGGATACGATGGACAAGACACTAATGTAATGTCTAGTATTATGTTTGGATACACATGAACAAGACTAAAATATTATATGAAATAATTAAAATAGCCCTGTGATTCTAAATTTTCTACATCAATACAAATTAATTTAATAAAAAATGAAAGTACGTAGGAGTACAAACGGAATTTGAAAAAAATATTTGAAGAGGCAAAAAATTTAATAAAAAAATATATTAGTATTTATATTAAAATAAAATTTATAAATATAATTATTTTATTTTAAAATTTATTATTAATATGTAAAAATACATATGGTTAAGATTAACAAAAAAAATAAATTTGAGTTTGATTAATAAAAATTTTTGTTTAAGTTAATAAGCCAAATTAATTTTAAATAAAAAATTAATTTTAAAAAAATCCATTTTTACATGAAAAAACAATTAGTTTTTGCATATAAAAATCTATTTTTATTTTAAAAAAACTAATTTTTTATCTAAAAACTGATTTTTCTTTATAAAAAATTTATTTTTCTTTAAATTATATAAAATCAATTACAATTTATAAATTACTTTTTAGCATTTTAAAAGATTAATTTTACTTTTTCTAATATTTATCTTTCAAAAGTTTTAAGATTAATTATTTTTGTTATTATTTTTATTACAAATCAAATAATATAATATAAGGTTAAAATGTTATTGAAGTAAAACGATAAAAAGAAAAGAATTATCTACCCCCAATAAAAAATTCTACAGAAAGGAGAGAGTACCTGGAAAAGAAAGAGATAGAGGAAGAACAATAAGAAAAAAGTATCTCTGAACAAGACAATATGAAAAATAAGAAGGGGTAATAGTGAAAAAAAAAAGAAAACAAAATTTATAAAATTGTCTGTGTCCACTTTTCCAAATCTCGTGTCCATCATTGTCCTTCGTGAAAGAGTAGACACAAAAGTATAAAAAACTGTCTCGGAGACAATATATCCACTGTCCATGTCTCTCCTTCCAAACACTTTTTAAATAAGTGTTGTCCATGTCTCCGTGTCCTGCCCCCAAAAACAAACGCTACCTAAGAGGAGGAAAAAAATAATTTTATCATGATCTAAATACTACACAGTTATCAAAGGAACTGAAAAGGTACGCGAACAGTTACAAAAAAACGAAATGTCATGTCAATTAAATTACGTCGAGTCAGCTGACTTCTTCAACCTAATCATATTGAGAAAAACAAGTTGTAAAAATAGCATAAGACATAATAAGTGCCACTTTTTTGAGATTTAAGTTTTAAATACACGACTTAATTACCTGCTTGCTCGAGGCCCGACTTGCATAAACTCGACTTCGAACAGGTGCACTGTTCATATCCTAACCTACGATCAGATCCAAGACCAAAGTGAATAAGCTCACTTCTACAAAATCCAACAAGAGACCAGAAGATCCATTCTACAAAACTACCTAATTCACCTGGAGTGCGGATCTTTTGGTCCAAGCCCGCCCTGACTTGAACAGTAAGAAAGGCCTCTCAACTACACTAAGAGATGCATGTCTATAAGCTCGTCCACTACTTGAAACGTGGCATAAGTCTATAAACATTGGAAAGTAACTACGCACCACTATAAGTGGAAGAGTTCCAGACTGATGGTCAAGTCATCGGCCAACTATATAAATATCCCATCAAATGTAGATATTTATTAATCTCAATTCACTTAAACCTGTCTAAAATACTTGCTAACTTAAGTATTAGAATTCTTTGTAAGTATTACCCACCATCCTCATTCAAAGACCTTGAACGACACTACCACATTGGGAAAGACGTCGAAACCCTCATCCAAAGTAGTCTGAACCTCACGTTTAGACCCAAATCACATTGTTTCACGCAATTTTTTGGAACAATAATGTTAATAAAGAATACTGAACACACTAAAAATCAGCTACTAAATAAGTTACTATGTATTTGTGTATAAATATATATTATTTAATTTATTACTAATATATTTTAAATTTCAATATATATTTTGTACTCGATTTTTTGTGTGCATATAGCATGTTTAAATATTATATATTTTAAACTTAGTTTATTAGTAACGAGTTAATTCTTTCAAGTAAAAAGAGAGTGGGTAAACCGTAAACGGTAAAGGTCTTTGGGATCAGTTTGAATATTCAGATGTGAATTAGTTCGCCTACCCTATTCCGTCCTTTTTTGCTCTGCCCATATTGGTTCTTAGCTTCTACTCTAGTCTACTGCACAATCATTGTCCTTCCCACCAAAAGCAATGAAAAAAGAAAAAGGAAAAACCAAAAAAAGGCAGAAAAATCTTGATGCGTGTTGAACCTCTGATACAACAGTCCAAACCATAAATAACGAAACTGTCAAATTACAACCTCAAATGTTTCACAACCTTCACATGAAATGTATAATGCAGTTAAACTAAACTGTGTTTTTACACAAAATTTGGGCTTCAACCTACAGCCCCTGTCCAGATGCTCTGTGTGGGCTTCAGCTAGCCGCTCTCGTAAGAATCCCAAAGTAAGCTGAAATCACAGAGTTGACCACTGGCAGTCAGAAACCTTTAAAATAATAGCATCAAGCAGTAGTTCATCTGGCTGGTCCGTCTCCTATTTACATTTGTAAAAGCAATAGAAAATTCGAAAGAAAAATGGATCCAAAAATACATAACAATGCACAGCAATCCAATGAACTATTTGAGGCAATCGAATTATCAATATAGCTGATGGAATCCCAAAGTCTGAACCCTCCCTTCGAAGTACAAATCAATCCCCATAGATTTTTCTACAGGGATCCCTCTGCTGTCCGCAAAAAGATGGGCTCGTTTGGTTTAAAAACTGTGGCCTATTTACCGGATATTTTTTATATATAGCTTCAGGAACTAGCAGAAACGTTGGGGCTTTATTGATGAACAGGGACTGCAAATCGCACTCCCTAGGAATTCTTACACAGATGGAACTACCAACTCAACACAGAGAGAGAGTTTCTCTCCAGTTCTAACAGAATTGACAAACAGAAAGCATGAAACCCAAACTAACAACAATACAACTATTCAGCACCAGGATCCTCAAGCTACTGATACCAGTTCATAGAAGCAGGAGCTAGCAGAACGTTTAGGACTTTATTGCTGAACAGGGATTGCAAATTGCAGTCCCTAGAAGGTGTTCTTAGACAGTTGGAACTACCAACTTGGAAAGAGAGAGAGAGAGATTCTCTCCAGCTCTAACTGAATGGACAAAACAGAAAAGCATAAAACCAAAACTAACTACAATACAGCTATTCATAGGTAGTTAGAACTTAGAAGTAGAGCCAACTAACCAACAGCCAGCTAAACCAAGCTAGAATTGCTAACTATCAGCTAATAGAGTAGTGCTACTTATCTCTTCTCTTGTAAAAATAGCCCAAACCTGTTACTGGCCGCAACTCTATCATATACTCTAAGGCTTTGTTTGCTTGGAGTGAAGTAGGAGGGAAATAGAGAAGGGGGAAGAGGAATTTCAAATTTTGAAGTAAAATTAAGAAGAAAATTTTCTAATTCTCTTCCCTCCCACCATCTATTTCCCTCCTATTTCACTCCAAACAAACAAATCCCAAATGTAATTTCTAAGCAAAAGATGGTCAATTCCCTATCTCTCCCAGGAAATTTCTCTCCCACATTTGGATCCTGAAGCATAATGTTAAGTCTGGCATTCAGCAATGAAACAAATAGAAATCTCCAGAGATAAGATAAATAAATTTGCAATGCTAAGTCTGGCATCCAATGTTAAGTCTGGGAGTATCTTGTCTAAAAGTGAAATAAAAGAAATCATTTGAGAGAGGAGCAAAAATAAAGGTCACAACAAAGAAGGGAAATATAACCATATAAGTACCTCACTGGCTTTGTTTAGTCGAAGTTCACAGTGAGTACAGTATATAAGTTTGTGATCCTCTTTAAGTTCTCCTCGCTTACAAATAGGACACCAAATCTCCTCTTTGTGGGCCTAATATCAACCAAATCAGGGACTTTACTCAAACTATACGAAAAAGGAGACTAACTTTTAGGTTCTTCGCATTTGTTACGTTAAATCTAGTATGATGACAATGCAAATAAATACACATCATTGATACACAAACACTCCATTTGTTGTGCTTTGCTGGAAATATTTAGGTAGTTGACAACTAAGACTGCCACATCTTCATAAAATAGATCAATGATGTTACTATTTTGTTATTTCCAACATAGCACAGAAATAGCATCCAGACATGAAAGTATAGTACCACTGTGTTGGGGTGTGCATTTATCCATTAATGTCAGTTACCAATGCTGATAATTATGGATGAAATTGTCATGTGGCATTCAAACCTTATCTTCATTTAGCTGCATATGCTCAAAAACTGCACTTGCCAAATACTCATCCACTTCATCTTCCCAAGTATCAAGTTCATTTTCCAAACCTGCAGGAAAAAAGGACATAAACAACTGACAGTTAATGGAATCAAACATAAACACAAGCAATGCAGCAACATTCACATAACGAAACAAGGAGGGTGGTATATACCATCAATATAAAACAAATAGCCTAGATTTGAATTACAAATATACAACGAAGGTGAATAACCGAATACATGAGAGAAAGCGAGAGCTACTATGGCATCATTGTTCGTTACCTTGCTGCATGGGTGGGTAGGAATCGAGATCTTCATAAAATATCCTTTGCATTTCTAAGAGAATGTCTTCACATTGACCCTGGCAAGAGGAATGAACACCATCGTACTCCCATATATCATCCATCTCAGAATCAAAAAGACGAGTGTCGGTGGAGTTGCCTTTCATTTTCTGGAATTCATCGGAGACAATATCCTCGAATGCGGATCTCACGATATCAACCTCTTGCTGCTGTGGACTGCATTGTTGAGAATGAGAGGTTTTGAGCGTGCTTGTTCTCAGTCTCCACAGTAACCGACTTCTGTCCTCTCTCACTCTATTGTAGCAGTTCTCCCGAAGCTGAAATTGGCAATTGTACATGTCATTCATATTCATATTCAAATTCACACTGATACTAGGATTTCTGCTTCAGTTTTATCTTTTAGGATGGGAATTCAATCAATCGCGTCCAAAGAGGATACATACATACTTCAAAGAGTTTAAGAAATGAATACTTGAGAATTTCTTTCAGGGTTGATTAACAATTACAATAGTAGAGAGATGATGATTGATGAGGTGGAAGAGGGGAAAAAAAAAAAACAAGAAGAAGGAAGGAACCTTGAGCTTCCAGTTGAATTGGGAGTGAGATTTGAGAGAAGGACGGGTAAGGGTAGGGTTGCCAGTTGAAGAAGGTGAGTCCAATGGTGCCGTGATACCTTCTTTCCCCATCGCCGCTCACCCCTTCCTGCTTCCGCGCTGGATTACTTCCGCGCTTCAATTTTTCATCAGCATTAAAATGCTGACACAACAATTTAGAGCTTGTTCGGGTTGAAAGTTAGGGCACCAGATTCGATGGTCCAAACGTTGAATGGTTCCATAATAAAAATATATTTTTAAAATTTTTTAATAATTGTTAAATAGTTTTTTTTTTTAATTTTAATTATAAATTAATCTCATATATTTTATTTAATTATAAAAATTATTTTTTATTTTATAAATTATTATTTTATTATTCATTTATTATGTTTATTAATAATTAAAAACAAAAACAATAACGAATTAGATCTTCTATTAATCGTAATAATTTTTTGGCAATTTCAATCGATTAAAAGTTTATCTTTGATCCGTTACATCCATTGAGGGTTGTGAAATCGTGTTTCTTAAAAAATCAATCGATTGGATTAACAAAACAATCGATTAAATTTCAGGTTTCCATAACTCAATCAATTGGACTTTAGGTTATCACAAAAAATAATCGATTAAAAGTTGCAAGGCAGTATGGTTTGCCCAAAAATCAATCAATTGCCGAGGCAAAAGAATGACAAATATTTCCAGGCTTCTTCTTTAATTTTCTTATTATCCGCTGCATTCCCCTTTTCCATAAGTGCTTGAACAATGCGTCTGTACATCATCTCTATGGTCCTCGCCTGATAATATAATATGTGCTGAACGGTTCCTCTTCTTGACCCTCCGACCACATCGGAATCACAACATACACAACAAATTTGTCCCCCTTTTTAATCTTGCTAACAATTTTAAGTGAAACCTTAATTGGGATCAGATTCAATGCCTCATAAATAGTGTCCTTTTATTCCATGCCATTCACAACACGACTCCAATCAAATTCACTTCCTATGAAATATTGACTCTCAATATAGATAAAATTCTTTGCTCGCCGAATAGCTTGAATATAAGCATCTTGAATCCTCCGATCTATCATCCTGTTCTTCCCATTCACAAGCTCAGCTTCAGACGCTGTTTTAATCGATTGTTTTGTGATAACCTGAAGTCCAATCGATTGAGTTTTGGGAAACCTGAAATTCAATCGATTGTTTTGTTAATCCAATCGATTGATTTTCTAAGAAACACGATTTCACAACCCTCAACGAATGTAACAGATCAAAGATAAACTTTTAATCGATTGGGATTGCCAAAAAATTATTATGATTAATAGAAGATCTAATTAGTTATAATTTTTATTTTTTATTGTTAATAAACATAATAGATGAATGATAAAATAATAATTTATAAAATAAAAAATAATTTTTATAATTAAATAAAATATATGGAGTTAATTTGTAATTAAAATTAAAAAATGATTATTTAGCAGTTATTAAAAAAACTTAAAAAACATGTTTTGTTATGGAACCATTTAATGGTCCAAACATTTTGGGACCATCGAATCCGGTGCCAGAAGTGAGGTGCATAGTTATTAGATTATAATTATCAACTTAAATATATGTCTTTACAAAGAGAAAGTCTAACGCCAGCACTTTTGTTGAAATCTGGTCAGTACTTAGACTTAGTTTGATAAAACTTTTACTTTTTAAAGGTAGCTTATAAAAGTTAACTTTTAAAAGATGACTTTTTAAAAGTTGTAGCATTTATGTTTGGTAAATCAAATAAAAAATAGTTTTTAATAAAAACAAGCAACATTAATTGCGTTTAGTAAAATAACTTTTGAAAATTTAAAAATACTATAATAGACATAAATGTAAGCATTAAATTTGAAAATTAGTTAACCATATGAGGTTATATTAGACTTTTAAATTTTGAAAAGTACAAGCCAACTTTGGAAAACTCTATCTTAGGTGCTTTCAAAAGTACCCGATCTTTTAAAAGCTACAAGAACAAGCACATGATCATTTTGATTTACCAAACACAAAATGAGGAACTTGAGCTTTTAAAAAGTATAAGCACCTTTTCAAAAAACTTTACCAAACCAAACCTTAATCATCAAAAGGAAAATGATTAATCCTACACCATTAGATGTCATCTCACACCATTAAAAATATTGATGATGACTAATTGATGGCTAAACATCACAAATTCTGCTGCCTCCTAGCACTCTTTTTTTACAAATATACAAGTATAATAACCCATGCCATACACGTGATAAAATTGAAATTATAATTTTAAGTTGTTTTGTTAAAATTTATTTTGAATTATAATCATTTGATTAATTAAAAAAGTAGCATGTCATGTGTTGTTCGTTTTTTCTTACACCGGTGTTAACTGTTAGGATTTGGTTGAATTAGTCCCACATTGCTCAGGATAGCAAATGGAGTGGGTGGCCTAGGCTATAAATATGAGGCTAAGTTCTCCATTTGTTTTTGCACCAGTCAGAAACACTTTAAGCTTGTATCTGATTTTTCTTTTCCTCTGTACTCTTTATTAGAGAGTGTTGTGAGGTGTAGTTAGATATTTGCTTTGAGAGAGTGTGGGTGTATTGGGGTGCCGGTGAGAGAAAGAAGTCTATGTGTTGTAACAATTTTCACATAGTGATATTCTCTGGTTGTCATTTGACAACGACCGTGGTTTTTTCTCCGGTAATTGGAGTTTCCATGTTAAATTCTTGTGTTGTGATTGTGTCTATTTTATTTCTCTGTCAAAGGTGTTTTCTCAAGGGGGAATGGTGTATTATTCCCAACATTAACTGTATCAACTCTAATATAGTTATTAATCGTTTTTACTAATCTACTCTAATGGTGAGCATGTGACGGCGCGACGGGTTGGTGGCGATGGCGACTGGCGAGCACGTGACGGCGCGACGGTTTTGTTCTTTATGTCGTTGAGTGGTCGTTAGGTTTGTTTACTTATTTGGGTTTAGGGTTGTTTGTGGGCTTGGTTGTAACAGGTAGCAGTTAGACCCCAATTGAAACCACAGTGTGCACCTTATTTTTTCCTCATTTCTAAACAAAAGCAGGAATTAAGAGAAATAAGTAGTAATATATCATGAAAAATATAAAAGATTTTGCATATGAATAAGATTATTTCTTACTTCTTTGTTTATTATTCTCATCTTGAAGACTTAAATTTCCTCCTCGCGTATGGGTGACAACTAACAAGAGAAGTTTGTATTAGAAAAGTTTGTGCCAAGCATCCCCAGGTAGTGTTGACTGTTGGGAGCCAAGCAGTATAGCCTCCACTGATTTAACATTCAAAATTTTAGACTAAATCAATCACATTAAATAAAGATGCATATAGAGGGGAAAAAAGAGAGAAACATAATAAGAGCATGACTAACACATATGCATGTTTGTTGTTAATCTTAACCCTTTTCTAAATAACACTTAATTCTCATGCATGATTGCCATCATAATAATTGAAATCGCGTAGCCTAATCTATTTAGCAACTTAAAAATGGGGTTTTAACCAAGTTTTTTGCAGCAAAAATGAAGAATATTACCAACGACTTCTCTTGAATACTCAAAGAGGATGTATGAATCTTCGAGATATAAGAACAGTAGGAGGAACAATTTATGCTACGTATAGAGATGCATGCTTTACCCTTGGACTCTTTGCAAGATGACAGAGAATTCATGGATGCAATTAAGGAAGCAAGCTCATGGGCCTCAGGATCATATGTTAGGAGGTTATTTGTCGTTCTATTAACATTCAACAATATCTCAAGACCAGAACATGTTTGGAATAGATGTTAGTATGAACTCTCAGATGATATTTTGTATCGACAGAGAACCGTGATGAACATGAGGGGTGAGTTTTTATTAATTGCAATTATAAAAGTTCTTCATTATTGATCATTTTTAGTTTGATTGAATTTTTATAGTATCGTATAATATGCAGAGTTAACCATGTCAGATGATGAGATTAAGCAGTTGTGCTTAATAGATATAGACAAGATCTTACATTCCTATGATAAAATCTTGAAAGACTATCCTCCTATGCCTTTAGCAACTGAAGTTGATAGTTCTTTGTTAACCGAAAGGGTTATTAGGGAAGAGCTAAACTTTAACAGGGATGATTTAAAGAAAAATGCCTTAGATATGTTAGCCATCGCAACACCTGAGCAGAAATATGCATTCGATAAAATTGTTACAACTATGTATTGTGATTAAGGGATTTTTTCTTTGTATTTGGTCATGGAAGTACTGAAAAAATATTTCTCTAGAACCTTATGTCTGTCTCAAGGGGTGATATTGTGTTAAACATTGCTTCAAGTGGTATTGCATCTTTACTTCTTTCCAATGGAAGAACGGCACACTCAAGGTTCAAAATACCGCTGAATATAACTGAGTATTCTGTATGTAACATCAAACCTGGTTCCCCTCAAACAATGCTGCTATTGAAAGCCAAACTTATAATTTGGGATGAGGCTCCAATGGTTAGTAGGTATTGCTATGAAGCGCTTGATAAATGCTTGGGTGATATCATGAGATTTTCTCTAACATATAACAAAGATTTGCCATTTGGAGAAAAAGTGGTTGTACTAGGTGGAGACTTTAGACAATTTCTTCCTGTTATTCTACGAGGATCGAGACAAGATATCGTTCATTTAACCGTGAATTCGTCTTGCCTTTAAAAGTTTTGTCAGGTGCTCAAACTAACAAAAAACATGAGACTCTCTGTAGGGACGACTGCTTCAGATCAAGAGGAGACAGAGCAATTTGGTGAGTGGTTATTGAAAGTTGGTGATGGTCTAATAGGTAACAATATGGATGGTGAATCTAAGATATGTCTTCCAGGAGATATTGTTATTCTTTCTTCGGACCAGGCATTTGATGAGTTGGTTCATTTTTTTATCCAAATATTTTGGATAACATGTCCTCAAATGATTTTTTCAAAGCAAGAACTATACTGACTCCCATGCTGGAACATTGTTGAAGAGGTCAACAACCATCTTATGGCTATCATTCCTGGAGGAAAAAAATTATATCTCAGTTCAGATTCGATTTGTATGGATGAAGGGAATATGGAGAGTCAACTAGATCTCTATGGTCCTGAATTACTGAATAGCATAAATTGCTCTGGTTTGCCTCCACATAAATTAATATTCAAAGTTGGTGTTCCGGTGATATTACTGAGGAATATTGACCAATCCAGTGGTCTTTGTAATGGTACAAGGCTACAAGTTAGGAAGTTTGGAAATCATGTCATAGAATGTGAAGTCTTCATGGGTAACAATGTTGGTCATATTGCTTTGATTCCAAGAATGAATATAGTACCAACAAATGAAACCGTCCCAGTTAGATTCCAACGAAGACAATTTCCATAATCGTATCGTTTGCCATGACAATTAATAAATTTCAGGGACAAACTTTATCTCATGTTGGATTGTACTTGTCCAAATAAGTTTTTACACATGACCAACTATATGTGACACTTTCAAGAGTTAAGAGTAAGAGAAGTTTAAAAGTTTTACTTATGAATCACGTAGGAATGTCTGCAAATTCAACCATTAATGTTGTTTATAGAGAAGTCTTTGAAAAAATAGAATTCTAATGTAAATATTTTAATTTTATTTTAAATTCTGTATCAATATATAATTATTTTACTTAAAAAAAAGTGTAAAATGATTATTACTCATTATTTTTAAGTTAAACTTTAATTTTGATCATAATTTTATAAATTTTTTAAAATAATAATTATTGTATTTTTTTAAAATATCTAATCATATAATTTTTTTATTTTTATAAATTTTTTCGTACTCAGCACAGATTCATACACTAGTAATATACTAAAAATTCGTCTTTCATATTATTTTAATAATTTTTATTATTTAAAAAATCTATTCAATTGTTATTGTTATTATAAAAAGAGTCAAAACAAGAATTTTTTTTATAATTATTATTTTTTAAATTAATCAAAACCTATAATTTTTAATAACTTTTCAATTATTTATATATTTATACGTTTTTATTATTTTTTGAACTTATTTATTAATTGCTACTAATATATTATAATATATATTATAATTTATACATATTGAATTACTAATATGTAAATTTTTTTTAGTGTGTAATATACAAAAATATATTTAACCAATAATCTACTTATCTACTTAATATATTAAAATTGGGTTTTTCCCCCAACTAATGGAAGTGAGGTGTCGATTTCACATGAATCTATTTTTCCGCCAAAATGAATGCACTATTTCGCTTCTAAGTTTATTTTATAAAAATATCTTTATTATACTTATACTATAATTAGCATTTAAGTAATAATACATAATTATACTAATTTAAAAAAATATCTTTATTATAGTTATATAAAATCAATATTTAATGCATTATTAAACTAGTTATCAATTATCAATCGAAAATATTTTTAATAATAATAATAATAATAATAATAATAATAATAATAATAATAATAATATATGATAATTATATGATAATAGCACCGGTTATTAATAACCAATTTATATTTCTCTAAATAAATTTATTTTAGAAAAATATATTTATTATAATTATATTACAATATTACAATTAATATTTAATGAATAATGCACAATTATACTAATTTAACAAAATATCTTTATTATCTATCTATCTATTCTATTATATAAAAATCAGACTTTTACACTTAATAATAGAACTGATGTGGCATGCTCTTAAGGTGTTTCCTAATTTATTTCATTTAATTCGTTAAACCAAATCAATTATAATTTTATATCAATTAATTAATTTGATTAGACATTTAAATCTCACTATTTATTATAATTTATATGAATTGATTAATTATAATTAATTATATCAATTAATTAATTTAGTTAATTATATTAATTATTTGATTTGATTGGAGTAAATATCGAATTATTTAATAAATAATAAATATGATAACGAAATATATGAATTAATTTAATTAGTTTATTTTTTTCAATACCATCTATTTATACTGGATCAAATATTTTTTACTCATTTGTTTTCTTTTCTCTCTCTCCCTCCCTCTCTCTCCCTTTTTCTCTCTCTCTCGTGTTTAGGTACAATTTTTGTAATTTATTGAATTTTTGTTTCTTTTATCTTTATTTATATATTTTATTTTTTTATATATTTTTTTAAATTTTTGTTTATTTTAATTGCTTATTATTAGGCGCACACTTTTTTTTTCTTTTAACTTCTTAAATTTGTCATTTTTATGTTGTTTTTAAATAATCTTATTATAATTTTGTTTTGTAATATTCTATTTTGTCATGTGTACTTCAATTCATATATATATATATATATTGTCTTTTTTTTTTTGTGATTCACAATTAATATATACATTGTTCGAGTATGTGGTTTATATGTTAATGTTTTTATTGATTCTTTTTATTTTATTTTTTTTGTGTCTCTTTGTTGCTCTTTATTTTAGTTATATATATTCATTGATTTCTCTGTATTGATGCTCTTTTTATTTCAAATATCGTGACAATTTACAGTGTATGTTGTGACTCATGTTATATTCGTTAATTTGGTGTATCTTTTTAGATGGTTTATGTTATAATGTGTTTAAGGAGTTGACTTAAAATTATAATATGATATATGAATTTATAATATGATTTATAGTATGCTAAAATATTAGGACATTATCATATAGATATTTTTTTATTTGTCCGTTAGATTCAACTATATATGATCTTGAAAATTATGCAATTATGTAATTAATTATTTTTTCATATAATTATTGTATTGATCATTTACATTAGTGAGACTATTTTCAATATTAATATTTATAAATATGATATTATTTATATAATTAATTAAATCATCTTATTTGTTTAAATTTAATTTTATTGAATTAATTATGCAAGGTTCCATCGCTATTTCTATTTTTAAAGAATTTGTTTAATATTATTTAACAATTCTAATAACATAATAACAATTAAAAAAAGTAAGACGGTACAAAATTGCAATGACGATAAGATTGAAATACCCGTGATAAAATTATGTTGATAATATACACTTGGGTATTACTAACAACTATATTAGTAATTACTTAAAATAAATAACAAAATAAGTTATAGGATATTATTTTATTTAAATTATTAATAATTAAAAGAATAAAAAGTCAATAATTATTTTTAAAATAGACATCAAATTTAATTTTATGGTACTAATTTATTTGAGTTATTAATAAAATTTATAATTTTTAGATTTATATCTACTCAATTTATATATTTTATTTTATTTTACATTAACAAAAAATTGAGACGTGCATTTTTAATTATTTATTTAGAAAGTATAGCAAAATGAGTTATATCAATTATAATTAATTATCGATAATTAATATCAATAAATTGATTGTATTAATTTATAAAATGAATAATGTGTAATAAATATTGTGAAATTAATTATAATAAATTAATAATTAATAAATAAAAACTAAACGGGACTTTTTTTTATTACCTTTTAATGGATATACATTTTTATAATTTTACTTTCTCTTTATTTCTTCTTTTCACATTTATTTCTTTTAATTTATTGAACTAAATCAATTATATTAATTATTTATATTAACTAATTAAGTACTTTTTAATGGGTTATTATAACTGTGCCTTTAGACCATAGGTTAAAAATATTATAAAAAATCTTTTATAAAAGTTATTAAAAAATAAATATTTTTAAAATGTGTCCTTAAGACACAAATTAACTAAATTATTTTTCAATTTAATGTGTTTGATTTATTCAATTGCATTAATTATAACTAATCAATTATGTAATTTTATTTGATTAGGATAAATATTTCATCATTTAATATTTTATTTGATTCATTAAATTACATTAATCATAACTTCAAATATTTAATTTAATTAGAGTAAATATCAAATTATTTTAAATTTTGTTTGATTCATTAAACCAAATTAATTATAACTAATTTATTATTTAATATGATCGAGATAAATATTAAATTATTTAATAAATAATATATAAAGCAATGAAATAAATGAACTCAATTAATTCAAATTATTATCTTATTATTTTATATATCCTTTTTCTCTCTCTATTTTCTACTTCAGGTAAAATATTTGTAATTTTTTATTTTTGTTTTTTATCTTAATTTTGTTAATATTTTTTTATGATTTTGTTTTATATTAATTTTTTTATTTATTTTGATTAATAATTCTTAAGGGTATTATTATTTTATTTAAAGATAATTTAAATTTTTTATAATATTTATATAAAAGTTGATTAATAGGTTCTTTTTTAAAATATTTTTTTGAAATTTTTTTAATAAGATCGTATTTTGATTTTTCTCTTTCATCCTTTGTATTAATTAATTATATTAATCTTCTATTGCAATACATTTTTTATCTACCCCACACGGCCACACATTATCTTTTCTATCTTCTTTTACTTTTTTAATTGCTCTTTTTAGTTAATTTTAATTGTTTATTTTACTTTTACTTCTCATATATAGATTTATTATAATTCATCACAGATTCTTTTTTAATTTAAGTGATTTTTTAGGTTATATTTTACTATTGATACTTTTATTTTATTTAGTGTATTTTTTTAGTCTGTGTTTAATATAATAATCTATAAATATCTATTCTATTATGTAAAAATTAAATTTTTGCACTTAATGATAAAACTGTCGTAACATGTTTATGATGGTATTTTTCGATTTATTTCTTTTAACTCATTAAATTCATTTTATTATAATAAATTAATTATAACTTCTATCAATTAATTAATTGTAATTCAAATTGAATGATTATTTTGTTACAAAATTATTATTTTCTAATCTATTTATGGACAATACATATATTAATTATAATAGTAAATTAAGCTATTTCATCTCATTTATTATTATAAATGCTGAATTAAATAAGTTATTATTACTTTTGATTTAGAATTAAATGAGAATAAAATCAAAGATACTATTTTATTTGGTCTTTTGGATTTAATGAATGTCACACTCAAATATAAATAGTGAATTCCGGATTTTAGTCTCCAACACATCAAAGTCATCTCCATAACTCTTTTTCCATAAAAGAAATTTCGATTCAACTCTATCACGGAAGGTTTTCAAAGAACAAAGGAATGATCTGAACTTGCACAAATTCTAAATGTTCGAACTTACGATGTTGTTTCAGTTCGTTGTCGTTACGAGAATGACTCTAATCTATACGTGTCTAAGGACTAGAATAGATTAAATATTATTTAAGTAATTCATTTCTAATATTGGTATTTGATTAAATTAGTTTTAGATAAGTTTAAATTGTTGACTCAATTTATATATTACGACTATTCTTTTTTAATATACTATTGTTACATTTTTTAATATAAATTTTTTTTCTTATTTTTATGTTTATTTTCTTTCTTGGATATATGTATCACCTTTTTTTCTCATTTTATATTTCAGATTAGTAACGTAATTATTAAGAAAAATATATTTAAAAAAAGAAAAAAAATATTAAAATATCACTATTTAAAAAAAAAAAAAGAAAGATACGTGAAAAAAAAAAGAAAAACAAAAAATTAAAACATTACTATTAGAAAAAAAAAACTGTTAATATGCGGATGAATAGAGAATGAGATTCTCTCAACGCACAAATACTAGTACTTTATGTACTCCATCATGTTTAAAGAAACATGGAATTTGATTTAGTTAAAAATCACTGTTTGTTAAATATTTGGGCTACGTTTTAGAAATATTGCTAAATTAACAAATTTCTCACTAAATCAATTTTTTACCCATATGAGATATGGATAAGGCATAAGCTGAAACTCAAGAACATTAGAGTTTGGAGATGTCTTATATGTGTTAAGAGATTGCACAATAATAGAATTGATATTAAGTCCAATAAATGAGATTTATTGGTTGCCCTAAAAAATAATGAGATTATTTTTATCACTCTTCTTATGACAAAGTGTCTGTGATAAGATGTTAAACTCCTTTTTAGAAAAAGGATTCCATCTTAAAGAAAGAGTGGGGGTACAATTACTTTTATTAGAATTGTATACCACTCAATAGAGGATATACTTTCTCCTGAAAGGATAAAATGTTTGATCGTCAAACTAACTTTTTGAAAAAGTAGCCTATTTGTATAAATGATACAATTCTATAAAGATAGATCTAATGGTTACTTAGATTCTTTATAATCATGTTCAATAAGGATTGTCCTTAGAATAAAATTATGCACTATTGTAGTGGAAGATTTCATATTTTGAGAAAACGTCATATTTATTATGTACTAGGTGTATTTTACAAAAGGTTAAACAAACATGCTCAAGAGTAAAAGTGTTTAAGGTCAAAAGAGTTTTGATAAATACAAATGTGCATTAAAAAATTATACACATGATTGATTGGCTCTAGTGCAAGTGGGAGATTATTGTGATAATAGTATGCCCAAGATCCAATCTATCATTATTGGCTCTCGTGCAAGTGAGAGATTGTTGGAAATAAGTAGTATGACCACAATCCAATCAATCACGTGTCAAATAATTTGTTATTGTTATTATATTAAAATGTTAATATAATAACGTCCTTGATTAAATTTAGAGATTTATCATTGTGATAGTGATCATAATATTGAGAGATAAATTTTTTATAATTTAATTTAAATTGTTCTTGGTCATAGAATTATTAAAAAAGATATTAATAATCTGAAAAGATATATATATATATAATGATCTTCATTGGATGAAGATTAATATATCTCATTTATTAAATTATATATATAGATGGTGCATATAGAGATATGACCATTGAATTGACTCACTTTGGGAATTCCTAATGGTTATAATTACCGTATATTTGTCAATAGGATATTCTCAAGATGAACATAGTAATAGAGTTTCCTTTGACCTGTGACTGTCATAGTAATTAACAATGTATTTATTATACTTTGATTCCGGACACCTAATACCTTAGAGTGCTAGTTGAATGGATATTGGGTATGATTTAAATACTTGTAGAATTAATAATTAGTTAATAAGGAATCCGTCAACTCTCGGTAAAGAGTTTGAGCTCTATGATTATAATGACTGAGATGAATAAAACCTTGGCCAAGGGGATTGAATGAATGAAGAAATAAGTTTCTTAGGTCATTCACAGTTCATTATAATAATGGTAACAAGTTAGAGTTTGACAATTAAACCATACTCTAAAGGTTAACCAAGAGCTGAAAAGATGGAAGGAATTATACTTTGTTCTTCTGAGGTTCTTAGTAAAAATATATTACTTCATACTACCGGGTCATTGAGGAGTGTTGCTAGACGCCAACCTTGATTAGTAAATTTAGTATGACTAATTTACTACCTGCTTAATATTGAACCTATGGGGTCACACACTGACGAGTGTTCTAATCTTTGATATATAATTATTTAATTATTTTTTTTATTTGATCGAATAAATAATTATATTAATTCAAATGAAATATTATTATATTCTTGAACAAAAAATATAATAATAGTATGATAATTGAGAATATTAAATGAGATTTGAGAATAATTAGTTATTCCATTTCTAAATTTGAATTCTAAATTTGGATGAGATCCTAACTGATTCTGTTTCAAATTGAGTTATGATATGATTCATAAAATTTGAAAGATTCAGATTTGGAATTTCAATATATGATTTAAATTTGAATTGAGAATCAAATTTAAAATCAGTAACAAATCTCATACTATATATATGTATGCCAAGAGTAGAGGAATGCAATACAGACGAGAATAACAAGAGTTTTACTCCGTTACCTCTACACACATAAACGTATGTGAGCCTGATTATTGGAGAAAAATTTTATGGCGTACAAAGAATTGCAAGAGGTTTCTCAATTTAGATCAGATGTCCATTGGTCAAGGAGTTGACAGTAAAGGTTGGTCTTGGTGTGGATACGCATAGCGCCTTCGTACCATCGAAGGAGAAAGTGATTTTTACTAGCGTACACAGGTATTTAGATCTTATCTATATATTGTATATTATTGGAATAAAGTTTAAGCACAAAATAGGTCTTTAAGGATTACTTTCTTTTCTTCCTCTGCGTGTTATGAACACATGGTAATCCTTCAATTATAATTTCAATCTTATCACATGCATGACACGGGTTAAAATACAGAGTTTCTATTTGAATTATAATTTATATATAATATATAAAAATATTAATATAATTTTACTCTATTGTAATTTTTTCTCTTCTTACTTTTCCTTCCATCCAACCAAAAGAAAATTTTTTCTCTATTTTCTTTCCATTCATTTTTTCTTCATCTAAACACACACAAAAAAATATACTTTTCTTTCCATTTTATTTTCTCTCATTTTCTTTCTTTCTATTTTCTTTCCTCTTATTTTTTATCTTATATTCAAACAATAGTTTAGTGTTTATCTATTTATCTTCTATTAATATTGTTATAACAAGGATACATGTGACAGTATAAAAATGATATAACCTAAACTTTGATTATTTGAGAATTTATTGAGTGGCTAGAATAGCTCCACGTCACAAACCAATGAATGCTAGTAATAGGGATGATCACAAAAATAGCCAAAAAAGGTATTTGTAGGGATTACTCATATTTTGGGGCTAAATGGGGACTAGTGAAATCCTCACGACCTGCCATCCGAAAATGGATGGGGACTTGGGGTGGCAAACAGGCCAAAATCCATCAGGTTGACCCGCATAACCCGACAAAAAAGAGGGTTGAGCTGGAAATTTGAGATTGCCAAACTTAAAAAGCCTGCCTACTCCACAGTCCTGCACCGCCTAATCCATGAGTTTTGGCGGGTTTCGGTGGGACGGTGCAGATTTTTTCGCTGGGCCAAGCTTTTATTTTTTTAAGACCATTTTTTTACAAATTTCTATTATGTTATTAATCTACAAGAGAATGAAGATGATAATTGAAGATCTTCTAAGTTATATTTTGGATTATATTTTTATGTTTGATTGATTATAAACTTGAAGATGTTTAATTATATATTTTAGACAATATTTGTTTTGCTTTGGACAATATTGATTTTATTATTTTGTTTTAAAAAAATTGGTTTATAATTATGTTTATTACATATTTATAATTATAATTTTTATATTTTTGGAAATTATAAATTTATTGAAATTATTGTGAAATTATATATATTGTTTAATATTTAATGGTTTTTAAAAAAAAAAAATGAGAGCCTGCCAACCCGCCAGCCTACTATTAGACGGGGTGGGGGAGAAATTTAAGACCGCCTTACTAGGTGGGGTGGGGGCAAGCTAGCCCACCAAATCGCGGGCTTTTGGTGAGACAGGACGGACTTTTCTGTTTGCCACCCCTAATGGGACACAGACATAAGTATCCGCCCTATGGAATAAAATTATTAATTTATCCTAATTTATATATACATAAATTCATTTCTTGAATTTAGTAACCCTAATTTCTGCCTCCAATTCGAATTCTTCCTTTTTCTTTCAAACTCATTCTCAGCCTCGATCCCCTCTCTCTCTAGCTCACTTTCTCTGCCTCTCAAGTTCGTCACTACGTTGCTCAGTATCGTCCCAAAAAATTATGTTATGTTATTATGTTGGTATATGTTTTTATGTTTTCTCCTTTTGAAATGTTATTTTTCATAACGAATATGTTATAAATTGTGTTGAATTATATTGAACTGATTATTTTATGATTATTATATTATGTCTTTTTGTATTAATTTTTTTCAAAAGTTTACCGAGGAGATCTGCATTCCCTAAGGGGTAATTAAACAAGAACTTGCAATGACAGAAAAGGAATGGGGGCATTTTCTTTAAATAGTAGTGAGGGATCGGAAGGGGGCTTCTCACGCTCCTCTGAGTACTCATTACTATATCTAACTAGTAACGGAGATACAATTTGAGTCAATTTAAGAGGGGATGCGTGAATTTCATCTGCATTGGGCCTTTAAGGTAATGAACCTAAGTTGGATTTGGGACCCTAACAATAGATTTTAGTTGATCTTGCTTGCATTGAGGTCTTACTAGACCCAAGTATATCTTGGATTAATATTTTGAGTCATTATTATAGCAAATACTATACTAATATTATAACATTTAGTATATGTAAAAGTTGAATATATTTACAAGATATCTTTTTAATTCAAATTAAAAAAATTTAATTATCTATTTTTTTAGTTTTAAATATTATTTTTTAATATAACAAAAAAATAAAAATAACAATAATAACTCACATAATTAAAATAGATAATTTTAATATATACATAACACTATATATATCAAGGATTATTATATATGATATATATATTTTTTTTTGTAATGATTATTTATATAATTTATTGAACAATTTTTTTATCTTAATATTTAATAAATTAACATACAAAATATTATTTAACATACAAAATAAGTAATTTAAGTCATCATCTAAGACAATAAATATAATAGTGTAAATATTTATTTATTTATTAGTAGTGAAAAATATGTAAATAGTATAAACTGATATTTTTTTAGTATAAAAGCAATAATAAAGGTTATTAATTAAGTTAATTACCTAATTAAAAAATTATGAAAAATTGTTTAAATAATAATAACAAATAAGATCACTATTTTTACATATTACAAAGTTTATGAAAAAAATTTTGGATAATAAATCAATTCTCAATAGATTATACATTAATTTTGTCAAAAAAATAAATAACTAATACATTAGATATTATTATTTACGTGCTAATATAATATATATATATATATATATATATATATATATATTATCGATTATTAAGTTTATAATTAATTTTTAATCTAATTTTTGGTAATTAAAATTTAAAGGGTAAAGTATACTTTTTGTCCTTAAAGTTTGACAAAAGTTTCAAAAATATCCCTAAGTTTTATTTTGTTTCAATTTTGTCCCAAAAGTTTTCGATTTGCATCAAATATACCCTTGACGGCTAATTTTTCAAAAAATTTAAGACCAATTCAACAACAATTTCATAAGAACAACCCTCAACACAAGCAAATCAAACATCATTTTCATACATTATTGTTAGATTGGTTTTAAATTTTTTGAAAATTTAGCCGTTGGGGGTATATTTGATGCAAATCGAAAACTTTTGGGACAAAATTGAAACAAAATAAAACTTAAGAGTATTTTTGAAACTTTTACCAAACTTCAGGGACAAAAAATATACTTTACCCAAATTTAAATTATTAAAATTATTAAATGCTAAATATTTTACATCTAACCAATTTATTTTTTTATTAAAATTAAAAAAAAGAGTCATTGATCAATTCTAAATTTAAATTTAAATTTGAGTAAGAAAATAAAAAATATTTTAAATTTTATCTCACTAACCAGAATTAATTTCAAGACAAGAAATTATTTTGCACATCATATATATTGTGGGATAGTATGATCATTTACTATTTTTTAATGGTAAATATTGTCAAATAAAATGGTGTAAGAAATTAGAAGAAAATACATTTATAAATTTAGAAAATATTAATTTATTTTTCAATAGAATAAATTATATATTGAATAACAAAAGTTATTATTGGTTTCTCTTCACACTAACTAATACTCAATGATGGTGTTTCGGTACACCATGTTATCAAGAAATATTAATCGATCTAATAACTTTTGTAATGACATAAGTTTATGAATTTGAAAATTTAAAAATCATTTCATAACATGTGAAGTTTTAACAAGTAACAATGTTGATCATATTGTTTTGACTTTAAGAATGAATACGATACCAATAAATAAAATTGTCCTAATTAAATTTTAACAAAGACAAAAATTCATAAGTATTGCTATTAATGAAAAATTAATCTATTTTAAAGATAAATACAATTGTTTTCTACGAATTTCCTAACTCGACAAGTCGAGGATTAATCCACCACATATTGATACTCTGTTTATTAAGGGTGAGATTCGAACTCCAAATACTTGCTTAAGCAGACAAATGAGATAACCGTTCAATCAATCCAAATTGATTAAAATAAATATTAATTATTTTTAATATTTTAAATTATAAAATATTTATAATAATAATTATTATATATATTTTTTATTTAAATTTTAATAAATTTTGTTATAAAATTTTATGTATTATCCTATGTAGGACACGAAAATATACACTAATTTCTAAAGTTAAAATTTGGATCGGATGTAAATTAATTCTACAAAAGAATGAATAATAAAAATTTATAAAATTTGAAAGGATCAATCAAGTCACAATAATTTAAATTAAATTCGACTAAAAAATAAATTCAAATCGATATAATGCAATTATACAAATTGTAAAATTATATTGTAAATAAAATTAAATTGACAAACTTAAATTACAATAAAGTATATTTATTTCAATTATCAAAGATTATGATTTTCTAAATGAGATATATATCTTATTTTTATGCTGTAATTATTTTGTCGATTTTTAGCAAATTGATGGTGGTTCGATATTTAGTGGTCTGGGAGCGAAACCTACTTCTCTATGCGAGTACCAATTTTTTAAAAGTGCATCAAAAGCGTCTTCGATTAGACAGGTAATTGGATAAAGGTGAATTAAAAACTCGTAAAACAATAAAAGAAATAAATAAACAATATTTTCAAAAAGACAATGTACTGAAATCGGAAAAGATTGCGTTGAAATTAAAAGAAAGCGTTAAAATGCCTTTAACTGAATCAATTAAAAGTAAACAATGCAGAAATATAAATTGAACAAAGATGAAGATAAAGAATACTTGGAAAAATAAACTTGCTTAAAACATAAAGTTTACAAAGGAATAAACTGAAAGAATGAAACGATGGGAGGAACCCTACAGAAAAGTTACTCGATTGAAAACTCAGAAATTTTCTGGGATGTGAGTGTGCTTGAGTGTTTTCTGAGTAAAAGTTCCAACCTTTATTCACTAATACTTCTTAGTATTTATAGGCTAATCCTATATAACTGACAATTAATTTACAATTAATTACAATTAAACATAAAATTTCAAATTTGAAGTGCAGTCTCTCTTGGTAACCGTTTCCGCCGCATGATTGTAGATATTTCCATAATTTCCTCGTGTAATAAAAGTCACTAACTCTCCCACTTCTATGACTATTCGATAAGCTCATCGAAGACCTTACTTAATCTTTCTAATCGAATCTCCTTATTTGATCAGGCCTACTCGATTAACAAGCACAATCGAAATCCAAATCAGCGCCCATTACTTCCAACTTCGAATTCATGCGTATATTTTCTCGAAAAACCATGCCTGACCCATTTCGAATTGATCCACTCTTATCGAAAATATTTTTTCGATCAACATTAACATATATATATATATATATATATATATATATATATATATATTTATTTATTTATTTATTTTGTTGTCACTGCAAAGCAAATAAATAATAAAATATAAATAATTTTAAAAAGTTTGATATAATTGTAAATATAAAATTTAATTTATTTATTTAAAATAAAATGCTTAAAAGTTTTGCGGTCTACTTAAAAAAAATTGTTAAATAAGTCTTCAAAAAATTATAATGATAAGAGATGAATGATATCGAATAAACACTAATCCAATCTCTGATCCATGTTTTTAAGAATAAGACGATTTCTGTAAAAAAAAAAAAATAGAAACATTTTGACCCCTAATAAAATTATTTTGAGATAATACGATCACTCTCTTAAAAAAATAGTTAGGTAGTGATGAAAATTAATAGGTAGAAATTTTATTTATGATTTGTGGGTAGAATTCAAATTCTACAAAGTTTTTTTCTATAATATGACCAACAACCATCATCACTATCTCATCTTTTTCCACTTATTTAGCCTTCTTAATTTTTTTTAGACTCGTTTAATATTTTATTTTCTAAAAAGATCTATATATTTATCACAAAAATTGTTCAGAGACTTATATGTGTCATATTTCTAAAAAAAAATTATTTATATCTAAATTCAATCATATTATATGATATAAAAAATTAATCATTAATTAGTTACTGTATATTAAAATACGTGTTTTGTATTTTATAAAAAGATTATTATATTACCATAAATAAGTTTGGTTATTTGTTTATTGCATATTTAATTATTTAAATAATTGATAATTTAATAAAAAAACGTTTGTAAATCAATATGTATTATAAATATACATAAATATATACTAGTTTAATTATTCTGTTGGTCTCTATAATTACATTGAATTTTAAATTAAGTCCTTATATTTTTTATTTTCAATTAGATCTTACACCATATATGATTTTGTAATTAAGTCATTACCGTGTCAAAAACCTTAGAATTGATAGAATATTTCATTAAACAAAAAGAATAGAGTTATTCTCCACATACAAGCGTTTTTTCATACAAGTCATTTATATTCATGCATTTTTCATGTTTTTCTCCGTGCCTCTTTTTCTTCTTCTTCTTCTTTCTCCGTGCCTCCTCTTTTTCTTCTTCTTCTTATTCTTCTTCTTTCTCCGTGCCTCTTCTTCTTCTTTTTCGTAATTTTTCTCTCTCGTTATCGTCGTCATCAACACCACCTCTTCTTCTTCCTTCTCTTCCTTTTTCTTTTTTCATTGAAATTTCTTCTCCGCTTTTCGTTTTCTCTTTCTCCTTCATCATCAGTTATCTCGTTTGTTGAAAATAATAAATAATTCAAATTCATATTGTCAATTGAACCAGAACGAAATTGATTATTGTTTTGAATCCAAGGCTAAGGTGTGGTTCAATTTAGAAGAAAAAATATAGCATTAGAGGAAATATTTTTCTGCAACAAATTTGGGTGTAGTACGAAGATATTTGGGTGTAACACGAAGATATTTTGGTGTATTTTAAGAATTTTTGGGTGTATTTTTATTCTGATAAGTTTTGCATAGTTTAAAACTCTCCCTCTTCCTCCTTTTCATCTTCTACTGTTTCTTTTTTTTTTTATCATCATCACCATCTTCTTCTTCTTTTTTTCTTATTCATCTTCTTTTTTTATATTACATTCTCAAGTTTCTTCTTGTTTTACTCTCTTAACAAGAATAAAAACAAAAAAATCAAACAAAGGAGAAGAAGAAACACATAATGCTGCAAAATTACTTGAAAGAGGATGAACTTACATTCATTTAACTAAAAGAAAGAAAGAAATAAGGAAAAAAAGAAGAAGAAAAAACGCAGCATTAGAGAAAATATTTTTCTGTATTTGCAGCAAATTTGGATGTAGCACGAAGATATTTGGGTGTAATACGAAGATATTTGGGTGTATTTTAAGAATTTTTGAGTGTATTTTTATTCTGATAAGTTCTGCATAATTCAAAACTCTTCTTCTTCTTCTTCTTCATCTTCTATTGCCTCTTCATTTTCTACTGCTTCTTCTTCCTCATCTTCTTATTTCATTTTCTTATAATTCTTCTTGGGAGAAAAAATCAAACAAAGAAAAAAAATATAATATTGCAAAATCAATAGAAAGAGGAGGAAGAAAAAAATGCAGCAACAACAACAGTAATAAAAAAACAACGATGAAGATGAAACACGCAAAGAAAAAGGAAGAGAAACGCAAAGAAAAATGAGAAGAAGAAGGAAGAGGATGAGGAGAAGGAGGAACGTGAAGAAGAAGTGTCTTCCATAATGGTGAGTGAGAGCGCGCTTTGAAAATAGTTGAGTGATGCGCGTGTTATCACGCTCCAGTGGGTGAATGTAGTTTTTGTTAGATTTGGCCCAACTTGTAAGACTTGTAAGCCAAAAAGACTTGAATGTGTAGCATAACTCAAAAGAATATGGGTGGTACGTTATTGAATATTTCGTTTTATTTAATAGAATATTTTGTTAATTTTAATATTTTTATCACTATTAAAATTTAATTACAAAATTTGATATAATATAAAAATCTAATTAAAAAAATACAAAAACCTAATTAAAAACTTGGTAAAATTATAAAGACCAATTGAATAATTAAACCACATATATACTTTATATAGTGGCTTTTTTTTTTTGTCTCTACGCATCAAAAAGAAAAGAAAAAAGAAAATTGGAAAAAAAAAAAAGAAGAAGAGAAAAGAAGGCTAAATTAATTGGTTTGGACGTTTGGTTCCTATCTGAGCAAAAAAAATGATAAAGTTCATTCCAAGGCTAAAATCTTTTCACATACTCCTCTAATTTAAAGCAGCATTTTAAGAATAAATGACCAAATGTACCAATGAAAGATGAAAATGCTGACAATTATACTTATATCAGACTGAAATTAACTTTGTACTCATTGAAGATGCGGTCCGTGTGACAGATATACCCTGCCTTGGTTTGACACCAGCTTCGTGCTTATACGAACCTACGTGGCACTCCAAACCCCCCAAACCCCTATCTACGTGGATTAAACCCTTTTTTTTTTTGCAAATTGTTTGGTTTTTGAGGAACATTGCGCGGGAGAGGAAATGTGTGCCCTAGCAGAGGACTTTACGTCGCGATCGGTTGCTTTCCCAGTCGGAGACGTGTTGCGAATAACTCCCACGCGAAGAAGGTGAATCAAGGGGTTTCGTCATCGTCGTCCCCAAGTCGAAGAAGCCAGTACGAAGCCAATACGTAGCCCAAGGGTGTCGTGGTGGACGGCGCAGAGGTCACGACCTTTGCTGCTCAGCGAACAGAGGTATCTCATAGCCATTGTTGATTAATTTCATTTCATTCCCATTAGTTAGACATATTCTTGTACCTAATGAAATCATGTGATTGCTGAAGATTGGTAGAAAAGTTGGGTTAGGGTTTGTGTTACCTGTGGTTAGATACAATGTTTTCTTAGCTTGTGTTGGGTATTTTCATTTCCAGAAATGGCCACCATCCATATAACACTGTGTATTAATCATAGAGGACGGTTTGAGAGAGGGCCTGGTGGGTCAATTAGTTATACTGGTGGTGAAGTCACAGAAATCAATAGGGTGAACGTTGATACACTGAACGGTTTTTTTATAACTGATTTGTTGAAGGACATTGGATATACGTCCGTTTCTAATTTTTACTGGCAAGAACCGGGGAAGGAGCTTCATGATGGGTTGAGGGACCTAAGGGTTGATATGGACGTAGTTAGAATGTATGAGGCAGCCGTGAAGAATGGTAACAAAATCAATGTGTATACAGAGCATCCGGTGGACCAGGCTGTGATTGTTGAGGAGAATTATATGACTCCGTCAAAGAGGAGAGTAAAGACATGTGCCAAAAGGACGCCAACACCAAAGAAGAGTCCAAAGAGAAGATTGGTAGTAGTGGAAGATCATGATGATGCTGAAATTGTAGGTAATGTGCAAGTTGTGAAAGAGGACCAAAGAAGGGGTGAGGCCCAGAACATGGTAGAGGCCCATGAAGAAAATAAACAGGCTGAAGTTGTGGCCCAAAAAGAGGACAGTCACAGTGTGCCCCAGGAGACAGCAGATCCACCACCAGCATCATCCCATAAAGCAGAATAGTTTTCTCAGCCTCCTCCAACCCCTGTCTTACCAGATCAGCCACCATCAAGTCAGTCACAACCCTCCCAGCAGCCTGAAGCCAATGTTTTTGAACCTGTTGAACCCGAACAACTTACCCAATACACCCCACAGCCGTGTAGGAATCCACTTTCCCAATCGATCCCTGATTCAGGCCGATCCTCTGATTCCAATAGGATCCCCCAAACTAATCAAAGCAATCCTTCATTTGAGGTTGATGGAGGGCAAAAGGGGAAAAAGAGGAGATCAACCAGGAGGCCTCCCCCTACAGGACAATCCTTTATCCCGAACCCTGATCCGGACAAGCCACCAACCTTTTATGTGCCAGTTCAGGAGGATGAATTTTCTGATGAAAACCCTGGACATCATTGCTATTCTTCAGAGGACTTGCATAGCATAGCAAGTGACGATGATACTGAGACTTCAGTTTTTCCTCAGAGCAATGCTGATGCCCCGGTTAGCCAGGTGAGGTTGGAATTGGGGATGGAGTTTGAGACTCTCAACCAGTTCAGGAAGGCTGTCTGAAAGTTTAATATCCACATTGGCAGGAGCATATTCTTTGCTCGTTGTGACTCAACAAGATCCAAGGCTATATGCTATGATGAGGACTGTCCTTGGCAAATCTACTGTGCCAAGAGAACGTTTTCCGCAAGTTATCAGGTAAAGACATTTGTCAATGAACACACTTGTAGCAGAGATAATCACTGTAAGTCAGCAGATGGGAAATGGGTAATAGATGAGCTAGAGGAGAGGATTAGAGTTCAACCAAACTTGACAGTGAGGGAGGCTGACCAATACTTCAGGTCTGAGTATGATGTACTCATCAATGAGAGGAAAATTTACAGATCTATGAAGAAGGCGAAGGAGAGGATTGAGGGTTCCGAGATTGCACAGTATGCAAGACTTCGTGATTATGGTAATGAAATACTAAAGACTAACCCTGGCTCGACAGTAAGGATACATACGAATCCTATGCCTGATTCGAATCCTTTGTTTCTGAGGATATATGTATGCTTTGATGCGTGCAAGAAGGGATTTGTGGGAGGATGTAGACCTTTAATAGGTTTGGATGGGACCTTTCTTAGAGGGTACTACGGGGGGCAGTTATTGACAGCAATAGGACAGGATGCAAATAATCATATCTTTCCTATTGCCTATGCAATTGTGGAGTCAGAAAATAAAGAAAGTTGGAAGTGGTTCCTAGAGATACTACAAGAGGACGTCGGAGATTTTCAGGTGAAAGGCTTTAACTTTATGTCAGATATGCAGAAGGTACCCTTTTTGATTAATTTAGTGCAATGAATTCTGGTATATTATGTAGATAGTCTTCCTCTTTTTCATTATGCCTGTTTAGTGTAGTTGATGTATACAGTTGATGTATGGTGCGAATTAGAGTTAATTGCTTATGTATATAGTTATCGAGTATTGACTTTATTTGGGATAGGATTATTTTTTTGGATTCCATTTGGTGCTCTGTACAGTGTCAGTTTAATGGTGTTTTGTCTAGTTGATATTCCAAGGGACTGATAAGTGTTGTTACATTGTTTAGCTGATATTCCATCTGTTTCTTTCATATATGTATGATGTATGAGACCTTATCTTTTTCTGTACATTCTCTTCTCTTCCGGTAAATTTCTAGTCTAGTAAAAAAATTCTAAAAACAGTGTAACCTTGAGATTTAAGAGGAATGTTAGAATGTTAATAGTTTTTCAGTAGTGGGCATTGTGTTATTGTCAATAATTTTATTGCACTGGACTCCTGCAATCATACTAGTTGTACTATAACAAGCTTTTGGCCTTGAATAATATTATATATTGGTGTTTTTATTTATCTAGTGTATTAAGATCAAATACTTGGTTGATCTTGAGATTTAAGAGGAAATAAGTGTTCAGTTCACACAAAGTAATCTCAACTTTCAGAAAGAAAACCAGAGAAATGTGTGATTTTATTTAAAATGACAACTTCTTCTCTATTTAAAATGCTGAATATGTTGATGGCTGAGATGTTACTTGCTGATATGTAACTTGCTGAATATGTTGACGGCTGATATGTTACTTGCTGAATATGTTAAACGTATGCATGCTTGCTGACAGTGTTAATTATGTTACACATACTTATATTCACCCTATTTCTAAATTAGTGTGAGGATTGTTAACTAATATTATCCCCTGGAATTATTGTTGTGTTGGAGTCACATTGATTTTTATGTCTGCATGCAGGGGTTAATACCTGCAGTGCAGGAAATTTATCCAAATGCAAACCATAGATTCTATGCCATGCATATATGGCAAAACTTCCGCAAGAGATGGAGTGACTTAGAGTTAAAAATGTGTCTGTGGTCATGTGCTAAGTCAACCACAACACAGGACTTCAATGCTACCATGGATAAGCTAAAGAAGATCAATGTTGGAGCATGGGAATACTTAGATAAGATCAGTCCGAAACAATGGAGTAGGGCCCATTTTAGTGAATATCCGAAAGCAGACAACTACACAAACAACAACTGCGAGGTGTTTAACGCCAAGGTGAAGAAAATGAGAGGCAAACCAATAATTACAATGTTAGAGGAAGTGAGGTGCTATGTAATGAGGATTATGGCTAGGAATAAGAAGGCCTTGGTTGGGTATAGTGGACGGTTGGCCCCAACCCAGCAGAGCAGGTTAGAAAGGGAGAAGAGAGAGAGCAACAAGTGGAGGCCTCTACCAATCGAAGATTATGCGGGCAATGTTTACGAAGTCCAATGTATGCCCGTGAAGGTCAGTGTGGATTTGGGCAAGGCTACCTGCAGTTGTAGGCTTTGGCAACTAACTGGACTCCCGTGTAGGCATGCATGTGCTGCGTTAGCTTACCAAAACAGGCGACCAGAGGAGTATGCCCATAACTGGCTGACCATGGGTGCATATAATGCGGCCTATCAGTGTTCTATGCGGCCAGTTCCAAGCCAGGAGTTCTGGGAGTAGCTAGACACCCTACCTATTCTACCACCACGGTACAGAAAACCAATTGGGAGACCTTCATACAAGAGAGACAAGAGAAACGATGCCCCTACTGATAAGAGTGACCCTCATAGAATAAAGAGGAGGATTGGAACTATTGTCTGCAAATTCTGCCTCCAGGTAGTACATTTCATATTTGTTATTTATTCATATCAGTTCAGGATGCAATAAGTATGTAATTATGATGTATGTTCAACTTACATTAAGTATTCTTTGCTTTAGGCTGGTCATAATAAAAGGACCTGTAAAAAGAGAAAAGTGGCAATGGGTGAAGAGAGTGCTGCTTCGCAGGTGCCTGAAGGGGATTATGATGATGACATGATGGCTGAAATGTTCTGGGAGGAGACATTAAAGGCTGCAGACGCTGAAGCAGCAGCCACTGAGGATGGAAATGATTCCGCAACACCACACCCTGCTCCAGTAAGTGCATTACATTAGTTATAATTATTTTGTTATTGCTGCGACAATAAGAAACTCTTCTAAGATCTGTTTCTTATCTGCAACATGGCACACCACAGGGAATGCCGCCGCCAACAACCACACAACAGCAACCTCCAACCAACAATGCAACAACCAGGAAACAATTTAAAAGGAGAAGTGTTAAGCGACCCCCTCCCATTGCAAAAACACAGCAACCACCTACCCCATCTGCCAACAAACCAACTAACACCCCATCCACACACAACTCTGAAACTACAGCGCATCCACTGCAAGGTGCTAGTGCTGGGACATCCAGACGGTTCGTGCAATTCATGCCAATGCCGGGAGTGACTACGGGTGCTACGGGCCGAGGTACAGCTGGTCGGGGTGGATTTCATAGCAGGGGACGTGGAAGGAAAGGCCCCTTCAGTGGATCAAAAACAGGTGTTTCAAGTGGGAGCAGTAACTCAACTCCACTTTGATAGAAACTCATGGGTTTGGAGACTCAATCAACATAGGAATTTCATGGTTCATTAATGTTATGTTTTCGTTTTTTAATGTACTCGACTATGGTCGTCAAAAACTGTTGCTGGCATTTGGTTGTTTTGTTATATTAAAGAGCAACTCGAGACTCTTGTATTGTGTAATTTTCATGGTCTGGTTTAGGATAAGGTAGTTAAACTTGATTTCAGGGTGTTTTTTGAGCAACCAAACATGGTCTGGTTTGGCTTATGTCATAACTCTTATTTTTTGTGAATCAGAATCCACTATTTACAATGGTTATTTTATCAGTCTTTTGACAGCACAGCATTTTCTAATTTTGGATGAATCCTTGGAATAGAAACCGAATGCATATTGTTGCTATGTTTCTTGTTCTACTTATACTTGCTTCCTTAAGAGGAATAGACAGATTCAGGTGAGTTTACAATAGCATTGTGTCAAGATAAACTTTACGTCAATCTACATGGCTGCATCAACTACAACTAAACATAACACTACCAGAGATCGAAATCTTCGTGCCTATTTTCCATTATCAGAATTAATAAAAACCAGATCAAAGTTATACAATCACTTAAGCAGCATGTCATACCAAAGTTCCCAACTCATACACATCTTACACTTTCATAACCAAATACAACTCAAAAATTAAACAGAAGGCAACCCCCAACGCAATGGTTGAGAGCAACAGTCTCATTCCCCTAAGTTCCCCCTAACTTCACCCCTAAATTTTTCCAATTTCCTGGACATCATCGACGATGCTGGCTGATTTTCCAGAGCAGTCGTTACAGTCACGCCATCCTCATGCCTTGGATAAGACTGATCGGAATTTCTTTTTGCTAAAGCTCTTGCTAAGCCCTCCCATCCTTCTTCAATTTCATCCACCCACACAAAGTATTTGCAATCTCTTGTCTGGAAAAAATAAACCAACCAAAGTGTCAACTACAATGTCAAAAATAGATTTCTAACCTGAACAAGAACACAGCGTGTACATTACCCCCCACCCAGGACATCTGATGAACCATCTATTAGGGTTTGTCATGGTGCCAGACTCCATCAACACAACATCCCTCCCACACAAGCATTTCCCGTCGAGCATCTTTCCCTTCATCCTCTTCGAACTCGATGAACTGCTGCGAGTTCCATCACTTGCAGGAGAGTTATATCTTCGCAACGACATGCCAGGGCTCACGAGAAAATTCCTTCTCTCCTTATGTGCACTTGAAACTGGATGAGGTTGAAGTCAATTGCATTTACTGGGGTGTGGTTCGAACTGGGGAAGATGACTCCCTAGGGTTTCCACTACATGGGTTAATCCTTATAATAACGTTCAAATCCACGTAGATAGGGGTTTGGGGGGTTTGGAGTGCCACGTAGGTTCGTATAAGCACGAAGCTGGTGTCAAACTAAGGCAGGGTATATCTGTCACACGGACCGCATCTTCAATGGGTACAAAGTTAGTTTCGGTCTGATATGGATACAATTGTCAGCGTTTTCATCTTTCATGAGTACATTTGGTTATTTATTCAGCATTTTAATTTTAGCCATAAAATCAGTTGGGTGATTAGTTGTCTTTTGAATCAAAGTAATTAGCTAGAAAAAAATCTTTTGTTAATCTTTGAATTATTTTAATTGTGCTTTTAAAAACCAATCAGAGTAGAAAATAAAAAGTTTCTTTTAATTAATATGACCAACAAGTAAACCAATACCAAAACAACAAACTAAATAAAAAAATTGAAAAATTACCTCTGCCTTTTTTTTGCAAAACAAGTGCATCGAAAAAGCATTTTGTTAGAGAAAATAAATTATCTCAACAATTCTAAAAAACATAGTATAAGAACAAATTAAAAGATAAAAAATAATTATGAATTGCTCAATAAATTAAGCAAAAAAAGACTCGCAGAAAAGTAAAAAATAAAAACATGATTCATATCCTTGTCATGCATCCAAAATTATTTTGCAGTTGATCAGATTGTAAAGTTTTTAACTTGTTGTCAACTATTAGAATTAATATGGGCTATAGTCTAATTAGAGAGGTATATTATAAAAGTATATTATAAAACAAATAGAGACATTAGTTTTTAAGATGAATTTTATTTTTAGCAAATTACGTTGTTCAGATCAAATTTCAGATCTTCTTTTTAAAATTATTCAAAACACACAACGTAATATAATATTATTACTTTATTATTATATTTAAAATTTTAATCATAACATGTTTAATTTGCTATACATTTGTCTTATTCATATATTATTATTTTTATGAATTTTAAAAAAGAATTATTTTTTATTTCAAACAAACTATAATTTTATTTATATTATTATACTATTATTGATTTTTTAAGATAGAAAAATGCTAAAAGACTAGAGTTTATTATTTTTAATCATCAATTAACTATCAATATTTAAAAATATAGGCTAAAATATATTGTTAGATTACTAAACTAAAAAAATTGAATTAATAGCTAAAAGTGATGGTAAAAAATAATAAAATATAATGACTCTATAACATTTCTCTTTAAAATACTATTAAAATTTGTTATGTCATTGTTGATTATTTAAAATTTGATATTAAGATTAATTGTTATGTGTATTTAATCTTTTTTAATTTATAAAACTACAAATTTAATCAAATCCAAACCACTTGAAATAAATCGGATTGGAATGTATAACCAAAATCATCCAATATTTCAATTCAAAATGCATCACAAGCAAAATTAATGTTCTAATCTTATAAATTTTGACTCAAAATGATATTGCAAACACCCTTAATTATAAGGTTCTTTTTTCTTATTTATATCATTATCACCCAACAAAAAAGTTTCTTTCATATGGAATTGTATTGGTCCAAATCGGTTTTAGCTAAAAGAACTTTGAAATTTTACTCACGAATAATGAGTAAATATCTCCAAATTCAATTATCCATGTTGTTCAAATATAAATATTTGAAGAGAGAAAATTTTAATATAAATATATCAATTTAATCATAAACTTTATTATTGCTACCAACAAATAATTTTTCTATTTTAAAAGCATATAAATATATACAATATTAAAAATATTATGTATACATAAAAGATCAATCATTATATATAAATATTCATAATCTGTAACAACTAATTTAGTATCTGGTTTATAATATGAATAAAATATTTTCTGGGAAAAGAAAACTTTTGTTAACCTTTCAATTGTTTAGTTGTGCTTCTAAAAACCAGTTAGAGTAGAAAATAAAAGGTTTCTTTTATAATTAATATGACCAAGCAAACCAATACCAAAACAACTAACCAAATAAAAAAAATTTCCACTACCTCTTTTTGCAAAATAAGGGCATCCAGAAAGCATTTCGTTGGAGAAAACAAATGATCTTAACAATTCTCAAAAACATAGTATAAGAACAAATAATTATGAATTGCTCAATAAATTAAGCGAAAAAAGACTCACAGAAAAGTAAAAAATAAAAACATGATTCATATCCTAATCATGCATCCAAAATCGTTTTGCAGTTGATCTGATTGTAGAGTTGTTAACTTGCTATCAACTATTAGAGTAATATGAGCGTATAATCTAATTAGAGAATTATACTATAAATAGGAATATGATATACTTAAAAGTTAATTTTTTTTTCTTTAGCCTTAATTTTAGAGATTTCTATTCTATTTTTTCTGATTTTTATCTAATTCTCTTTATTTTTTGATATAATATCATATCAAACGGTGTTTTTATTGACTAAATCTCCTAAGTTTGATGGTACAGGAGATGGTTATCATTGGCATATCTCACTTAACAATTTTGGAAGGATCAAGGAATTGCAGAAGCGCAAAGATTTTTGGAAGTTGAGAAAAGTTTCACGGGAAAGACACTCGCCGGCCGCCGGTTCCGATTTTGGAAGAAGCACAATCCAAATGCAGACAGAATGGTATTTTATATTGTTTTTCTGCATAAATATCAGCCAGATTCTCGCTCAATCCTATCGAACATCTCTTGCATAAGTATCAAATTTGTCACCAAGAATTGCATCCTATCACAACAGGAGAAGAATCATCAGATTTCAATTTACAAGTCCAATAACAAGAAGATTGAATAAAACTTACAGATCAATCACAATTTCAAAATCCAGATCCAGTGTTACCAAAAACTACAGCACAAGTGAAAATTCAAATCTCAGATCCAGAAATTCAATCAACATTTCAGGGTCCAGTTCCAACATCAATCACAATTCATGTTATGACAACACCAGCAATTCAACAAGTAAAAGGTTTAGAAACATATATGGAATTATCTACCGTGATCGCGATTAACAGTGCCAATGTTGATGAACTAGCAGTGAGGGAGAAAGGGGAAGGAGGAACTAAAGACGGATGATGGTGTTGGAAAACTATCTGACCCTACTCATTCACCAAAACTAGTTCAGTTTGGAGAAAGCGGTGTGCGCCTTTGATGGTTCTTCCGGCAGAAATAAGATAGAAAATATTATTTTAGGATTAATTGGTTCTATATTAATTGTAATTGGTATTTACAATTTTAATTAGGCTGTATAATTTTTCCGCAATCTTGAGGGACAAGGTTGTTTTGAAGGAAAGGACGGATTAGTATTAGATTTATAGTCCACTTAAAGAAGTATACTATAAATAAGAGTATAATATAATCCTGTAAGTAGACATAATGTAATTAAAAACTATTTTTTTTCTTTGGTCTTAATTTTTGAAATTTCTATTTTGTTCACTCTAGGGCTAGCAAGGGGTAGGGTAGGGTAGGGTAGGGTTTGGACTCTACCCTAACCTTACCCGCGGGTTGAAAATTCTATTAAAATTCTACCCTATCCTACTCGCAGGTTGAGAATTTCTCAATCCTAACCCTACCCGCATCCTAAAGTTTTAAACCCTACTCTACCCTACCCTACCCGCAGAAATATCAAATTTTTTTAAAATAAACATAAAATTCAATCATTTCAAATTTTATACATATTAATAATATAAAAAATAACAAACTAATGCTCTAAATTACTAAATTAACTAACTAGTTTAGTGGTTATTCACTTATTATAAGTCATTACATAAGAGAGGTTGTAGGTTTAACTCTCAATTCCTTCATTATATACCTAATTTTTATAAAATATGTGTTATATTTGAGGTGCGGATAGGGTAGGGTAGGGTACACCCTAAACCCGTACCCTACCCTACCCGCAGGCATATCCGGACTGTACCCTACCCTACCCGCAGCGGGTAGGGTATCCTATCCTATCCGAACGAGTTGGACCGAATTGGGTACCCGCGGGTAGGGTATGAATTGCCAGCCCTAGTTCACTCTGATTTTTACCTAATTCTCTCCAACCCTTAGATACAATATTGCATCATCAACATGCATCACAAATGGATATGTGCAACTCAAAGCATTAAACAGCATATATAAATTTCTAAGGATCAGAGACAAAAAACCCTAGACTTTTTAAGGATGAAATTCGAGAAATCAAAATACTTACCAATATCAAAGTTAGCAAATCCAAATCACCGATATTATGTTCAAGTGCATAATCATTCATAAGCATCAACAAATCTTTTAATAATTTAGGTGGAACACTGGCCTAAAATTGACTCAACTGTTACGCAACTTGAATAATTTTTAAAACTTCTAAGGTTCTAACATGATATTTTTTTCTCAACAACTTTGATCAATGAACAACAGAGAATAGAGATAGTGAGAGTTCATACCATGTTTAACAGGATTTAGGTCAATGAAATTTAGTTGACATGTTGTAGAGCCCCTTGGTATGGCAGATAATTCCCTGACAATATCATATCTTGTATCTTGGCCGAAAACATATGTAAGATGAATTGTGACAGTCTTCAAAGCAAGTCCTCTTTGTAAAAGATATGCAATAAATTCACGCTGACCTGCAGAGTCTTTATATCCTCTAAACTCAAAACTCTTGAGATGTGACGTCACACAATTGGGAACCATGGTTGGTGGTGCTGGCCCATAATACTGACGAAAAATATCACTCTGGCCCAAAAAATGAAATAATAACACTTCTCAATTGACTCGGAAAACAACAACAGAAAAAGAAATAGAGACATTAGTCTTTAACTGAAATGTATTGATACCTTCCAAACATGAACCGCGAGAGCTTCAAGTACATGACAATTATGAAGGAAGTTTAGCAGGAAGTCTGTGTTCAAACATGGAACATCAAGCTCTAGATTCAGCAAACGGGGAAATTCCGGAATCCCGAAAGTTACACCACTAAAGAAGCACTGTATAGAAGATGAGAACACATAAATTATATTTCATAATTCATAATACAGTTATAAATTCAAATTAGCTTGAGGAATCATGGGATTATGAGTTTGTTTGGGTATTATTAAATTGTTAGAAAAATATTTTTATATTATTGTATATAAATATAATTATTAGATAAAAGAAAGATTAATAATCAAATTAATCCTTAAAAAATTGAGCATTCTCTAAATTTATCCCTAAAAAATTTTATAAATCAAATTAGTTCTTTAAATATTATAAATTAATCATTTTTGACCTTTCAAGCCATTATCAGATAGCATACATAATGATGACGAAAAAAATATTTTTTTGAAGAACCAATTTGTTTAAAAAAATATTTATGGACGAATTTAAAGAATGCTCCATCTTTCAACAACTAAACCTTTTACTTAAATATCTAAACATACAATTACTTTAATTTTTTATAAAATTTTATAAAAAAAATTACATAAAAATTAAAAAGATTTTTTCATAAAATTTCGCTCGAACAAATCCTATCATAAGCATGTTACCAGTGTTGTGAGATGTTTCAATGCCAACAATTTTGTTTCGCGGAGTGCCAGAAGAAGCTCAGGAACCCAAGGGACATGCACAGCATGTTCATGATGAATATGAAGATGCGCCTCCACCATGTTAGGGAAATTGCTAAACGAAACCTGTAGCTTAGATTTCGCGATTATTTTCATATAGAGGTATTCAAGAGATGGCGTATCTATCACACGATGGTTAATGTCATTATCCACGGTGCTTTTATCTTCAAAGATTAAACTTTTCAATGTGCGAGGCATCTGGATTGTAGGTATATAAACATAACTACCATAGAATCTATCCGGTACAATGAGCATAAGATTTTCAAGAACAGGGCAGCCGGATAAAAGTTTGCTGGGGTCCACACAGAGGGTATCTAACTCTAGGTTCTTGAGGGATGGCAAATAAACATTTGGAAACTCTGGATAATAATCGAAATAATCACCACGTTTCAAAACAAGGGACTTGAGTGATGGAAAAGTGAGTATGGCTTCAGGCAAGTCAATTCCAACCACTAGATCAAGGTAGAGATACAATTCTTGGAGGTGGGGCCTAATAATGGCATCAAGCCATGTTAAGATGGGTAGACTATATTCTGAATCTTCTTTACAAATGAGGCGGAACTTTTCGATGGGGCAATCTGCATTGCGCTGAGCTAGAATAGCATTCACATATGAAACAAATCGAGCTTCCCATTCCTGAGTGTACCGAAAGCGTATATTATCTATGTCAAGGACTTGAAGATCCTTCCAAACATGGCGCCACCTGCGAGAGAGGATGCTGGTGGATACAGCTTCTTTTGTTGGGAGGTATGAAAGAATGTCGCAAAGGATAGAATCCGGTAACAAACTGATCCTATCCATGTTCATGGTTGATGGTTTCACTTTCTTAAGTTTGTCTCCGGAGAGGGTTAGACTCAACTCTAGGGTTTAGGGTTTTTTTTTTTTGGTGACTACTAGGGTTTAGGATTTAAAGGAGAACCAAGGGTGTTTGTTTGTTTGATTTTTTGATTATATAGATTTGATTAAGATTATTATAAAAGGTATCCTATGATTTGAATTTATTTTTTGATTTGATTTAATTTAAATTATTATCTTTTATTTTAACTCGATTTAATTAGATTTGAAAAACCAATCAATGATTTAGAATTTTTAAAAGTTAAAATTTGGATGGAATGTAATTCATAAAAAAAAGTTAATAATAAAAAATTATAAATTTGAAAGGATATAAAATAATCCAATCAAATCATAATAATTTGAATTAGATTGAACTGAAAATAAATTCAAATCGATATAAAGTAATTATGTAAATTATAATTTTTTTTATTTTTCACAGTATTTTATAAATTAACAATTAATTCGCAGTAAATTTGAGCTTTATTTAAGGCTTTATTATTGATTAATAAATTGCTGTATGCAAAATTTAATATGCAAATTATAACTCTTTGAATCAAATTAAAATAAATTATCTCCATTTTAATTGTCAAATAGCATTATCTTGTAACCGTAAATGAGATACATATTTTATTTACAATTTTGGTGGGGACAGAAGGGGCCAAAGAAAGATTTACTAAGTGAGTTGGGATACTATGTCAAGATTAGAGGGATGGAGGATTGGATTTTAAAGACTTGAGAGCTCAAAATTTGGCCTTGGTAGAAAAACAATGCTGGCGACTTACAACTCAACCAAACTCACTATTTACTCAAGTTCTAAAACGCAAGTATTAACGATACAGAGATATTATGAATGTAGAAAGCGAGAACTCACCTTCGTGGGGTTGGAAGAGCATGTTGGAAAGCCAAAAGATCACCGAGAAAGATCTTATCTGAAACATTGAAACAGGTCAGTCTGTGAATATCTTCTCCAATCCATGAATTCTTTCTCCTTAACAATTTTCACCTCCCCTGCGCCTGAACGCTTTCTCGACAAACCAAGCAGTAATCAGAATCAGTAACCTGTTAGCTCCCAATAAACAATGGAATCAGCAGATCATTCAAAGCATGTTTTCAGCCCAAATCAGCAATCAGATTTTACTAACAAAAATTGTTGAAGGTAATGATAAAGGGTTAATGTTCAAATTTGTCCCTGAAAGATCACGCGATCTTCATTTTCGTCCCCGAATGATTTTTTAATCAAATTAGTCCCTGAAAGATAAACTGTTAGTCAAATTAATCCTTCCGTCAATTGGATGATGACGTGTCATGTTAAGTGCCACGTGGCATGATGACATGACACGCCACGTGGCAGGTCAGTAACACGTGGCACGCCACGTGACAGGTCAGTGCCACGTGTCACTTGACATATAAAAAAAAAATTTATTAGTTAAAATAGTCCTTGAAAGTCCAGACGTAAGTCATTTTCATCCTTCAAATTTTAAAAATTAGTCAAACTAGTCCTTATATAATTTTTTTTATAATATTAAATTTATAATATTTTTTTATACTACTAATTTTAATATTATTTTTTAAACCTTAATAAAAAAAATTCTCTTTACATAAAATAATAAAAATAATTAAATTTTTATAAAGTTATTTTGTCATTTGTATTTTAAAATTTTACATTTTCAAATTGTAATTTTTTATGTGAATTTTTTTTATTTAAATGAGTTTATCAAATTATTGTTGATTATATATTTAAAAATTTAATATTTTAAATTTACTAAATAATATAGTAATTATTTTAAATTTTAAATCTTTTAAATTTTTTAAAATTATAACTTTTATTATTATTTAATTTATATAGTAAAACTCAATAATTGAAAAACTGGTTTATGGAATCACTTTTTGAATCTTAATATTCTAATATAATTTTTTAAATATTTCATTTAAAACAAAAGAAATTTTATTTTAATACGAAGCATATATATTTATATAATATACTAGTGCGAAGTAGCCTGTGTTATGCATAGGTATAATATTTCCTATTTCATTTTATCTCATTAATTTGTGAAATTAAAAGAAAAATTATATAATCTATCTCAAACATATGAAACACACAAAAATTTATTATGATATTTGCACGTATTACGCTAAAGAAACAATTCGTTTATAATAATAATAATAATAATAATTAACCAACAAATTTTTAATATTTTGTAAAGTTTGGAATTGAAGCAAAATTTGTGGATCTTCTTGAATTTTGACTCTAAGTATTACTACTATTACATCCTATATATAAGTAATATTGTAATGAAAAAAAAAAAAAGATGTAGTAGGAAAAAAATAGTGGTATAACTTTGTTTAGGTTAACATACATAAATTTTTATTTTGAGCATATAACTTTGTTTAGGTTAATAAATACCAATTTTGAGTATATATATATATATTCCAGCAAAATGTAGTAATGTAAGAAAAATATTTTAGAATAGAAAAGAATAAGAGAGATTTTGAGAAGAATTAAAGGAGAGAGATAATTTTATGAAGTAAAAATTAAAAAAAATTATATAAGGACTAGTTTGACTAATTTTTAAAATTTGAGGGATGAAAATGACTTACGTCTGGACTTTCAAGGACTATTTTGACTAATAAAAAAAATTTTTATATGTCAAGTGACACGCGGCATGCCACGTGTCACGTCATCATGCCACATGGCACTTAACGTGACACGTCATCATCCAATTAACGGAAGGACTAATTTGACTAACAGTTTATCTTTCAGGGACTAATTTGATTAAAAAAATCATTCGGGGACAAAAATGAAGATCGCGTGATCTTTCAGGGACGAATTTGAACATTAACCCTAATAATAAACTTACATGGATGTTCTATAAATCTAGTAATTATGAAGTCTCCTCCGGATACCGAGTAACTTATCAGTTCAGTCATCTCCCTCTAGAACTCATCCCAACCTCCAAGGGACAAGAAACATTTGGGTGCGAACTTGTGAAAAATGAAGCTCCCCCAAAATTGGCATCTTTCTTTGGCGAGCCTTGCAAGAACGCCTTTCGGTGATGGATCTTCTTCACCGACGACTGCCTGGGAGATCCGAGACTTGTCCAAGATGTAACGCCGCTGCGAAATCGACCATACACTGTCTTTTTTTCTGTGTTCATGCAAAGTAAGTATGGCTAAGAAGTCCTTTGACTGGTATGGACCAAAAACAAGATCTTTTATATATATATATATATTGTTTACATTATAAATAAATTAATATAAACAAAATATTAAAAAAGTCTATTAATGTCTAAAATAATAATAATAAGTATAAAATTAATTAAAATAATAAATATTTGATATTTTTTATTATAAAATTGTTAAAACATAAAACTTAGATGAGTTATGTAAATCAATTTTATTTTTTAAAATAATCTAAAATAAACTATAAATTGACTATTGGATAACTAAATATTTATTAATTAATTTTATATTTATTATTATTATTTTAGACATTAATAAACTTTTTTAATATTTTGTTTATATTATTTTATTTATAGTGTAAACAAAATATATGTATATACATCTTGTTTTTAATATAAATGGAATAAATAATATTACATTAATTAATAAATATTTTTATAATAATATATTTTGATAAATAAAATATTTAATTTATTTATTTAAAAAATTTCTCAAAATTTTTATTATTATAATAAACTATTATAATAAAATTTTTATTATATTACTTTAATTTAATCTTTCTTTTCCCTTTTTCATTTAAAAAAAAAATAACCTCCAATAATTCTCAACAATTGACACATAAGGACAACATGTTATATTGATTTTTTGGGTAAGCACCATAGAATCTCCCAAATTTCTTACCTTTGAAAAAAAAATTAAGTTATACATATATTTATTTTATTGTCAGTGCAAACGAGATAAATACAATAAAATATAAATAATTTAAATATATATATAATTTTAAATATAAAATTTAATTTATTTATTTAAAATAAAATCCTTAAAAGTTTTGTAATGAACTTTAAAAAAATATTAAATAAGTCTTCCAAAAATTATAATGATAAAAGATAAATGATAATATCATAAGTTATCAATCTTTATGAATAATTCTAACGTTTTAATTCTTTCACAAACTTACTTGATACTTTCTTTTCCACTTATTTAGTCCTTACCAAAATTTTCTTAAACTTATTTAATATTTTATTTTTTAGAAAAATTTATGAATTTATCATAACAAAATTTCAGAGATTTATATATAGAGAATGAATTCTCTCAATTTTTTCTTTAATTATTTAGTAAAATATGATCTCTCATCAAGTTGAAGGGAATCAATTGGCTGAGGTGGATGAATTTGAAGATAAGTTGTAGGAGTTAGAAAGTTTGTGTAATCCAATAACTTCCAAGATGTACCAAGGTGGTGCTGGTGACACATGCCTATGGGAGGTGGAGTAGATGGTGCATCTCATGGAAATGCTTCATCTGGTGGCAACAATGGTGCCGGTCCTAAGATTGAAGAAGTTGATTAAGACAAATGGAAATGCAATTTATGTTTCATTTGAGTAGTAATATTATAGATTTAGATTGTGTGGCTTTAGAAAGTAAAAATGTTGTGCACAAGAATAATAATAATAATAATATAATATTGTGAGATGTAAAATATCCTTTTATGTTATAGAGATAAAATAAAGATTTTGAACTTACTACTTGTATTAATCTTTCTTTTTGCCATCTGATTATTGTGTTTGTACATGATCGGAAATACTACATGAATCAGTTTTTATTGCACTTGTTGTACTGAAATTTCCCATGCTAATGCAAATTGTTCCTTTGATACATACAATGAATTGAGATTTTATTTTGAGATTGGAACTATGATTTTGCCTCTTGCTCTCTACAAGCCATGGAGAATGTCCTGCTAGATAAAATGCTTTATTGTTGTTATTGTTTTCTATTGCTAAAGAAGTAGATATCTTAGATTGAAAACAGAGCAGGTTTATGGTAAAGGAGAAATGAAGTTTCATTTTGTTGAGGACTTTTGTTATTGTCTTTAAATTGATTTTCTTTCATGTCTATGTTCTGTTTTCTGCTGAAAACATTAGCATTATTGACTATTTGACTTGTACAGTGACACACCTATGGCTCAATATATCATCTATTTTGGATAGTAGCCACATGTTTGTTCTTTTTTTTTTTTGTCAGTGTATTGGACAATCCCCAATTCTAAGTACACAACACACCCACACACCCTCACACATTTATCACATTTTTCCCCTCAAATGCATCCTCTAGAGTTTAAACTCTAGACCTTAGTGGTGGGGAGGGGGTGAAACGCCACCTGAGCTAAGGCTCTTCGGCAGCCACATGTTTGTTCAACCCCATGTGGAGCAAATGATAAGATGTCAAGTTGCCAAATTTAGAGAGGACAATACCTATGTCAAGCCCAATTGATTCCAAAAGAGCTTCTATGTCATCATCAAATCATGTTATACCTGCATTGAACTACAATGGACATGTTTGCACTTTTTTTTAAAAGGCCTTTTCTTTTAAGTTATAACCAAACTTCACTCACCAAAGGGACCGCACTTTAGAGGTTCCATCTTCTATATGCTTGTTTTTGTTTATTGTTTTTTCATGCATGAAATTCATCTTCATTGCAGTGTTGGCTAAAACTGAAGACTTTTCAAAAAGAGGGTTCTACAGGACAACCATATCCATCAATATTCCGCCAAAAAAGGAAAAAGAAAACAGAAAAAATGAGAAAACAAAGCCAAATTAATTGGCTTAGTTCCTATCTAAGCAAATGAAATGATGGAGCTCATTTCAAGGCTAAATTCATTCCACATATTCCTCCAAATTTAAAGCAGCATTTTTATTCATAAGATCAGTTATGTGATTAGATGTTCTTTGAATCAAGGTGATGCAAGTCTTCCAGATCTAACTCAGAGTCTCTAAAATCTTTTTCACTAAATCTCTTTTCAAAATAATATCGTCAATCTTCTTCCTATGCACCGTAAAAAAGGCATCCAAACAAAACAACACTTTCAAACAATGATTAAACTCCTTGAAATAACATGAAGTTCGACCTGGAGAATATACATTAGCATTTTCTAGCTTTTCAGAGCAACTTTTTACCCAACAGGCCAACACCCATCTGAATTGCGAATAAGACAACCAAAACCTGTTGACCCACTAAGGAAACTCTGGCTAATTTCACAATTCACTTTAACCGAATTTATAGAAAGAGACACCCGAACATAACAGAGCAAAAAAAGAGATTAAAAAATGTGCATATTAAAGATGACAAGTATTTCTCAAGCTGAACTCCGGATCATACTTACTACTTTGTTAGCACCTCATCCACCATCAGAATTGTAGATATCATTTTTATCCCTCAAAATCCACCAAAAAATTAAATAGAACAAGAATGTATCTCTCCAATAAAAATCCTACTTCAGCTAGTTGTTCAAGCTAGGACAAGCATACTAAGGAACAATCAGAAACATTAAGACCAGGTGACTTTGATTAGCTCGAGTACTTTAACCGTGTGTGACTCAAGAGTGGAATATGGAAGAGAGGAAGTTCTGTATTCTGATTCTCATTAGTGTTAGAGAGAAAAATTACAGAGATGAAGAAAAGGATGGTCAGCAATCTTACACATTACACGTTTTATGTATATAAACTCTATCTAAGTGGACCTACTAACTAGAGATAAATACAACTAGTCTAAACCTAACTCAATTAACTAACTCACTCTTCATTCTATATGTGCACAATTAGTTACAAGTCATGCAGAAAAAAAGAAAATAGAAAAACAGGGCATCAAACCAGATTACATATTTTTTTAAGAAGTATTCATAGACATCAACAAAAAAAATTTAAGAATTAATATGGGACACTGGCCTAACATTGATTCAGTGTTAAGCAACTTAAACAATTCTAAAGTCACAAATAATCAGCATGATTATAATCCTCCAAATATAACAATGATAAAAATCTTCACCATATGTGTTTGGACATTTTCTGATATATATTTAAAATCAGAAGTAAGGGATAATTTTCAGTTTCCAAACATAATTTGATTTACAACAATAAAAAGTTTCTTTTAATTAATATGACCCACAAGTAAATGAACGAAATACCAAAACAACAAACTAAATGAAAAATTACCTCTGCCTCTTTTGGAAAAACAAGTGCATCAAAAAAACATGTTATTGAAAAAAATATATCAAGCAAATAAAAGATTTACAGAAAAGTAAAAACAAAAACATGGTTCATATCCTAGTCATGATGCATCAAAAATCGTTTTGCAATTGACCAGAGTGTAGAGTTGCCAACTTGCCATCAACCTGCATCACAAATTGATGTATGCAACTCAAAGCATTAAACGGCATATATAAATTTCCTACTATGTTCAAGTGCATATTTTCAGGGCATCAAACAAATTTATTCATAAGCATCAACAAATATTTTAATAATTTAGGTAGCAGACTGGCCTAAAATTGTCCCAACAGTTATTCAACTTGAATAATTTTTAGAACTTTTTAAGGCTTTAACATGATAACACCTTTGATCAATGAACAACAGAGAATAGAGTTAGTGAGAGTTCATACCATGTTCAACCGGATTTTGGTCAATGAAATTTAGTTGACATGTTGTAGAGCCCCTTGGTATAGCAGATAATTCCCTGACAATATCGTACTTTGTCTTTTGGTTGAAAACATATTTAAGATGAATTGTAACCTTCTTCAAAGCAAGTCCTCTTTGTAAAAGATATGCAATAAATTCACGCTTATCTACAGAATCTTCATATCCTCTAAATTCAAAACTCTTGAGATGTGACATCACACAATTGGGAACCATGGTTGGTGGTGCTGGCCCATCATACTCCACCACCGGATGAAAATATTTTTCCTGATAACAAGAAATAACACTTCTCGATAGACTCAGGGAAACAACAAAAAAGAAATAGAGACACTAGTTTTAAATTAAAATGTACTCATACCTTTGAAATATCATTAATCACAAGAGTTTCAAGTACATGAGAATTATGAAGGAAGTTTAGCAGGAAGTTTGTGCTGAAACATGGAACATGAAGCTCTAGATTGAGCAAACGGTGAAATTCTGGAAACTCGAAAGCTGGGCCACTAAATAAGCACTGCATAGAAGATAAGTACATAATAATTATAGTTCAAATTCATAATTATAGTTATAATTTATAAATTCAAATAATTGAGTTACATCAAGCATGTTACCAGTGTTGTGTAACCTTTCAATGCCAACAATTTTGTTTCGCGCAGTGCATGGAGAAGGTGGGGCACCAAACCGACATGGTAAATACAGTCATGAACAAGATCAAGATGTGCCTCCACTATGTTAGTGAAATTGCTAAAAGAAAACTCTAGCTTAGAGTTCAAGAGGGTCATTATTTTTATATGAAGGTATTCAAGAGATGGCGTGTCTATCAAAATCAAACGATGGCTAACCCCATAAAAAGATGTGTTATCTTCAATGATTAAACTTTTCAATGTGCGAGGCATCTGCTGCATTGTACGTATGACATAAAGACAACAAATATCGGGCATCGGTAAAATGAGCTTAAAATTTTCAAGAACAGGGCAGCCGGATAAAAGCTTGCTAGGGTCCATAGAGACGATATCCAACTCTAGATTCTTGAGGGATGGCAAATAAACATTTGAAAGCTTTAGATAAGAATCCAAAAAACTATCACGTTTCAAAATAAGGGACTTGAGTGATGGACAAGTGAGTATGGCTTCAGGCAGCTTGATTGGTAGATCAACGCTGAGATAGAGTTCTTGAAGATGGGGCCCAGTGATGGCATTAAGCCATGTTAAGACGAGACTCTCTGAAACTTTATTGCAAGTGAGGCAGAATTTTTGGATGGGGTAATCTGCATTGCGCTGAGCTAGAATAGCATTTACATACGAATCAAATCGATCTTCCCATTCCAGAGAGGAGCAAAAAGGTGTATAATCTATGTCAAGGACTTGGAGATCCTTCCAAACATGGCGCCACCTGCGAAAGAGGATGCTGGTGATCACAACTTCCTTTGTTGTGAGGTATGAGAGAATTTCGTAAAGGATAGAATTCGGTAAAGAACTGATCCTATCCATCTTCGTGGTTGATGATGGTTTCCCTTTCTTTTTATCTCCTGAGAGGGTCAGACTCAGGTCTAGGGTTTAGGATTCAAAGGAGAACCAGGTTTTCACTAATAAAAAATAGTGTTTGTTTGATTTTGATTATATACATCTGATTAAGATTATTATTTTTTTGATGAGCTTTATTTATTTATTTATTTATTTATTTATTTTTATGAGCTTGATTTTTTTTTTGGTGACTTAAAAAAAAATAAACAAAAACTAAGAAAGAAAAAAAAAACAAGAAACTACTTAAGAAAGGCAGTCTCGCTGAATACTACTCTCAAATTCTTTCCAAGGCAATGGAAGCTCCACTTGGGGAGAAATAGTCCTCATTGCAGTCTTTGCCATGATGTCTGCTACTGTATTTGCATCTCTCAAGATCAACCGAAGATCAGCACGCCATTTCCAAGACATGATATCTCGGATTTTTAACACCAAAGGATCAGTAAACCCAGAGCAATCTTGTAAATTATTGACAATAGTAAAAGCCTCCACACAGTCTGTCTCACATATAATGTCTCTTTGTCCCGAGTCCTATGCTAAAAGAAAGCCTCTCCAAATAGCAAACAACTCTCCTTGCAAAATGCTACGACTCTCAATTGTTCCCAGACAGCCTCGTTGCCACCTTCCCTTCCAATCTCTGCTAGCACAAGCAAAACCAACTCGAGCACCACTGCCAGGATAGCTAGCATCACAATTAATCTTAAAGGTACCCACCGAGGGGGAATCCAAGAGCCACTAATGGTTGAGGGGATAGATAGTCGTTGCAACTCAAAAATATTTCGGAGCTCCTTTTCTAAGGACAAAGCCATACCAATCACCTTGTCTGTGGTCCAATGCTCGTGAGGATGAAAGATCTCGTTGTTTCTCGAACACCAAATCCACCAGAGACCAGAAAAGAATCTAAAAGGGCGCTGTTTGCTATTATGTAAGAACCAACTCATCAAATCCACTGGTTGATCGGAGATCCCTAAAGCTTGCCAAACAAGTTGGGCTTTTGGACAATCCCGAATACAATGTAAAACCGACTCCTGACTTGAGAAACATCGTGGACAGCTATCCGTGTGCGAAATGCCCCTTCTAAAACGAAATGCAGCAGTAGGAAGAGCCTCCCGAAGACATAGCCAGGCCAAAAATTTGTGCTTTTCCGGAACATGTTGACGCCAAAGCCAAAGCCAATTACCCCTATCCTCCCAACTAAACATCTTCTTACTGAGCCATAAATAACCACTATGAGCATCATAAACCTTTGAGGCCGCACCAGTCCAACACCAACCGACCTCTGAACCAGCTTGAACATCTGGGTTGTAAGAATTAATGTTGCTCTGCAGAGACTGATTCAGAGGAGAATAGATATTCTCAAGGTTCCACTGTCCAAATGACCAAAGGTCCAAGATCCTGAGATCCGAATCAGAAATGTGAACATAATCCATCTCCTGACACAGTCGCCCCTCTCTTCTCCATTTAGAAAACCAAAAGTTCTGTTCCAAATCCCCAATGCACCAACTAAAACCTTCCTTTAGGATATCCCAAGCTCGACATATACTCTTCCAAACATAAGATCCCCTTCCTCGAGACCGACTAAAACAATCATCCTTAGAAGAATGGTATTTCTCCGTCAACAGTTGAACCCATAGCTTGTTGGGATGGTGAAAAAGTTGCCAAACTAGTTTTCCAAGAAGAGCAATATTGGCACAAAAAGGATCTCTAATTCCCAGACCTCCAAACTTCTTAGGAGTGACCAACACTTTCCAGTTAACTAGATTCAGGCCTCTACCATCAGCTTGACCCTTCCATAGAAAGTTTCGCATCATGGATTCTATCTTATTAGTTACCCCTTTAGGGAAGAGAGATACTTGCATGCGATAAGTAGGAATCGCAGTCACTACCGAGTTGAGCAAACAGAGTCTGCCTGCCTTATTAAGCAATCTTCCTTTCCAGCTGGCTAGCCTTCCCCGAATCTTGTCCAAAACATCGTTGAAAGTTGCGCGTGTCACCCGAGAGTGATTAAGGTTCACCCCTAAATACTTGCCCAAGTTCTGAACGAATCTGATGGAGGAGACTCCAGTGAAAATCTCTTTTCTTGTCGCTGAAACATTCCTGGAGCATAGCGCTTTAGATTTTTCCACATTAACCTTCATCCCAGAGGCTCTGCAGAAATTTTCCAAAGCTACCATTACAGTTTGAACTTGCTGTTTTTCAGCTTTACAGAAAAGAAGCAAATCATCGACAAACATCAAATGAGAAATTCTTGGACCCCCTCTAGAAACCGCAACTGGCTTCCACAAGCCCTTATCAACTTGCTGATTAATAGAACAGGACAATCTCTCCATACACAACACAAACAGATACGGTGATATAGGATCTCCTTGCCTAAGACCCCTGCTCGGAGTAAAGCTATTTAATCTATCCCCATTCCAGAGGATAGACAGTGAGGAAGCAGTGACACAACGCATAATCAGATTGACTGTCGGAGGAGGAAAGCCAAAACTCACCAGGGTTTGTTTCAGAAATCCTCAATCCACTCTATCGTACGCTTTCTCCAAATCAATCTTAAAGGTCAGGGGGCCTTTCTTTGACTTTGTCTTCTTCATGAAATGGAGAACCTCTTGTGCTACAATGATGTTGTTAGGGGTTCCTCTCCCCGGGATAAACCCTCCTTGAAGGGGCCCAATAATCTCTTTGAGATGGGGACGAAGTCTATTGACCAGGACCTTCGTTATAACTTTGTAAACCACATTACAGAGACTAATTGGTCGGAAATCCTTCATGGAAACCGGGTTTTCTACCTTCGGAATAAGAACCACAAGAGTTTCCATCATCCTTGGATCCATATCCAAACCAGAGAACGCATGACGAACCATAGTCCAAACATCAAAACCAACAATCTTCCAGTATTCTTTAAAGAAGAAAGCCTGAAACCCATCAGGGCCCGGCGCCTTGAAAGAATGCATACTGAAAACAGCCGACTTAACTTCTTCCAGAGTAACTGGCGCTGTGAGGCTACAACAGGCTTCATCATTCAGGGAAGGCAGTGGCACATCACCAAGAAAATCTAAGTCTACATCCTCCGACTGGCAGAATAGGCGTTTATAGAAGGATTCAGCTTCCCTTCTAAGGACATCCGGGTCCGTTTCCCACACCCCATCTTGAAGAAAGAGACTATGAATCTTATTATGCTTTCTCCGCACAAGAGTCTGGACATGAAAGAACTTGGTATTTCTATCCCCAAATTTTACCCACTGCTCTCTGGATTTTTGAAACCATAGAAGTTCCTCCTGCACAAGCGTGTTATTAAATTCCTCAATCAGCTGTTTTTCTTTTTGCCGCATAGACAAATCTTCCATTACTTCAAGTCGCTTCTGAAGGAAATTAATCTGTCTCTCCAATTTGCATTTCCTAACAAAAATATTGCCGAACACTTTAGAATTAAACTCCAAAGAGTTCTTCTGCACTTCTGAAAGCTTGCCGTGCATCTCTCTGTAGCCAGCCTGCCATGACTGGTTCACAATATTTCTGTACCCCGGATGAGTTGCCCAAGCTGCAATAAACCGAAAAGGTCTATTCTTTTTCGGTTGGGGACGACCTGTACAGCGTACTAGGATAGGACAATGATCAGATTGAAGCCTATTTAAAATTTCTGCGTAAGCCTCTTGGAAAGAGAGATAGCCAGCCACTATTGATACAAACCCGATCAAATTTTTTCGTCACCTCAACACCATTTTTAACCCTTCTGTACCAAGAAAATTGTCTTCCAATAGTCTTCAAGTCAAACAGATTACTATCCCCCTAGAGAGGCAGCAAGCCGATCTGCATAGATATCTAAAAGGTATTATTGTAAAAGGTATTATATGATTTGAATTTATTTTGACTTGACAGTCAATGATTCAGAATTTTTAAATTATAAAACTTTTAATTTAGAATCTGTATAGATATCATTTAAATTATAAAATTATTTAAAAAAATTAAATTTGGATCAGATGTAATTCAATTTTACAAAAAAATAATAATAAAAAATTTTAAATTTTAAATATATATAAAATAATCCAATCAAATCACAATAATTTAAATTAGATTGAACTAAAAGATAAATTCAAATGGATATAATGTAGTTATGCAAATTATAATTATTTGAATCAAATATTCAAATTCGATTATATTAAAAAATAAAATTAAATTGATAAAATTTAAATGGTAATATATTATATTCATTCTAATTATTGTGATCTTGTAAATGAGATATATATTTTATTTAGGTTTTTTTTTTCTGAAATAAATAAAAGAAATTTATTTCCAAAAATAAATTATTTAAATTTTAATTTTAAAGATACATTTTTTTTTTGAATTTGTGGCAATTTCACCGTACCTCCGGCAAACTCTATTATTTTTATAGAATTCGTCTTATTTTTGGCAAATTTCACTACATCTTCTCAAAAATAATTCGTTAACTCAAATTCTTAAATTTCGTAACGAATAATGGCCATTATTATTATCGTCTCTAGAGTATCTAGGAGTACTCAAAAATACATAGAAATAAGTCGTATTTTTTTTTTAAATAATGATTTTTTTAATTTATAATAAAAAACTCTTTGTTAATTATGACTTATTTCTATATATATGTGTATATTTGGAGACGATAATAATAATTTTCATTGCCGTCGATCATGTTAGAGAATCATGCTTATTGTGTACTGCTATGTATTCTTGGAGACGATAATAATGGTTTCGCTTTCTTTTTATATCCAAAGAGGGGGACTCTGGTCTAGTTTTTAGGATTCAAAGGAGAACCAATTTCTACTAATAAAGAATAGTGTTTGTTTGAGTTTGATTATATATACACTTGATTAAGATTATTATAAAAAGTATTATATGATTTGAATTTATTTTGACTTGATTTATTTGGAGTTGACAAATCAATCAATGATTTAAAATTTTTAAATTATAAAACTTTTAATTCAGAATACGTATAGATATCATTTAAATTATAAAAATTTTAAAAATTAAATTTAGATAGGATCTAATTCAATTCTACAAAAGAATAGTAATAAAAAGTTATAAATTTTGAATAAATATAAAATAATCCAATCAAATCACAATAATTTAAATTAGATTGAACTAAAAAATAAATTCAAATGGATATAATGTAATTATACAAATTATAACTATTTGAATCAAATATTCAAATTTGATTAAATTAAAAAATAAAATTAAATTGATAAAATTTAAATTGAAATAAATTATATCTATTTTAATTATTGTGATCTTGTAAATGAGATATATATTTTATTTTAGATTTTTTTCTGAAATAAATAAAAGAAATTTATTTCCAAAAACAAATCATTTGAACATTAATTTCAAAGATACATTTTTTTCGCCATACCTCCGGCAAATTCCATTATTTTCATAGAGTTCGCTTTATCTCCAGCGAATTTCACTACGTCTTCTCAAAAATAATTCGCTAACTCAAATTCTTAAGTTTCACAACGAACAAGGACAATCATTATTATCGTCTCTAGAGTACATAGGAGTACACAAAAGTACACAGGAATAACTCGTATTTTTTTAATTTATAATAAAAAAGATCTTTGTTAACTATGGCTTATTTCTGAAGACGATAATAATAGTTTTTATTGCCGTCAGACATGTTAGAGAGTCATACTTGTTGTGTACTGCTATGTATTATTAGAGTCGATAATAATGACTTAAAATTTTGAATTTTGTTCTTAGCAAAGAATTTGGGTACAACGAACTCTATAAAATTATAGAAGTTTGTCCGACAAACTCATTATAAAGAAGAAAACGCATTTCAAAAATTAAAATTGAAATAATTTATTTTTAAAAATATTAATTTTTTATTTATTTAAAAAAAGTCCATTTTATTTATACTGTAATTAAGTTATATTTTATGTTTACTTTGTTATTAGTGCACACAAGATAAATATTAAAAATACCAAAATATAATTAATTTTAAAAAATATATAATTGTAAACATAGAATTTAATTTACTTATTTAAAATAAAATCCTTTAAAGTTCCGTAATGAACTTAAAAAATGTGTTAAATCAATCTGCAAAATATAATTACAATAACAAGAGATGAATGATATCATTTGTTATAATTTTTCATGGATAATACTAGCGTTTTAATTTTCTGATAACTTAATTGATTTTTTTTTTCACTTATTTAATCCTTCACAAATTTACAAGACTGGTTTAATATTTTATTTTTTTCAAAAAAAAACCTAAAAATTTATTACAAATTTTGTTCAAAGACTCTTGTATATCCTAAGTCTCTTACACGAAAAATATTAATTATATTTAAATTCAATCATATTATATATACATAAAATATTAGTTACCAATTAAGAAACACACTTTTGTCGTTAAAATTTGGGTAAAAAACCTATTTAAGCCAAGGTAGGAATTTTGATACACAAATCAACCAAATACGAATCTGATACACCATTCAACCAAAGCAAACTTTAATGTAATTCGAATCAAGTAAACTCGAATTACATTCGTTAATAATTCGAATTGACTGAACTCGAATTATTCCCAAACATGCCATGCATCCAAGTAATTCGAAACAACTTGCATCGAATTAAACAAGCATAATTTGAATTATATCAATTCGAATTACTAAGTAAAAGTGATGCTGGAGGTAGTTCGAATCATCTTGATTCGAATTACTTGTTTTTGGTAACAATAGATAATTCGAAATATATTGATTCGAATTATATATATATAGTGCGAATGATGTTGATTCGAATTACTGTGAAGGAGATCTGTATATATATGAGGTGAACGTGAGTTGCTCTCATTAGAGGGTTGAGATGGCTAGTGAGGATAGTTTTCTAGTGTTGGTTCACCACAGATGATCGATTAAGAGAAAAACTCGGTCCGGTGTGAAGTTCACCGATAAGGATCCTCTTTGTATTATCGTGAGGCCTACCACGAGTTATGATGACATTGTTAGCTCTGTACTGCTGAAACTTGGACTGGAAGGTATGAAAAGGGTTAAGAAATTTTTCTATCGTATTCCAACCACGGTGCTACAAGATTTCGTGAAGTATGACTGTTTCACGATCGGCAGTGATGACGACTTGCAGGTCATATTTCACTGTCGCCGGCAGTTCCCCGAGGTGAGGACACCAAAGCTGCTGGCAAAGTTGGTTGACGTGGTATCCAGTTCAGGGGGTTCGAACCGGAATACCAACACTTTAGCCACGGTGGCCGGTTCTAGCTCGAGACCTGCCGTTGCTTCTTCCTCCGTCCCTGCGTACGAGCCGCCCACTCAGCCTGTCGCCTCCCCTTCGTTCGCTGTTGATCTCAGCGGCAATGTTGGCGACGAGGTTGGAACATGGGAATATCTTCCGACCTCAGTACAGTGTGCTGCACCGGCTGGTGTTGGTGACGCATTCTTTGATGATCCAGAGGGCGATGATGTTGAGCCGGATACGATTGCTGATGACAGTGGCGATGATATCGGAGCGAGTGAACCGGGAGGGGCTGCAGGTGGTTCCATCTCTGGCACACAGCAGTACCCTCCACATTTTTCATCTTTGGACTTGGATGCCATGCGCCAGGAGGGGGTTGCTGGGCAGCCTGCTGGATTTGGCTCTAGAGATGCGGAAGGGTCTGCTAGTATGACAGAGTTCCAGGTTTGTCAGCAATTTCAGGATAAAGATGAGGCCCTGTTGAGTGTGAAGACTTACAGCATCCGCCGAGGAGTACAGTACAAGGTAGTTGAGTCTGACTATCGCCGGTATGTGGGCAAGTGTACTGAGTTTGGGAATGGGTGCACGTGGTTGATTCGGTTAAGTCTCCGGCAGCGCAAGGGCATTTAGGAAGTCAAACGCTACAACGGACCTCATACGTGTCTCGCCACCTCTATCTCCAGCGACCACAGGAGTTTGGATTATCATGTCATAGCGACATTCATTATGCCCATAGTTAGGGCGGATGCATCCGTCAACATCAAGGTGCTCCTAAATGCCAAGGCTGTTGCCGTCATCTATGGTGCGACAAACTCTATAAAATTACAAAAGTTCGCCGATAAACTCATCTTAAAAAAGAAAACGCATTTCGAAAATTAAAATTGAAATAACTTATTTTTAAAAATATTAATTTTATTATTTATTTCAGAAAAAAATCCATTTTATTTATACTATATTTAAGTTATATATTATGTTTATTTTGTTGTTAGTGCGCACAAGATAAATATTAAAAATACCGAAATATAATTAATTTTAAAAAATATATAATTGTAAACATAGAATTTAATTTACTTATTTAAAATAAAATCCTTTAAAATTTTGCAATAGACTTAAAAAAAATGTGTTAAATTAGTCCGCAAAAAATATAATTATAATAATAAGAGATGAACGATATCATTCGCTACAATTTTTTATAGATAATACTAACGTTTTAATTTTCTGACAGCTTAATTGATTTTTTTCACTTATTTAATCCTTCACAAATTTACAAGACTGGTTTAATATTTTATTTAAAAAAAACTATAAATTTATTACAAATTTTGTTCAAAGACTTGTATATCCTATATCTCTTAAACAAAAAAGACTAATTATATTTAAATTGAATGATATTATATATACATAAATAAAATATTAGTCACCAATTAAACACACTTTGGTGCTAACGAACTATAATTTTAATGATATAGTCTTTTCATACTCATTTAAAGATCACAAATTTGAATCTTGCTATCTCTGGAAAAATTAAACACACTTTGATTAGTAAAATTTAGTTGCCATGTTGTAGAGTTTCTTGGTATAGCAGCTAATTCTCTGATAATATTGTACTTTGTTTTTTGGTCGAAATAATAATTAAGATGAATTGATGAATTGTCACTGTCTTCAAAACAAAACCTCTTTGTAAAAGATATGCAATAAATTCACGCTCATGTGAAGAGTTTCGATATCCTCTAAACTCAAAATTCTTGAGATGTGATGTCACACAATTAAGAACCATGGTTGGCGGTGTTGACCCATAATCCTCCACCGGGCGTAAATATACTCCCTGATAACAAAAAATAACACTTCTCAATAGACTCAGACAAACAACAAAAAACAAATAGAGATACTAATTTTAAATTGAAATGTATTCATAGTTTCATACCTTAACATCATGAATCACCAGAGATTCAAGCACATGACAATTATGAAGGAAGTTTAGCAAGAAATTAGTATTGAAACTTGGAACATGAAGCTCTAGATTGAGCAAATTGGAAGATTCTGAAAACTTAAAAGCTTGACCACTAAATAAGCACTATATAGAATATAAGTATATATTAGTTATAATTTCTAATTTATAATTACAGTTATAATTACACTAAATAAACATGTTACCTGTGTTGTGTGACCTCTCAATGCCAAAAATTTTATTTTGCAAAGTGCATGAAGAAGGTCGGACACCCAACCAACATACTTAACACCATGATGAAGAATATCAAGATGTGCCTCTATCATGTTAGAAAAATTGCTAAACGAAACCTGTAACTTAGATTTCGCAATTATTTTCACATCGAGGTATTTAAGAAAGAGCAATGCTAGGGGTCAGCAACATTTGCGATTGGTAGCCATCAACTAGTCATCAATGATGATTTGATGGTGTGAGATTGGTGTGAGATTTCATCCAATGGCTTACCTTTCTCTGCTGGTTACATGCTGGCCAAAATGCAATAAAATTGCTGGCCCCCTAGACTTTTCCTTTAAGAAATGGCGTTTCTATCACACGATAGCTAATGTCATTACACACAGTACTGTTATCTTCAAAGATTAAACTTTTCAATGTGCGAGGCATATGGATTGTGGGTACATAAAAAGCAGAAGAAAAATCGTTGCTCTGTAGAAAGAGTTTAAGATTTTCAAGAACAGGACAGTCGGATAAAAGCTTGCTGGGAATCCACAGAGAAGGTATCCAACTCTAGGTTTTTGAGGGTGTTGTTGTTTCACTCAATCCTCACACACTCTCACTCACTGTCCTGCAATGAATTTGCAGAACTCACACTCGAACTGTTGTATGTTCAGAGAAAAAAAAAGGGAGAGAGAGTTGAACACTAGAGAACTGAAGAAGCAAAACTACATTTTAACACTATTCAATAAACTGTTAAATACAATAACAGAAAAAAAAAAAAAAAACTAACCACTCACTCCACTACCTTAAGAATAGGACTCCACTTCCTTAAAAATAGAAACTAGCTGAACAAAAAAGATTAACTTGCCTCTGAGGCCACTAATGACTTTGACCCTATTAACTGAATCATACACATAAGCATAAAACAGAAATAAATAAATATCAGGTCCTAATACATTATCTAACATTTCTCCTCCTTGGATTAGAGACCTGGACACATTCCAACTTCATGAATCAATTGACTAAATCGACTAACAGCAAGAGGCTTGGTGAAGACATCAGCTATCTGATTATCTGTCTTGCAATACTTCAGCTCCACCTCTTCCTCCTGTTGTGCTTCACGCAGATAATAGAATCTCAGCTTGAAATGTTTAGTCTTGCCATGAAAGACTGGATTATGAGCAATTGCAATTGCAGCTTGATTGTCCACATACAACACAGTTGATCTTTTCTCTTGCAGCCGCAAATCACAGAGTAACTTCCTGAGCCATACTGCATGCTTTGCAGCTGCAGTTGCAGCCACAAATTCAGCTTCAGCTGTAGACTGTGCTACAACTTCCTGCTTCTTTGAGCTCCAGGAAAAATAACCTGATCCAAGTGAAAAACAGAAACCCGTTGTGCTTTTCATGTCTTCCACCGAACCACCCCAGTCACTATCTACAAAGCCAACCAGCTTCATCTCAGGAACTGCTTTGAATTTCACACTATAACTTTGAGTCCCCTTTAGATATCTCAACACCCTTTTTGCTGCAGTAAGATGTTCCTTAGCTGCACAATGAAGGAACCTCGATAGAATACTCACTGCATACTGAATGTCAGGCCTAGTAGCTGTTAAATACATTAGACAGCCTACTAGACTTCTGTACACATTCTCATGCTCAGAATCCTGCACATTACTCTTGCTTAACTTCTCTTTCTGATTAACAGGAGTAGTGACTGTCTTGCATTCTCCCATTTCAAACCTCTTTAGGACCTCTCTGATGTACTTTCTCTGACAGATAAATATCTCACCTTCTTTTTGCTGAATCTCCATGCCAAGAAAGTAAGACATTCTCCCCAAATCTGTCATCTCAAACTGCTTCATCAGTCCTACCTTCAGCTTCACTATCTCACTCTCCTTCTCTCCTGTAACAAGCAGATCATCGACATAGATAGACACCACCACAAGGCCTCTCTCACTCTGTTTGTAGTACAGAGTGACTTCACTTAGACTCTTCTGGAACCCAAGCTGATGCAGATAACAATCAATTTTGCTATACCAAGCCCTGGGAGCTTGTTTCAGCCCATACAAGGCTTTCCTCAGCTTATACACTTTGTCTTCATGGCCTTTAACAACAAATCCTTCTGGTTGGTCTACATAGATATCCTCAGATAGGTCACCATTTAGGAAAGCTGATTTCACATCCAGCTGATAGATGGTCCACCTTTTCTGTGCAGCAACAGCTAGTAGCAATCTGATGGTATCCATGCGAGCAACCGGAGCAAAAGTTTCAGAGTAGTCCACCCCACTCACTTGAGCATATCCCTTCACAACCAACCTGGCTTTATACTTGTTCACAGTGCCATTTGGGTTCAATTTTGTCTTAAAAACCCATTTGACACCTATAGTCTTCTTGTGATCAGGCTTAGACACAAGTTGCCATGTGTTGTTCTTGTTGATCATGCTCAGTTCTTCTTTCATAGCTGAGGCCCACTCCACACTTCCTTTTGCTTCCTCAACTGTTCCTAGTTCTAGGAGAGCCACATTACATCTGGCATAGACCTCTGCCAGTGGTCTTGTACCTCGCATAGGCAAACTATCAATCAATTCATCTTCAATCAGCTCACACTCATTCTGTAGATCTGCTTCCTCATTTAACTCATCCTCATTCTGCACATTAGCTTCAACTACAATATTGTCAGCTATTTTCTTTTCAAATACTGCCCTCTCCCAATTTTTATCTTCACAAAAAATCACATCTCTACTCACAGTAATCTTTTGTGCATCAGGACAATACACTCTATAGGCTTTAGACTGAGAACTATACCCTACAAAGATACCAGCCTCACCTCTATGATCAAGCTTGTCTCTACTGACTGAAGGAGTCAAGTAATAGCATAGACAACCAAATGTTCTTAGTCCACTAACCTTTGGTTTGTACCCGTGCCATGCCTCGAATGATGTCTGCTTGTTGAGAGCTTTGGTTGGTAACCTATTCAACAAGAAGACAGCAGTATTTACTGCTTCTGCCCAGAAGCTCTTGGGTAGTTGTTTGCCTTGTAGCATACATCTTCCCATCTCCACAATGCTTCTATTTTTCCTTTCACTCACCCCATTTTGTTGGGGAGTGTAAGGAACTGTAAACTGCTGCTTTATGCCAGAGTCCTCACAGATGGCTTTGAACCTTTTTGAGGTATACTCACCACCATTATCACTCCTCACTGTCTTTATTTTACAATTTGCTTCATTCTCCACCTCTTGTTTGAACCTCAGAAATACTTCATCAACTTCTGACTTTTGTTTGAGAAAGTAGACCCAGCAAAATCTTGTGCAGTCATCAATGAAGGTCACAAAGTACTTGCTTTTGTTCAGTGACTCCTCAGGCATAGGCCCACAAACATCTGAGTGAACCAGTTGAAGCTTCTCCTTGGCCCTCCATCTTGTTTTCTGGAATGGCTTCCTTACTAGCTTCCCTTGCAGACATACTTCACAATCAGACACTTCACTTCCCAACTGAGGCAAGTCTTCAACTAAACCATGCCTCTGCATAAACTGCAATCCCTTATAGTGAAAGTGACCCAACCTTCTATGCCACAACTCCTCCTGACCCTGCACACATGCCATAGCTTTGCTCTCTTTGCTTGCAGGATCGAATGCAAATGTTTTGTTCTGCATAGGGATCCTAAACAAGAGTTTGCCCTCCTCATCTGCAATAGCACATTCATTCTTATCAAACACAATCTTCATACCCTTCTCAACTAACTGTCCCACACTCAGAAGATTCTGATCTATCTTGGGAACATAGTAGACATCAGACATCAGCTTCACTCCTCCAGGGCCTTCAAGTAACACATTGCCTCTTCCTTCAACCTCTAGATGATCACCGTTCCCAATTCTCACTCTAGTATTGACTGATCTGTCAATATTAGTGAAAATTACCTCATTTCCTGACATGTGATTGGAACAGCCACTGTCCACCAGCCATCCATCACGTGAGACTTGAGACACAACGCCTGAAGCAGCAAACAATTGCTCCACTTCACCTGCAGCTGCTTGAGCCTCTCCTTGTTGAGAGCTCTTTTCTTTTCAGATTCTCTCTATGTGCCCCATCTTCCCACACTTCCTGCAGACTACATTTGGTCTTCTCCAACACCTAAAGAAAGAATGACCTTTCTTTCCACAGTGTTTGCAGGCTTCATCACTCCCTTTCCTCACTTGTGCATCACTTGAACTAAAACTGGTATGTTAAGCACCAAACTGCTTGCCTTGCTTCTTCTTCTCACCACTTCCATGCTTCACCCTAGCCTGCATTGCACCTTCAACTGGCTCATCTCCTCTCCTCAGTACCCTCCTTTGTTCTTGTGCTTGAAGAGCACTAACTGCTTCAGCAAATGGCATCTCTGAGATTTCTCTTGTGTTCTCAAGAGATGCTATAGTAGCTTCAAATCTTTCAGGTACAGAACACAGGAGCTTCTCGACAAGTCTTTCCTCTCCAAGATCAGTACCCAACAGTGCCAATTTATTGGTTAAGTCTAGGAGTTTATCAGCAAATTCTTGAACTGATTCATTTTCCTTCATCTGCACTCTTTCTAGCTCCCTTTTAAGGTTCATTGCTTTCATTCCTTTAATCTTCTTATTGCCCTCATATTCTTTCTTCAAAAAATCCCAAATATCTTTTGCAGATTCTAGACTCATAATCCTATTAAAAATAATAGGAGTAACAGCAGCATAGAGACTAGATCTTGCTTTGGCTTTTCTAGTCACACGTTCTTTGTAGAGCTTTTGTTGATTTGCAGTTGGATTGGCAACCAATGGAGGCACCACGTAGTCATCCTCCACTGCCTCCCACAGATCAGCTCCTTCAAGGAATGCTTTCATCCTCACTTGCCAGACATGATAATTGCTCCCATCAAGGATTGGAGGAGCAATGCCTGCTAGCCCAATAGTTGTTGATGAAGCTTCCATCACCACAGCCCTTAAGATACTTAAGGCTCTTGATACCAATTTGTTGTTGTTTCACTCAATCCTCACACACTCTCACTCACTGTCCTGCAATGAATTTGCAGAACTCACACTCGAACTGTTGTATGTTCAGAGAAAAAAAAAGGGAGAGAGAGTTGAACACTAGAGAACTGAAGAAGCAAAACTACATTTTAACACTATTCAATAAACTGTTAAATACAATAACAGAAAAAAAAAAAAACTAACCACTCACTCCACTACCTTAAGAATAGGACTCCACTTCCTTAAAAATAGAAACTAGCTGAACAAAAAAGATTAACTTGCCTCTGAGGCCACTAATGACTTTAACCCTATTAACTGAATCATACACAAGCATAAAACAGAAATAAATAAATATCAGGTCCTAATACATTATCTAACAGAGGGATGGCAGATAAACATTTGGAAACTCTCGATAACAATACAAATAAGACTCACGTTTCAAAGCAAGGGATTTCAGTGATGGACAAGTGAGTATAGCTTCAGGCAAATTAATTCCAAACATTAGATCAATGTTGAGATGCAGATCTTGAAGATGGGGACCAATGACGGCATTAAGCCATGTTAATAATATGAGACTCTCTGAAATTTGATAACAAGTGAGGCGGAACCTTTCAATGGGATAATCTGCATTGCGCTGAGCTAGAATAGCATTCACATTCAAATTAAATCGATCTTCCTATTCCGAAGTCCACCAAAAGGGTGTATCATCTATGTCAAGGACTTGGAGATCCTTCTAAACATAGCGCCACTTACGAGAGAGGATACTGGTGGTCAGAGCTTGTTTTGTTGGAAGGTATGAGAGAATGTCGCAAAGGATAGAATCCGGTAATAAACTGATCCTATCCATCTTCGTGGTTGATGGTTTCGCTTTCTTTTTGTCTCAGAGAGGGTAAAACTCAGGTCAAAGGGTTTATGGTGTTTCTTTGTTTGATTTTGATTATATAGATTTGATTAAGATGATTATAAATGGTATTGTATGATTTGAATTTTTTTTAATTTGATTACATTTAAATTATTATATTTTATTTTGCCTCGATTTATTTGAATTTTTTTTTGTGACTAGGATTTATTTGGATTTGAAAAATCAATCAATGATTTAGAATTTTTTAATTATAAATTTTTTAAAAGTTAAAATTTGAATTGAAAATATTTGATAACTACAAAAATTTAGTTAAAATGAGCCCGAACTTGCCTTATTTAATTTTTATTAATTGTTGCAGTTTTTTTTTCTTCTCTAACATTATCGATTTGAATCGGATATAATTCAATTCTATAAAAGAATTAATAATAAAAAATTGAGTAATTCTCCACATACAAGTGATTTTACATACAAGTCATACAAATCATTTATAAACACGCTGTTTCACGTTTTTTTTGGTGCCTCTTTTTCTTCTTCTTCTTTCTTCGTGCTTTCTCTTCCTCTTCCTCTTTCTCTTCCTCTTCTTCTTCTTCTTCTTCTTTCTCCGTGTCTCTTTTTCTTCTCTTCCTCCCTCTTTTTTTATTGAAATTTCTTCTCCTCTTTTCGTTTTCTCTTTCTCCTTCGTCAAAATCACCAGAAAAAACGAAGAAACATTATTCAAGGTACGTTTCTTGCCTTCTCTTTCTCCTTCTTCTTCTTCTTGCTGCATGTTCTTCTTCCTCTTCCTGTTCTTCTTCTTCATTTACGTGCTTTTCTCTTTGTTTTCTTTCTTCGTTATTCTCGATTTTCATTGTTTTTTGACATCAAGCTCTGAAATCGTTTTTGAAGAAGAAGAAGCAGCAGAAGATGAGGAGGAAAAAGAGAAAGAGTTCTGAATTATGCATAAGGTGTACTTCAACGAATTTTGGGTGTATTTCTTAAATCTTTTGGGTGTATTTTTGTAATCCTTTGGGTGTATTTCTGTAATCCTTTGGGTGTATTGATTTCAAGAAGAAATATACTGTCTCTCCCTATATTGGGTGTATTTCTTAAATCCTTTGGGTGTATTTCTTAAATCCTTTGGGTGTATTTCTGTAATCGTTTGGTTTATTTCTGTAACTGTTTGGGTGTATTTCTGTAATCCTTTGGATGTATTTCTGTAATCGTTTGGGTGTATTTTTGTAATCGTTCGGGTGTATTTCTGAAGTTCCATCATCTTCAAAACAATTTCAAAGCTTGATTTCAGAAACCATGAAAATAAAAAAAAACAGAAGGAGATCGAAGGCAAAGAGAGAACGCTTTTCTATACAAATCATACAAGTCATTTATATTCACGCCGTTTTCACGCTTCTTCTTCTTCCGTCCTCCTCCTCATTCTTCTTCTTCTTCTTCGTAAAAAAGGAAACGAAAATGAAACACGCGAAGATGGTTCAGTAACGCGCATGTTAGGCCCAACTTGTAAGACTTGTAAACAAAAATGACTTGTATGTGTAGCACTCCTCAAAAAAATTATAAAATTTGAAAGGATATAAAATAATCCAATCAAATCACAATAATTTGAATTAGATTGGATTAAAAAATAAATTCAAATTGATATAATGTAATTATGCAAATTATAACTTTTTGTTTTTCATAATATTTTTAATATGATATACTAAGAACTAATCCATTGTAAATTTAAACTCTATGTAAAAATTTATCATTAACTAATAAATTATTATATGCAGAATTAACATGCAAATTATAACATTTTAAATTAGATATATTAAAGAATTAAATTAAAGATTTAATTATTCTGTTGGTACCTATAGTTTTAAAAAATTTTCAATGAGGTCCCTATATTTTTTTTTAATTTGGTCCTTGCACCAAATTTTTTTTCAATTAGGTCCTTTTTATAGTAATTGGTTTAATTGTATAAGGATCCAATAAAAAAAATTAGTGCAGAAACCTAAATAAAAGAGAAAAAAAAAGTATAGAGACCCAACTAAAAAAAATTTTGGTACAAGGACTCAATTAAAAGAAAAAAATATATATGAACTTAAGTAAAAATTTCACAAAACTATAAAGACAAGTAGAATAATCAAAACTTAAATTAAATTGATATAATGCAAATTAAAATAAATTATATCTATTTTAATTGTCAAATAACATGATCTTATAACTATAAACGAGATAAATATTTTATTTATGTTATAATTAAATTATATATATATTTATTTTATTGTTAGTGAAAATGAGATAAATAAAATTAAAATATAAATGATTTAAAAATATATATAATTGTAATTATAGTATTTAAGATGAATGATAATATCATAAGCTACAAATCTTTACGGATAATTCTAGTATGTTAGTTCTCTGACAACTTACATGATATTTTCTTTTTACTTATTCAGTCTTTTTCAAATTTTTCTTAGACTTGTTTAATATTTTATTTTCCAGAAAAATATATGAATTTATCATAAAACTTTTCCAGAGATTTATATATGGGAAATGAATCATCTAATTTTTTTCATTTTTTTTTTCAATTATTTGGTAAAGTGTGATCTCTTGTGAAGGTTGTGGTAGGCTTAGAGAAGGAAGGGGTTGAATCTGTGCCTTCTTTTTAAGTTACTGAAATGACCCTTTAAAATAAACTTTTAATTCTGATTCTGTTTGAACTCAGCAGTAAAAATTTTATGAGACAATTTATTTTTGTCTCATGAATATCAGAAAACAAAACATAGTAGAGAAGAGAGAAGCTAACACCAGCATGTATCCTGGTTCGGTTGCCTTATGCTATGCAACCTACGTCCAGTCTCCTCCACAACAATGGAAGAATTTCCACTATAGTAAAAAGTATTACATACACCAATTTCACAGGATTGACACAATCCTTACACACTCAAGTTCTAACCTAACTTGACATTGACTATGCTAATACCTAACTCTTCACTCTTAGTGCTAACCCAACTAAGAAAGGGATACCTCACAGGTACAATATACAAGACACAAACATACCTAAAGAAATCTGAAATAACTCTAGACTTTTTTTTCAAGTGATTCACTCAGCCTCTTTCCACTCATAGACTTTTACTTGAGCTCTCTCAATATGCCTTTTCACACTCAAAAAATTACAGAAAGATATACATTAAAAAGTAAATTACAATTTGTAAAACATGAAGGAGATTGACTTCAACAACAACCTCTTTGCTATGTGACAAACCAGATTTGTCAGCCTCTGATTTGGTTCTTCAATATTGGTCGAATGCTTCTTTGAAAGGAAGCATTATCCAAGTAGAGGAACTTCTTCAGGGAACTCTTCACAGAACAAAACTCACCAAACTCTGGTTTTCTCTCCTTAGCTTCTGCATGAACAACAAACCTCTTTTATTTCCTTGCATATTGCTAGGTTCTTCTTTCTAGGTCAACTTCTTGAGCACTGTGCTTCACCAACCCACAAACTCACTTTTTCTCATTAATCCTCAGAATAGAAAATTTGCTTCTGACCTTCTCTTGTTGACCGAAAGCCATAAAACAGCAACCATAAAAGTTTTTCAATGGTAAACCGAATCTGAGCCATTGAAAAACTACTTGGTCCCCAAGAATCACTTGTGACCGTAGATACACAGCAGTGAAGAACAGAAAATAACTTTCCTTTGTATCCCATTTCAGACTGAGCAGAGAGTTGGGAAGAAGAGAAGAAAGTAGTTTGCATGTAATAGGAAATGGGTTACCTTTAACCTTTACCTAAGCTTGATTTGGTTTGAAATGGTTGATTTGACCTCAGCCTTTCTTGCCTAACCTTCTCTTTCTTTCTTTTTCTTTGAATAGCTTAGGAGCTAAACACTTTCTCTTGCTTCTGTGATTTGATTGAGACAGAGAAAAAGAACATTGCTTTAGAAGCAAGATGGAGGGATTTGCTGAAATCAAATCGGGCTTGGATCGGGTTCTACTCAAGTTCAGCTCGTTGGTTCCTTGCCTTTGCTTCTTAGAGAATTTTGCTTGAGATGGATGACATGGGCTTGGTTTATTTTTACTTACCATTCAGCCCACCAGCAGATTTTTTTTTTGTTTAACATTGGGCTGCTACATCACTTATTTTTGGCCTGCATCACTTAACCAAAATAATCAAAACTAATTGGATAATCAGCCCAATAATCAAATGTTTGTTATCATTAATCATATTAGTTAATTTCTTAACTCAACAATCTCCCCCTTGATGAAAAACATATTTAAGCAATAACCAAAAGGAATTAAATTTTAGTGAAGTTAGAAAACTTCCCTTGATGTTTCTTGCTTTAGTGTTGTCTCCCTTTCCTTTTCAAGATTAGCTCCCCCTTGATTTATGCTCTTCTCTTCTTTCCTGTTTACATATACTTATTTGGAACCAGATATATGATATATCCTAACCAAAGATGCAGTAAACATTGATAGTTTTAATAGCTCATGACAGATCATGCTTTAGCCAAGACAATGCATTAAAACATCAGGGACAGGGTCAAAACAGTAACATATCATAAAGCAAGTTTCCAAACTCATGCCAAAAGAAAACTCAGCAGTTAGCACAAAGTGAAAAAACACTTTCTCATGCTCAAATCAATTTGGCACCTTCAGTTTTTAAAACATAGAAAACAGTAGCAGCAATTTAAACGATCATAAGATCACAAATTAAATTCACATGTTAATGCTACTAGTGCCACTCATGCCATTTACTCTCCCTTTTGTCATCAAGGGCGGACAATAGGCAATATCAACAAAAACAGCACCTTAAATCCTGCAAGAAAGTGTCAGATCACAGTCCAAAGTATGAAATAAGTTAAACCGAAGTGCAGCAGTAGTTATGGTTATACAGTCATCCACAAATAACAAAATTAAGTTCCAAAGAACTAAAAGAGACAATTTTTATGAGACAAAAAGAAGCAGTCAGCAGCAGCTTGATGAGACAATCCTAAGCATAAGAACCATTCTCCTCGGAGTCAACTTCTTCATCAGCATCAGTGGCAAGGTCTTCATCCTTTTGTAGGTTGTCAATGAATGTCATGAACACAGCCACTCCATCTCTTGACTTCCGAAGGAAGTTTTCATGCTTGCTCACTAGCTTCCTTTGTTCCTTGCTCATAGCAATCATGTGATTAGATTGGGAGACAAACTCTTGAACAACATCCTTGACTACATTCAGCAGAGCGGATTTCTAGCCAGTAGAGATGGAAGTACCCTCGATGGAAGGAGGAGGAGATTCCTCAGGAATGAACTCTTCATCATCATCATCTAGAACCACTCTTTCAGATCGAGTAGTTTCTTTTTGCTGTTTCACTGCACCACCTTCCTTTAGATATGAATGTCTATTTTCATAATTCTTATTGGTCAAATCAACACCAAAATACTCAAATATACAAGTTAGAAACATGCCATAAGGAAGTACTTTGTCTTTTTCACTCCTAACAGAGTCAAACATGTATCTAACCATCAAATATGCAAATGAAATTTCTGTTTTGGTGAGAAGAGCATATAAAACAAGAGTATCAGTGTAGGAAACTCGTTGATATGAACCACTTTGAGGAAGTATGATGTGGTTGACCATTCGGTGCAACTGAGCACGTTTATATCCTAGGGCTTTGTGAGTGGGTGTAACGCCATCAATCAAGGAGACATGTTCACAAATATTAGCCATGGCATCATTGTAAGAAACACCAACACATTTATCCCACTTAACTGAAGTATAAGCACAAGGCCCAACATCAGTATACTTCAATGCTTCACTGATTGTTTCATTATTCAAGATAATATCTCGACCTTTAACATAAGAGTGAACAATCCCTTCATGATATGTCAGATTTGCATAAAACTCTTGAACCAACAGAAGATAAACAGGCTTTTTTATTTTAAAGAGATGGTTCCAATCCAAAAATTCCAGATTTTCAACAAAAGGAAAATCTTTCTTTTTCAAAGTTGGTATCAGCAAGAAAAGAGAGACACAGGGTACGGTACTTAATAACTCCTTCAAAGAAATCATTGTTCATGGCTGACCTAAATCTATATGGATTATAATTTGAGTGTGACGTCATGAAGTGGGATTTATGAGCAAAAGGATCAATGTCTGGTTCTCTAATAGATTTGAGAGGAGGATGAGGTTTACCTCTTTGAGAACGCACAGGAACCGACCTATATTTAGGCTGAGTTGGCTCGGGAACTGGTTCCTCAGCCACCGGAAGTTTGCCTTTAGAAGAGCTTGGTTTTGAAGAGCCAGGTTTTGAGGGAGGAGCCTTTGGAGGTGGCGTCGGCTTGGCAGAGGCAGGATATCTGGGAGTATTCTTGGTTCGTGCCATGGGGTCAGTTCTTGGAGGAGAGATAGGAGGAGAAGGTGAGGGTGTGAAGGTTCGGTCTTGAGAGCGAGTTGAAGGTTTTGTAGGAAACTTGTAAACTTTCTCACGAGGAGGCTTTTTAGCAAGAACTTTCTTCCTCATTTGGTTAGTTTCAGGTTTTTGAGGGAAGAGAAGTAGTAAAGATAATGGAGGAAACCGAGGAGTTGAGGAGAAGTTAATGGAGGGAAGAGAGGGAGTGTTGGTAACCGTACCCACGAGAAACTTTCACAAACCATGCAACTGCATCACTTTCTGATATGACTTGATAAAACTTGACATCACAAAAAAGAAAGATTTTATTTGATTTGAAATTAAAACAGAAAATTAATTTTAAATTTTGAAAACCTTTTTGAACAAAAAATTAAATCAACCTGAAAGCCTTTTTGGACAAAAAATTTGAAACACACAAGCTAACAAAAACAAATATCAAACATAAAAAATGTAACATTCATATTGGGCCCAGAGGTGGTTTGAATTAAGGAAACACATAGGAACACCCATATCTGATTTGAGATTGGCCCAGATTAATTTTTCACTTGCAACAAGCCCAAAACATGTTGATTAAAGGGGAATGTTCTTCACTTGCCCAGAATTGTCTCATACTTGTTTATGAGACAAAAACTCCAACAAACACATCAGCAACTTTCAAACAAAGAATCATGGTTCATGGCTTAAAATCTCTAGACTAGTCCTAAGCATACAAAATCTGTCCTCTGCTAGTGGTTTAGTGAAAATATCTGCCAATTGCTCTTCTGATTTAACAAATTGGATGCTAATATCCCCTTTTTGAACATGTTCTCTTATTGAGTGAAATTTCACTTCAATATGTTTAGTTCTAGAGTGCAAAACTGGATTTTTAGAAATATTAATGGCACTCATATTGTCACACAATAGGAGAATATTTTCAGTATTTAATTTGTAATCAGCAAGCTGTGTTTTTAACCACATAAGCTGAGAACAACAAGAAGAAGCAGCTACATACTCAGCCTCTGCAGTGGATAAAGCCACTGTTGGCTGCTTCTTACTTGACCAAACATTTAAGGACTTTTCAAGGAAGCAACATAAGCCTGAAGTGCTCCTTCTATCAACTCTATCACCAGCAAAATCTGCATCACAATAACCAACTACAGAAAAATCATCAATCTTAGGATACCAAAAACCAAAATTGGATGTGCCATGAACATATCTAATGATCCTCTTAACTGCAGAAAGATGTGATTTCTTTTGGTTTGGATTGGAACCTTGAACACAATCCAACACTTTGCACAATATCGGGTCTAGAGGAAGTCAAGTACGTGAGAGAGCCAATCATTCCTCTATACCTAGTCTCATCTACATCTTTCTCAGTTTCTCCCTTATCTAGTTTTGAACTAGGGTGCATGGAAATTCCCATGGGTTTGGCATTTTCCATACAAAATTTCTTAACTAGTTCCTTGGCATACTTCTCTTGATGAATAAAAATACCTTTTTCAGTTTGTTTAATTTGTAGCCCAAGGAAAAAATTAAGTTCACCCATCATACTCATGTCAAATTCACTTGTCATGAGTTTTCCAAATTCAGTACAAAGGGATTCATTGGCTGATCCAAAAATAATGTCATCAACATATATTTGGATTAGAATAAAAGAATCATCAGAATTTTTTATAAAGAGGGTAGTGTCTGTGGTGCCTCTTTGAAAATCATTTTTAAAGAGAAAGGTGCTAAGTCTCTCATACCAAGCTCTAGGAGCTTGTCTCAAACCATAGAGAGCTTTAGATAATTTGAAAACATGGTTGGAAAACTCTTTATTTTCAAAACCTGGTGGTTGCTCCACATACACTTCCCTATCTATCACACCATTTAAAAATGCACATTTCACATCCATTTGATATAATTTAAAACCACAAAACGCAGCATAAGCTAAGAGAAGTCTTATGGCTTCCATTCGAGCAACAGGGGCAAAGGATTCATTAAAGTCTATTCCTTCTTCTTGGTCATATCCTTTGTGCCACTAGCCTTGTCTTGTTTCTTGCAATGCTACCATCCTCTCCTAACTTGTTCCGAAAAATCTATTTGGTTTCGGTCACTTTCTTTCCATTTGGTCTAGGAACCAATGTCCAAACTTGGTTCTTCTCAAACTCTTGGAGCTCATCTTCCATTGCCTTTACCCAAGAAGGGTCACCAAGGGCTTTCTTAACATTTTGAGGCTCCATTTGAGAGAGAAGGACAATGTTTGTTCCTTCATTTTCTTTTCTTGTTGAAGACCGAGTTCTAACTCCATGAGAGACGTCCCAATGACAAATTCCTCATGATAATTCTTCAAGAATCTCCATTCACGAGGTCTGGTGGACTTGGAGGCAGATTCAGATACCAAGGGAGTTTGGGTGCTGCTGGCTTCAAGATTTCCTTCAGATTTATGAGACAAAATGGAATTGTCTCTTGAATTTTCAGCAACTGTAGTTTCTGGTTCAGTTTGAATAGAATTTCCATTTTCTTGATTTTGCACAGTTTCAACGTCCTTTTGAGCTTGATTTCCTGCATCACAATCTTCCAAAATACTTTGCACCAAGTTAGTATCACAAAATGTAACATGTATGGACTCCTCAATAATCCTAGCATCTTGATGATAAACTCTATATGCTTTACTAGTTGTAGAATATCCTACAAATAAACACTCATACGCCTTTGGATCAAATTTACCCAAATTATCCTTGTTATTTAAAACAAAACATTTGCATCCAAAGATGTGCAAGTAGTCTAAGTTTGGTGGGTAACCTTTCCAAAATTCATAAGGGGTTTTCTTAAAAAATTTTCTTATGATTGTTCTATTCAAAATGTGGCAAGTTGTGTTAACCGCTTCAGCCCAAAGAAATTTTGGAACATTGCTCTCACAAAGCATAGCTCTTGTCATTTCTTGTATGCTTCTATTTCTTCTTTCCACCACACCATTTTGTTGTGGTGTTCTTGGACAAGAGAAGTTGTGAGATATTCAAAATTCCTCACAAAAGGATTCAAATAAATTATTTTCAAATTCAGTTCCATGATCACTTCTTATTGAAGAGATCTTCAAATCCTTTTCATTTTGAATTTTCTTGCAAAAAGGTTCAAAGACCGAAAAGGCATCATTTTGTTGGGCAAGAAATAAAACCCAACCAAACCTAGTGTAGTCATCCACAATCACTAAGCTATAATGTTTACCACCTAGGCTTTGAGTTCATGTTGGACCAAATAAATCAATGTGTAGCAATTCAAGTGGCCTATTAGTAGAGATGCCTTCTTTTAGTTTAAATGAACTTTTAGTTTGTTTTCCCATTTGACAAGCATCACAAGTGATGTCTTTGTCAAACTTTATCAAAGGAAGACCTCTTACTAATTCTTTCTTTATAAGTTTGTTTATTTGAAACATACTTGCGTGGCCCAATCTCTTGTGCCATAACCACTTTTTAGATTCTTTAGAGTGAAAACAAGCTACATTTTGATCCTTTAGTTCATCAAGAGTAAGTCCATACACATTATTAAAACGCTTGGCAACAAAAAGCACTTCATTTGTCTTTTTATTTATAACACAACATTCAAGCCTTTTGAAAGTCACTAAATATCCTAAGTCACACAGCTGACTTATACTCAAAAGATTGTGTTTTAAACCACATACCAAAAATACATCATCAATGAAAGTAGATTGTTCATTACCTACTTTTCCAACAACAATTATTTTACCTTTACCATCATCTCCAAAGGTCACAAAACTTCCATCATACTTGTTTAGTTTGATGAAGTAAGTTGACCTTCCAGTCATGTGCCTTGAGCATCCACTATCCAAGTACCACATATCATTTTTGTTCTTGGATGCTAGGCAAATCTGCATGAAAAGCTTCAAATAACCTTAGGTATCCAAATAAATTTGGATCCTTTGAAGTTAATCCACCTTGGTTGCCCAAGTGCATTGAAACAAACAACATTGTAAACTTTGTTTCCCACAACTCTCTTTTCAATGAAACATTGTGCATATGAGTGACCAATTTTCTTGCAATTAACACAATAATTTTCTTATGTGTATCGCTGAAATTGAGGTGAGTTATTTTGCTGGAAATGATTAAAGGGTTGAAATTTTCTGGTTTTTGGAAGAGGTGCATTTCTTTTGACAAACTGATTTTTATTAAAATTGTTCCTCTTTGCAAAAGCATTTTCACCAGAATTTTGTTAAACTTTTGTACTTTTCGAATATGAGGTTTTGTTGTAAAATGGTAGTTTTTTGAAAGCAACCTCATTTTTCGAAAAGTATCCCAAACCTGGCCTATTTGAACTAGGTTCGGTTCTTGGTGAAGGTTCAGTTTCACTTGTGTATACTTCATCAAATTTTTTTTCAAATGTTGGAACATGTCCAATACCATATTTGTTTGGTGTGGATTTAGTATTTGATGAAGAAGCCACAAATTTTATAGAGGAATCATCGAAAACTGCACTTTCCTTGACTATATAACCTAAACCATATTTTTCAAATAATGGTCTTTGGCCTGCAAGTAATCTGTCCAAGTTACTAGAACTTTGAGCAAATTTTGCTAAGTCACCATTCAGTCTTTTAATCATGTCATTTAATCTTTCATTTTCAGCAATTAACTCATGAGAAGGATCCACAATGTGCTTTCTTTTTAATTTTTCAAGTTCAGATTTTAGAAATCTGTTTTCTTCAATAATGTCCAAAGCACATTCAGTTTCCTTCACTTTTTCTTTTAAAAAATCATTTTCAGCTCTTAACACATCTCTTTCAAATCTGCACTCATTGTACTTGTCAAGCAGTTTTGAGGTGTTTAAAGTGAGATCATCAATAATAGCATGTAAATCATCCATAGACAAGTCAAAGTAATTTACCTCATCAAAATTATTGTTTCCAGCCATGAAACAGTCTTTGTCTTCATCTTCAGAGTCTTCTTCTTCATTTGAGTCGTTCTCGAGATCCTCCCAAGCTGCCATGAGCACTCTCTTCTTTTCCTTCTTTTCTTTGTCCTCTTTCTTGCGCTTTGGACAGTTTAGCTTGAAGTGTCCAGCCTCCTTGAAATGATGACACGTCACTTTGCTCAAGTCCATCTTGTGTTCCTTTGAGCTTGAACCCTTGTACTTGCCCTTGTTATTCATCATCCTTCTAAATCTCCAAACAAAAAACATAAGCTCATCATCTGAAATACCATCACTTGACTCACTTTCTTTTGGTTCTATTTTTGACTTGAGGGCTATTCCCTTTTTCTTTAAGTCCGGGTTTGTGTGTGTGGTTTTATAGGCAAGGAGTTTTCCTCTCAGCTCATCATAAGTTATAGGGCTTAGGTTGTTGCTCTCGGTTAGGACAGTGGCAGTGGTTTTCCATTCTTTTGTGAGGCTTCTAAGGAGTTTTCTCATTAGGGTTTGTTCTGTGTAGTTTGTACCCATGGCATCAAGGTTGTTGATTATGATTGAGAATCTCTCAAAAACTTCATCAATGCTTTCTCCATCCTTCATGTTGAACATCTCGTACTCTTTTCGCAGCATATCAATCCTCGTTTCTTTGACTTGCTTAGTGTCTTCGTGTGTAACCTGGAGTTTTTCTCAGATTTCTTTGGCTGTCTTGCATCTAGACACCTTTCGGTACTCTTCAAAGCTGATAGCACAGTGAAGAAGATTGATGGCTTTAGCATTCAGCTCCATCTTCTTCTTATCATCTTCATTCCATTCAGCTTCTTCTTTTGGAGTCACCACTCCATCAGCACTTATTTTTGTTGGGATCTTGGGACGCTCACAATAATCTTCCATATGTTGTAGTCAATGGATTGGATGAAGATCCTCATCCTCTCTTTCCAGTAGGCATAGTTCTTTCCATTGAAGAATGGTGGCCGGTTGTTTGACTGGCCTTCAGTGAGGGTGTAGGCAACTGTGGTTGTGCCTAAGTTGTTCGCCATTAGATCTTTGCTCGAAGCGGTTAAGCTTGATTCTTGAGACCTTAGCTCTTGATACCAATTGAAGGTTGTGGTAGGCTTAGAGAAGGGGGTTGAATCTATGCCTTCCTTTTAAGTTACTGAAATGACCCTTTAAAACAAAGTTTCAATTCTGATTCTGTTTGAACTCAGCAGCGGAAAATTTATGAGACAATTTATTTGTCTCATGAATATTAGAAAACAAAACACAGCAGAGAAGAGAGAAGCTAACACCAGCATGTATCCTGGTTCGGTTGCCTTGTGCTATGCAACCTACGTCCAGTCTCCTCCACAACAATGGAGAAATTACCGCTATAGTTAAAAGTATTACATACACCAATTCCACAGGATTGACACAATCCTTACACACTCAAGTTCTAACCTAACTTGACATTGGCTATGCTAATACCTAACTCTTCACTCTTAGTGCTAACCCAACTAAGAAGGGGATACCTCACAGGTACAAGATACAAGACACAGACATACCTAAAGAAATCTAAAATAACTCTAGGCTTTTCTCTCAAGTGATTCACTCAGCCTCTTTTCACTCATAGGCTTTTACTTGAGCTCTCTCAATATGCCTTTTTACACTCAAGAAATTATAGAAAGATATACATTAAAAAGTAAATTACAATCTGTAAAACATGAAGGAGATTGACTTCAACAACAGCCTCTTTGCTATGTGATAAACCAGATTTGTTAGCCTCTGATTTGGTTCTTCAATATTGGTTGAATGCTTCTTTGAAAGAAAGTATTATCCAAGTAGAGGAACTTCTTCAGGGAACTCTTCACAGAACAAAACTCACCAAACTCTGGTTTTCTCTCCTTAGCTTCTGCATGAACAGCAAACCTCTTTTATCTCCTTGCATATTGCTGGGTTCTTCTTCCTAGGTCAATTTCTTGAGCACTATACTTCACCAACCCACAAACTCACTTTTTCTCATTAATCTTCAGAGTAGAAACTTTGCTTCTGACCTTCTCTTGTTGACCGAAAGCCGTAAAACAGCAACCACAATAGTTTTCCAATGGTAAACCTAATCTGAGCCATTGAGAAACTACTTGGTCCCCAAGAATCACTTGTGACCGTAGATACACAGCAATGAAAAACAGAAAACAACTTTTCTTTGTATCCCATTTCGGACTGAGCAGAGAGTTGGGAAGAAGAGAAGAAAGCAGTTTGCATGTAATAGGAAATTGGTTACCTTTAACCTTTACCTAAGTTTGATTTGGTTTGAAATGGTTGATTTGACCTCAACCTTTCTTGCCTAACCTTCTCTTTCTTTCCTTTTCTTTGAATAGCTTAGGAGCTAAGCACTTTCTCTTGGTTCTGTGATTTGATTGAGACAGAGAAAAAGAACGTTGCTTTGAAAGCAAGATGGAGGGATTTGCTGAAATCAAATCGGGCTTGGATTGGGTTCTACTCAAGTTCAGCCCGTTGGTTCTTTGCCTTTGCTTCTTGAAGAATTTTGCTTGAGATGGATAACATGGGCTTGGTTTATTTTCACTTACCATTCAGCCCACCAACAGATTTCGTTTGTTTAACATTGGGCTGCTACATCACTTATTTTTTGCCTGCATCACTTAACCAAAATAATCAAAACTAATTGGGTAACCAGCCCAATAATCAAATGTTTGTCATCATTAATCATATTAGTTAATTTCTTAACTCAACATCTTGCTTTATATTCTTTAAGTAGGATCAAGAAAAAATATAATAAAAAAAATTTAAATAATAAAAAATTATACTTTACTAAACAATTAAAAAAAATTTAAAAAAATTCACTTCCATCCTATTATATGTGCCATATTTCCAAACAAAAGATATTAATTATATTTAAATTTAATCATATTATACGTACATAAAAAATTAATAATTAATCAATTATATATTGTATATAAAAATAAGTATTTTACATTTTATAAAAATATTATTATATTATTATAAACAAGATCGTCTATTGCATATTTGATTATTCAGATAATTGATAATTTAACGAAAAATATGTGTAAATCAATATATATGTATAAATATACACAAATATATATTTTTATAGTATTTTTTGTGTCTACACATAAAAAAAAAAAAAGAAAAATAAAACAGAAAAAATAAGAAAACAAAACTAAATTAATTGGCTTAATTCCTATTTAAGCAAATGAAATGATGAAGACCATTTTAAAGCTATAGTGATTTCTCCAAATTTAAAGCAGTATTTTTAGCCATAAAATCAGTTACGTGATTAGATGTCCTTTAAATTAAGGCGATGTAAGTCTTTTAATTTCCACTCAAAGACTCTTGAATCTTTTTTACTAAATTCCTTTTTAGGATAATATCCTCAATCTTCTTCCTATGTCACACCATAAAAAAAGCATCTAAACAATTCGTCTAAAAAAAATCATGAAAACGACATTTTCAAATAAGGATTAAATTTCTTGAAATAATATGATGTTTAGCCTAAAGAATACACACTAGCATTTTTTAATTTTTTAGAGCAACCTTTCATCCAATACTTATTCGAATTGTTAATAAGATAACTAAAATCTACTGATCCACTAAGAGAATTCTGGTTAACATTACCGTTTACTTTAACCGAATTTATAGAAAGAGACACCCAAACAAAACAGAGCCAAGGAAAAGATAAAAGAAGAAGTCTATATTAAAAATGAAGCTTTTTTACCAAAATACGCACCTGGAGAACATTAATTCCCAAAATGCGCATGGATGAAAATGTTTCTATAAATGCGTATCGCCATTTTGTGGCAGCTGCACGTGAAATGGAAATGAACTCCATTTCCTTTATGGTGCCCACGAAATGGGCATGCCATGTCAAGGAAACCACACACAAAATGGGCATGCCATTTCCATGAGGGCAGCCGCGAAATGGAGGGAGCAACTCATGGCTGCGAAATGTGTCAGTGCCATAATCCCATTTCGTGGCCACCCTCCTTGATGTCTATATCATTTCCATTTCGTGGTTGCTGGCTGCGAGTTGGGGCTGCGCATTTGCAGAAACATTTTCATCCATGCGCATTTTGGGAATTAATGTTTTTCAGGTGCGCATTTTGGTAAAAAAACCTTAAAAATGATATGTATTTCCTTAGTTGAACTCTGAATCACACTTACTACTATGTTAACACCTTATCCGTCATCAAGGTTGTAAATATCATTATTTTTATCCCTTAAGATCAACCAAAAAGTTAAATAGAACAAGAATGTATCCCTCTAATAAAAATCCTACTTCAACTAGTTCTTCAATCTAGGACAAACATACTAAGGAACAATCAGAAACATTAAGACCAGGTGACTTTGATCAGCTTGAACACTTTAATCGTGTGTGACTCTAGAGTGAAATGTGGAAGAGAGGAAATTCTGTAATCTGATTCTCATTAGTGTTAGAGAGAAAAATTACAGAGGAGATGAAAAAATGGTTGATCAGCAACCTTACACATTACACGTTTTATGTATATATACTCTATCTAAGTGGACCTAGTAGCTAGAGATAAATACAATTAGTCGAAATCTAACTCAATTAACTAACTAACTCTTCAGTCAATATGTGCACAATTAGTTACCAGTCAATATGTGCACAGTTAGACGAAAATCTTCACCATATGTTAGTCATTTTCTGATATATATTTAACATAAAAAAAAACCAGAAGCAATAGATAATTTCAGTTTCCAAACATAATTTGATTTAAAAAGATAAAGATACATAAATACTCCAACCAAAGTTTATAGCCCTACACACATAAATTAGGCCGAGTATTCTTATTAGCTAGTAAGAAAACTTGCAATTATTTCTCAAACAAATTGCAAAGCTCATGCTTTAAAGAAGTACATAAATCCAATGAGCTTAGCAAATGTTGATTTCACACAATGGAGAGCCCCTTGGCATGGCCAACAACTTCATGAGGACATCATTCTTTGAATCGTCATCCAGAGATTTTTCAAGATCAATAATGATTGTACTCAAAAGAAGTCCTCTTTCTAGAATATACCCAACAATTTTGCTCTCATCATGAATTCCTCTATATCCCACAAAGTGAAAACAGCTCAAGTATGATGCAAGGCAAGGAAGATCTCTTCTTGGTTTCATCCAACTTTGTGAAACAATTGGTAGCTCCTGAAAACAAGAGACAAAAACCACTCATAAGATTCAAACCTAATAATACAACTAAAATGATAATGTCAAATGGAAGAAATAAAAAACCTCATCAATTTCGATTTTCAGTTCTTGAAGCTTGTGACATTTGCTAAGCAAGCTCATCAGGAAACTTGAATTGAACCACGGAAGAACAACCTCTAGACGAATCAAGTGGTGAAAGTCTGGAAAGACTGGAACTTGGGCACGAAGCAACCACTGTTTAGGGTGAAAAGGGAAAAAAATAACATGTTACAATGATAATTAAATTATAAATACATAGCTAAAATACCACATGAAAAAAAATGTTACATAAAAAGACCATTTAGTTAAATCTATACATTTCTATGTGCATTGACTGATTTTTTTTTATTGAAGATAGAGAAATTCGAACTCGCATCCTCTTAGGTGAGTATAGAAAGACTACTATTTGAGTTATAATTTATTGGCATTGATTGATATGTGCATTAACTGATTGATAACTGAATTTTAGAGGATAGGTAGAACATATGATTAAAAATATATATACATATAAACAAACATTAAAATGGCAAGATAATATCAAAATTTGGTTGATAATATGCAAATTATGGTTGGGAATATGATAATAAATTTTACCTTTGTTGTGAAACGATGAAGAGCTAGAATCTCTGTTCTGCGTACTGCAATGAGAATCCTGATCAAAACATCAATAGGCTCATGGGTAGCATACATGTTGAGACTCACTTCCCTTACGTTGTTCATTTCACTAACCCTGTAACTGAAACGGTTAGCAGCATGGGCGATACTAATGTACGTAAGTCCCTGCGCGTGTATCTCAATCGCGGCCGCAACTTGATTCTTAATTGCAAACTTCAACTTTTTCAGTGTGAGTGGCAAGCAAACCCTCACTGGCTGCCTCAGTGTGAAGCACGCGCTCAAGGTTTCAATCTGAGGACACTTACTAAGAATACCATCGATCCAATCAACATCATCGATGTCCAAGGAAAGTATCTTAAGAGACACCAAATCAACCGTTAGGGGCTGTTTTGGCAGCAAGTGAACACCACCGCTCAAGGATAGCGTGACAAGTTTGCTGCAAGAGAGAATGTTATGTGGCACCACGAAACCGCGCGCATCATTACAAAAGAGCGTAAGGTGAAACTCTTCGAGATTTGGCCCAATCGCGGCGCGTACCCACGCCGCAACTGAGCTAGCATTGAGAGGATCATTGTTCGAGTGGCCGCAAGAGAGGCGGAGCGCGTGAATGTCACGCGGATCGTTGTGCAGGTTGAAAACATTGTTTACGAATATAGAGAAACGTTTGAAGGACTCCCCGGTCTCGTCAAACAATTCATGTGAGTCATCGGAGAAGTGGAGGGTCTTCACATCCTTCCAAACGTGGCGCCACCGTGGAGACAAAACACTTGTCCTCACGGCGGTTTTGGTAGGAACGAAGGATAATATGTAGCATAAGACAGTGTTCGGGAGAGCACTGATCCTATCTGTGTTGTTATTCTCTAGTCTTAGCTGTTTTGGCTGCCATGGTGGTTCCACCATGGTTTTCTTTTAAGGTCAATAAGACATGGAAAGAAAGGAGATGTGTGTTTTCATCAACACAATGGGTGTATTTATATATAAGAACCTATAATATAAAAATGGTTTGACTAAGACTAATTTTTTAAAAAATAATTTTTTAAAAAGTTGTAACATTTATGTTCGGTAAATCAAATTAAAAATAGCTTTCAATAAATAAAACAATAATAATTACGTTTGGTAAAATAATTTTTAAAAATTAAAAATATTATAATAGACATAAATATAAGCATTAAATTTAAAAATTAGTTAACATATAAGGTTATATTAGACTTTTAAATTTTAAAAAGCACAATCCAACTTTAAAAGTTTTTAAAAGTATTCTAATCTTTTAAAAATTACAAGTACAAGCACATGATCTTTTTTATTTATCAAATAAAAAATGAGGAGTTTAAACTTTTAAAAAACATAAACACCTTTTTAAAAAATTTTACCAAACTAAGTCTAATAAAGTCTATTACAATACTAGCTAATGTTACCTTTTTTTGAAAAAATGTCATTTTTATTTAATAATGTTATACATCTAAATTTTTTTTATGAACCAAATAATAGCTCAAATGGGGTTGTGGGTTCGAATCTCATATCTTTGGTAAAAAAAAAAAGTCTACTTAAGTTAAATAATAAAATTTGGAATAATATTAGTCATAGCCGATTTTAGTTATGTTAAACTAATTTGGTTGGACTTGGTTAACAAATATCATTATTCATTTTTATATACTTTTACATTTAAAAATATAGTTTAATTTTGATGTATTGATCGTGTAAGACATTTTACACAGTTATGCAATCGCATCCGTTTTTTAGATGACTATTCACGCGACTAATATGAAGCGTTTTATCTTTATTGATGCGTTGTCCCGTAATTAAATACACGTGTAAAACTATTTTACACTCACAGTGCATCAAAATTAAATTTTTTAAAATATTATATAAACACCAAAAATTAATTACTATATATTTATATATGAATGCATGTGTTATTTAATTTATTTTTTATATATATTTTATAAAATAATAAATTTGATAATAATTAATTTTAAATGTGTATCTAACATAGTTATTTTACATTATAAATATTTCAAAAACTTTTATATTAAATATACAAATTAATCTTTAAAATATTCTAGAAGTTTTGGTTCTCAACAAAGTTTTATTAGATAAATTGGTTTCTCTTTAGTATTAAAAGATAGTTAATTTACCTTAAAATGTATTTTTGGAATCTAATTATATTATAATAAAATTTATTACAAATTTATTTTATCAATATAAACATTAAATATTGGTTTAAAGCGAATGATAGATCAATTTGTTTAATGAGAATAATTTTTTAAAACCTTTAAAGAATAAAAAATTAGCAGGTCAAAATATCAAATATAATTTTTTTAGGATTAATTTGAGTGTTTATTCTAAAAGTTGATAATCTATTTAGTTTGTATTTTTATTTTTAAAATTTCTTTAGTCAAAATTATTTTTTTTAATATTTATAGAAGTCATTTTTTCGATTTTTTAAAAGAATTTAACAAGGTGTTTTTATTATTAAAAAAAAAAAGAGAGATTTAACTCCTATATCTATTAAGATAGAGTTTATAAATTTATTTAATTATAACAGAAAATATAAGCATATCTTTCACTTTTGGTTTTCTTTTGTCCAATTATTTAATTGTTTATCCAAATTAAAAAAAAATTAAATTACTACAAGCAAATTAATTTAATTTAATTACCTTGTATTTTAAATTATCTTAAAAAATTTATAATTCTCTATCCAAACACACGCTCACACTTTTTCTTAATCACTAATGTAATTTAAATTGTGTGTAAGATAAAGTTAAAAATAAGAATTAAAATAACTTATATAAAAAATTACGAAGTTTAACTTTTTTTTAATACGTTTTTTATTTATTTAATAAAGTAAAATATTTAAAAATTTTACTATAATAATCTTAATATGTATTTTTAAGATGCATAATAATTAAATTATAAACTATTTATTAATGAATGAGAATAAATAAAAGCATATGAATAAAATTGAAAAAAAAGTACTATTATTAGTATTGTTGTTATTATTATTATTAACAAATGTTTTGTATACAAACAAAACAACCCATTATTAATTACTAAAAATATTTAATTATAAATGTAAATTATATTTAATTATAAATTGTAAATTTAGTTTGGATTATAAATTACGTTGAAGTTCGCAATATCTCAGCCAACTTCAAATGACAGATTTTATAAGCGCTGTCAACCTATTCAAGTTTTACAACCTTTTTTTTTTTCAGCCACCTTTTAAATGATAGATTTTATAAGCGTCGTCAACTTACTCAAGTTTTATAACTTATTTTTTCAATGTCAAAGAGTATCATCTTTACTGCATTATTGCAGCGTACTATTTAAATTTCATCTCATTCTTTTTATGAAATCTTCAAGAGTACATGTTCTAAAAAAAACTAATGTGATTTATTACTGTATATTTTTGCGTATTTTTTTGACAGAGTCAATGATAACGTTATCAGTCATGTTGAAGAATTGAAATTATCTGTACTGTTTAATATTCAGCTATTTTAACTGCTTTTTTCATCCAAATTAAACTATATTTTTTTAGAATTAAATTTTTTTCATCATATATATTCTTCCCAAGACAGAGACACAGAAACCTGTTCACCGTAAATTTTTTACTGTGTAATTGGTTGACGGCTGCGATAAATCTTAATCACAGGTTAGCTTTTGAAAATTAAAGTTGGTTTATTTATTTTTTGGAATTAAATATCTTTTATTTTATTTTAATATTAATTATCTAACTATAATACTTCTTTCTCTCTCTTAAAATTTGAGGTATTAATTAAAAAATATTAATTCCTAGATTTTTTTCTATTAATTATTATGTATAAGTCAACTTAAATATTAATTTAGTATTTATATTCTTTGTATTTAAAATTAAATACAAAGAATATAAATACTAAATTAATATTTAAGTTGACTTATACATTATAATTAATAAGAAAAAATCTAAGAATTAATATTTTTTTAGTCAACACCTCAAATTTTAAGAGACAGAAGAGTATTATAGTTGAATAGTTGATATTAAAATAAAATAAAAAATATTTAGTTACAAAAAAAATAGATAAATAAGCCAACCTTAATTTTCAAAAACGAACTTGTAATTAAGGTTTACCGCACCGTCAACAAACTTCACAATAAAAAAGGCCAACTTTAAGGTTTGTGTCCGGTACTTGGGAAGAATATATACGATGATAAAAAATTTTAATTGTGAAAAAACTTAATTTAATTTAAATGAGAAAGACAGTTAAAAAAAAGCTAAATATTGAACAGTATAGATAACATAAATTCTTCAACGTCGCCACATTAGTTTTGTTTAAAAAACATGTACTCTTGAAAAATTCATAAAAAAAATGAGATGAAATTTAAATAGTCTCGTAGTAGCTAGGAATGATACTCTCTGACATTAAAAAAATAGATGTAAAACTGAAGTAATAGAATTAGATTGTGAATTTTACGTATGTATATGTATATTCGCAAAATAAATAAATAAGTAAATATTTTTTTTATATTTTATTTTAACTAATAATTATCATATATGTTGTATTATTTTATTTTTATTATTTTAAAAAGTATGTTTAATATTATTTAAAAAACATATTTAAAAAAATAAAAAAATAATTTTTTAATTTTTTAATAAAATAAGCTTAAAAAATAAGCCTTAAAATTTTTTCCATACATGCACTTTTTAAAGAAAATGCTATATGTAAAATTTTTGTTAAGTATTTAATTTTGATAGGTAAAATAGTTTTACATGTTGCTTAGGAATAAATGCGAATATTATGAACAATTTTAAATACCTTATATCTATAACAATTTATATAAATTAAAAATAAGACATCCAATTTAATCCAATTATCACAAAGAAATAAGTAAATAAATAAATAAATAATAAAATCATCACATCATTACTCTTTTTATTTTATAATGAAACACTACATTTTAATTAATACCAGTTAATATTATTTAAATTCTTCCTCAAATTAATGAATTGTTATGAAGTATTATTACAACTGTAATAAAAAATTTTTCATACATGCACTTCTCAAGGAAAATGCTATATGTATAATTTTTATTAAGTATTTAATTTTGGTACACGGTCCGTAAAATAGTTTTATATATTGCGTTCAATTATGTAGGGGTGAATGTGGATCGGATATGGCCAAAATTTACGAATTTAACATCAAAATTTTGATTATATCCAATCCACATTCACCCTTACTAAATTTAACGCAATATATAAAACTATTTTACGGACATTGTATCAAAATTAAATATTTAACAAAAATTATATATATATATATATAGTATTTTTCTTGAAAGGTGCATGTATGGAAAAAATTTTATTATAGTTGTAATAATAACTTCATAACAATTTATTAATTTGAGGAAGAATTTAAATAATATTGACTGGTATTAATTAAAATGTAGTGTTAGTCACCGAAAAAAATAAAATGTAATGTGTAATAATGTGATGATTTTATTATTTATTTATTTATTTACTTATTTTCTTATGACAATTGGATTAAATTGGAAGCAAATTTATCGTATTATCTTAAATCAATTCTTATTATAAATTTGTTTTATTTATAATTTATATAAATTGTTATAGATACAAGATATTTAAAATGATTTTTAATAATTTATATAACTGGCAATGATTCAGTAGGTTAACGTATACAACAAAAATTAAAGAATTGATTTTTAAGTAGTCAATATTAATTATTTTTTTATTGTAAAATTATTTTTTTAATTTTATTTTGGAGAATTGGTTTAATATTAAATTTCATATATAAATTTAAGATTTAAAATTTAAAATATAGAATTCAAAATAATATAAAAAATATAATTGACATTAGTGGTAAAAAGTTGACTCATTAATTAAATTTAAGTTAGTTCATTAATTTTAACATTTTTGACATAAAATAATGAATTTAATTATAAAATTAAAAGTAATATAGAGATCTAATTAAAAAAAAATATAAAAATTTAATTGTAAATTTGGTGAAATTATAAGGAACAAAAAAGTAATTAAATCTTATTTTTTGTGGGATCTTACTCCTCTAAAGTTATATTGTCAGTTTAGAAAAAATATTAATCACCTTTGGATAAAGATAGTCTTTAGATGAAGATAATGAAGCTCATAAATAATAAATGTTATAAATTTAAAGGTAATTAAAGTATCATTTATTATTTTACTAACATATCATTTTAAAATTTTTTTTTATTTTTTTATTTGACTTGCTTGCATTTGGCTGTTTGGACAGAAATATTTAGCTTTGGCATCATCTTGGCGCATCAAATGCATATTCGAGATGTGGACTAATTTAAGAAACAGTTAAATATTTCCCAAAATGTGAGAAATCTAAAATTATCGGTAAGTTATTAGATTTTTCTATTATTAATATTGATGAGGCAAGTAGTTTTGGCTCGTGAATTGGAAAAGTACTGCCTAGTAAAGAATGCGTGGTAAAGAATTAATTCTAGTGCTAAATTGTGGTGAATTTTAAAACGTAGTTGTATTGAGAATTGATACTTTTAATCTAGATAAATTTTGTCTGATTATAAAGGTTGCGTTTGGTTTAACGTTAGAAAAAAGAGAAATATATTTGAGTACATTGAACGTTTCTTTTATATTTATAAGAAGTTAGAAATTATAACTTTTATGTTTAAAAAATTACGTTAAGATTGAATTTATTTTTTTCTTATCTATTCTATCTTTTATTTCTTTGCTTGTAGTCTCTCTAGTATTTAAATATTTTAAATATATAATAATATATTTTTATAAAATTTTATTTTTGGTTTTGTATAAAAAATTTTTATTTTTTGTTTAACTCTATTAAAATTTATAAGTGTAAATCTTGTATATTAATTTATTATTATAATTTTGTTATAATATAAATTATTGATACCATTAAAGAAACAAAGTAAATAAAAAGTTAGTTATAACTAATAATAAGGTTATAAATAATTAAAATTTATAGTTTAAAATAGTATTAAATAAAAGAATACTAAGAGTACTAAAAACTTTATAAGTAATATAATTTAATAAAGTATATTTTGATATATTTTTCATATATTATTTTTGTTTTTGATATAAAAATATATTTTGTCAATTTTTATATGTTATTTTTATTTTAGTAAGTAAATATTAATTTTATTATAAAATTAATTAATAAGATCTATTTAAATATCTAAATTGAAATTATAGGATAATATAAAAAATTTATTTGAGTTGATGTTTATTTTAATAATTTTTTTAGTTAAAAGTAATTTTGAGTAGTATAATCTAAACAATATTTACTTTACTATAATTTTTTTTGATATAAAGATTATTAGATATAAATCATTCTAACATTAACTTATTTTTTGCAAAATCAAGTTTACAAAATCAATTTTATATAAACTCTTATTTATAAACTGTAATTCAAATTGTCAATGTTAGAATCACTAGAAACGATCTTCAAATGTATGTGGATCATGAACAATTATTCAAATATTGGTTAGTTGTTCAATTGAAAATTCTTGTCAGGTAATTTATACAAAATTAACTGTAATGTTAGTTTATCGTCTGATAGGGATATAGCTCGTTTCAGATGCATTATTAGAGATTCTTAAACTCTTGTAGTAATTGGATTTTGGATTTTTTTGAGTCTATTTCAACTTAGAATATTTTTAAATGTAAATTGTTTACAGTTTGAAAATGACTTACTTTGACGTAGAAGAACGACATAAAAAAATAATTTGGTGACTGTTGTAATACTCGTTTGATGTTTGGAATCTTAAAATTGCATATAATTTAAAAAAAATATTAAAATTCAAAATTCAATTCAACCTTGCGTTGATTTAGCTTAACATTTAATGCATGTTAATAAGATTAATAAATAATTAATACATTTTTTTATAAAACTACAAACACATTAATTATAACTTCTAAAATATATTTTCAATAAATAATAATTATCATTATTATAAAAAATTTAATATGCTCTATTAGTATATAAATGATTAAATTAGTTCATAAAATCTAATTAATTAATAATTTTATATTTTATTTATTTTAATTATTTATTTAAAATTATAATTTATCTCATAAAATTTATCTTATATACTACTTTCTTTTGTTCATCGAAAATAATGAATTTGTCTAGGGACAAACTAATTCTTATTTTTATATAATTTAAATTGTATTCGTATATTTTTATTTTTTGTATTAATTTAATTTTATTCACATATTTAAATTTTAAAATTATAAAATTTGTTATTTAAAATTTAGATAGATATAATTTAAATTAATAATTTAATTTAATAAAAATAAACGTATTCGTATTATTTTTATTATCTTAAGTAAAAGATATCTCTAATTATATTTTTTAGGTAAGATTTATTAATTTCTTCCGATATATATCTATATATACACTCTAGTGTTATTAATTTGAAAGATTTTATATATCTATTTTTTTGTTGAGATATTTAAAGATTATTTTCAACTGCTTTAAAAAATAATAATAAGAGAACATTTATTTTAAATAAGACGAATATGTTTATTTAAAATTTAAAAATTTTAAATAAATTTATTTGTATTAATTTTAAAATAATACGAGTATATTTATTTAAATAAAAATATTTAAAATAATAAGAGTATTTAGTCATTTTAATTCTTTTAAATTTTTGTTTTTGTCATAATTTTGTAATAATTTAATATCAATTTAAAAATAAAATAAATTTAAATTAAAACAAAAAAAATTAGCCCAAATAGAGTTTTAATGTTATTCTTTTCTCTCTTCTTAATAATTTAATGTTCTTTTTCTTTTTGACTTTTTCTTTTTCAAGAATTGGACGTGATTTAATGCTCCAAAATTGTTTGGAATTTTAGTGCTCTTTTATTAAAATAAAAAGAGAAAACTTGTATAAAGTTTTAGTACTCCTTGGTTAAAAAGAGAAAGAAGAATCAACATTAAATTACTAAGAAGAGAGGAAAGAATCAGTCAATCAGCATTAAAATTCTATTTGGACTAATTTTTTTTGTTTTAATTTGAATTTATTTTATTTTAGATTGATATTAAATTGTTATAAAATTATGACAAAAATAAAAATTTAAAAGATTTAAAAGGGCAATATGTTCTTATTATTTTAAATTTAACACGAATAAATTTATTTAAAATTTTTAAATTTTAAATAAATATATTCATCTTATTTTAAATAAACGTTCTCGTATTATTCTTTTAAAAGCGACTAAGTATGGCTTTTAAGTATTTCAACAAAAGAGATAAATATATGTAATCTTTTAAATTAATAACATTCGAGTGTATATATAGGTACATAATATCTGAAAAGATTAATAAATCTTACCTAAAAATTATAGTTAGAGATATCTTTTGTTTAAGATAATAAAAATAATACAAATACGTTTATTTTTATTAAATTAAATTATTAATTTAAATTATATCTATCTAAATTTTAAATAAAAAATTTTATAATTTTAATATTTAAATATATGAATAAAATTAGATTAATAAAAATATACGAATACGATCCAAATTATATAGAAATAAGACCAAGTTTGTCCGTGAACGAACTCATTATTTTTAAAAAACAAATGAAGGTAGTATATAAGATAAATTTTAATATTTTATGAGATAAATTATAATTTTAAATAAATAATTAAAATAAATAAAATATAAAATTATTAATTAATTAGATTTTATGAACTAATTTAATAACCTTAATAACTTATATACTAATAGAGCATGTTAAATTTTTTATAGTAAGGGTAAAGTATACTTTTTGTCCTTGAAGTTTGACAAAAATTTCAAAAATATCCCTAAGTTTTATTTTGTTTCAATTTTGTTCCAAAAGTTTTCGATTTGCATCAAATATACCTTCGACGGCTAAATTTTCAAAACAATTAAGATCAATCTAACAATAATGCATGAAAATTATGCTTGATTTGTTTGTGTTGAGGGTTGTTCTTATGAAATTGTTGTTGAATTGGTCTTTAATTTTTTGAAAAAATAGCCGTCAGTGGTATATTTGATGCAAATCAAAAACTTCTGGGACAAAATTGAAACAAAATAAAACTTAGGGGTATTTTTGAAACTTTTGTCAAACTTTAGGGACAAAAAATATACTTCACCCTTATAGTAATCATAATTATCATTAATTGAAAATATATTTTAGAGATTGTAATTAATGTGTTTGTAGTTTTACAAAAAAATTGTATTAATTGTTTATTGATCTTATTAATATGCATTAAATGTTAAGCCAAATCAACGCAATGTTAAATTGAATTTTAAATTTTGACAGTGGTTTTTGTTTTATATGAAATTTTAAAACTCCAAACATTAAAGGAGTATTGTAACAACTCTTGTTATTTTTTTCTGTCTTTTTTAATTAAAGAGCACTAAAATTCTATACAAATTTTCTCTTTTTCTTTTAATTAAACAATACTAAAACTCCAAACAATTTGAGAGCATCAAATCACATCCCAAAAAGTTTATATGTGAAGTTAATTGTTAGAATGTCCTCATTCTTTTTCAAAATTTATATTGTCTCAACAAATATGAAGATTATGATATTGTCTCTAAGATTCAAGAGATCATCCTTCGACAATAGAATATTCAATTTGTTTAAATTCTTGGTAAAGCAAATTCTATAGTAGATTGAGCTAATTTTCATATTAAGATCAACATTAATCATGTAATATGATTAGCTCCAAATAATCTTCAACAAATTTTCTATTTGGATAGGAAGATTACTATTTAAACGTGTTCTTTTTTTTTTTTCGGACAAAAATAAACCTAGTACAACTGTTTATATCAACATGTCTTGGATCATATTACTATGATAACTAAATTATGAATGTTAAACTATTTAATTTATACCAATCAAGTTGGTTGGAGACATAATATATGTAATTATTTTTGTTGAGAGACTCACTCGTTACAATTAAGTGTATGTTTAGATTGAGTTTGATTGTTCGAATGAGTTAGAATAAAATTTCGAAAATCGAATGAACAACAAATAAAAAATATTAAATTTATTACTTGATTTATTTTGTGAAATTCTTAAGATTGTGTTTTTTTATCTACTTATTTACTTAATATATTAAAATTAGATTTTTTCTTCAAATAATAAAAGTGCTATTCTAAATTTATTTTAGAAAAATATTTTTATTATAATTATATTAATTTAGAAAAATATATTTATTATAATTATATAAAATCAATATTTAATACATTATCAACTAATAAAATTAAGGTGTCAATTCATCATAAATTTAGTTTTTCTCCAAAATAAATGTACTATTCTCTCTTCTAAATTTATTTTAGAAAAATATCTTTATTATAATTATATTACAATATTACAATTAATATTTAATAAATAATGCATAATACTAATTATCTTTATTACAATTATATAAAGTCAATATTAATGCATTATTAAACTAATTGTCAATTAGAAATATTTTAATTATTTAATTATATTGATATAATTCTAATTCTCATTCATTATGCAATAATTTTATTAGTGGCAAGTTGTTACGTTAATGATGACCCATTAATAATAATAATAATAATAATAATAATAATAATAATAATAATAATAATAATAATAATAATAGATATCAATAATTAAATGTAAAAATAATTGCCAAACATTATATAATTAACTTAAATTAGTTAACAAATTTAATTTTAGTTGTTATATTTTATTTTTTACATAATTATGTTATTAATTGTCAATTATTATACGTCAAATTAGCATTTAATATATAATTATGTTAATTGTCAATAAATTTTTTTTATAATTATGCATCAAATAAGCATTTAATACATAACTACGTTAATTATCAATAATTTTAATTTTTAATCATTGTAATATAATTTTAAATTAATCGTAATTTCTATTAAGTTGATATTGATATCTACCTTAAAAAATAAAAGTAAAAATTTATGATTCTAATCATGTTAAAAAGGTATATGATATGATAATGGTTTATTCAATCACGACAAATATACGATGTATAACGTAAATAATAAAAAAATTAACTTAATAATAACTAATTTATATAATTATTTTTTCTAATAAAGGCTATATATAATATTTTTTTGTGATTTGTGAGTCTAGATTTAAAAGTTAACTTATTTTTTTAATTTATTATTCTTTTTTGACTATTTCATAGAATAAAAATATATTCTTCGTTTTTCGTCGAAGTTGATCCTTTTAAGGTACAATTTATAATTTTTTATAGTATTTTTTATATATTCATTCTATTATATTATTCTTTTAATAATTTAATGATTGTTCTTACTCCAACTTATTCTTTTCACCTAATGCTCTAGTGCGATTATTTTTGCCGTAATCGTTTACAATGCACCACATCCATCAAATACCATCTCAAGTTGTATTCACTGATTTGGATTCTGATTACATGGATGTAAGCATTCAACGAAAGGACAATAAACTCTATTTTACCGAAACATGGTTGGATCTACTCACATATTATGACAAACCTAATGGAATATGAGTAAAGTTAGTTTTCTTAGGAGGAATTCGATTTTTTATTAAGAAATTATTTTCACGAAATTTTGTAGGCCAAGTTCAAGTTCCATTCCCTCCATGCTTTTCTACGTCTTTCCATAAATTTTTGAAGTGGATCATATAATAAGATTGAATTTCCTCAATTTAAGTTCAGTTTTGGTAAATTCGTGTCAAATTCGGAGATGCAATTCAAAGATTGGTAATGTATTCAAATTTTCTTATTTTAAACTTTTCGTAATTAAAATATGTTTATAACATATTATGATTTTTTTTTTCAGAAATTACCGGCCTTCATTTGCATCAATGCAATGCCATTGAGGAAAAATAAGAGTCAGTTTAGTTTCTTAATGTAGCAATTATATACCTTGCCGCATTGCATGGATAGCAAATCATGAAGCTTATTTAACAAATCTATCTACTTAATATACTAAAACTGGATTTTCCCTAAACTAATGAAGGTGACGTGTCGATCTCTCGTGACTATGTTTTTCCTCCAAAATGAATTTTTCTATTCTCTATTCTAAATTATTTTATAAAAAATATATTTATTATAATTATATTATAATTAATATTTAATGAATAATACATAATTATACTAATTTAGGAACATATATTTATTTTTAGAAAGTATTATTTTCATGTAATTAAAGCACTCTTCTCTCTTCTAAAATTATTTTTAGAAAAATATGTTTATTATAATTATATTACAATTAGCATTTAATGAATAATGCATGATTATACTAATTTAGGAAAATATCTTTATTTTTAGAAAGTACTATTCTCATGTATTGAAAGTACTATTCTCTCTTCTAAAATTATTTTTAGAAAAATATCTTTATTATAATTATATTACAATTATCATTTAATGAATAATGCATGATTATACCAATTTAGAAAAATATCTTTATTATAATTATATAAAATAATCTACTTAATATACTAAAATTGGATTTTTCCCAACTAATGAAAGTAAGGTGTCAATTTCTCATGAATTTATTTTCTTTTCAAAATAAAGGCACTATTCTCTCTTCTAAATTTATATTAAAAAATATCTTTATTAGAATTATATTACAATTAGTATTTAATAAATAATGCATAATTATACTGATTTAAAAAATATCTTAATTATAATTATATAAAAAGTTAAACATAAATTTATAATTCTAATTGCTATAAATATGATACTAACGTTCATAGTGGTAAATTGATATTGCAATAATTAATTTCTATAATTATTTTTGTACTACTAAAGGCTATATATAGTGTTTCTTTGTGGTTAGTGAGTCTAAATCTAAGAATCAAAGCATTTTTTTTCTAATCTGTTATTCTTTTTTGATTGGACAATTGTTTCTAAGGAGCTTTGTAGGTCAAGTTCAAGTCACATCTCCTCTACGTTTTCTATGTTTGTCCAAAAATATTCGAAGTGGAGCATATAATAAGATCGAATTTCCTCAATTTAGGTTCAATTTTGAAAAATTCGTGCCAAGCTTGAAGATGCAATTCAAAGATTGGTACTATATTTAAATTTTTTTCTCTTAAACTTTTTGTATTAAAAATAATTTTATAACATATTGTATTTTTTTTAGAAACTACCGGTCTTTTGGTGCATTAATGCAATGCCATTGAAGAGAATAAAAGTCAATTTAATTTGACAATTTTAACAAAAAGATAGTCTGAATTTGTACCGATTCTAAGTATTCGATCTTATGATGTTACTTCGGTTGGTTGTTACGAGAATGACTCTAATCTATATGTATCTAAGGATTAGAATAGATTAAATATTATTTAAATAATTTAGTTCTAATATTGATAGTTGATTAAATTAGTTTTAAGAGAAATGTAATTCATCAATAAATTAGAATGATTAAAAGTTTAATTAAGATTAACTAACATCTGTTTTGGATACAAGATTGATTAATTAAGATTAAGGCGTGAAAAAGGAAAAAGAGTCACAATACGTGGTTTTGCTTTCTTGCTAATATATAAAAAAAATGTGAAAGAAAAAAATTAAAATATCACCATTTAAAAAAAATTATTAATCATACATATGAAAAGGGATTGGAGAATATGCATGGATATAAAAAATTAAAAAATTATTACTTGATTGTAGAATAAAAAATAATCATAACAAAAAAATAATTAGCATATGTGACTTAAATTTATATATATATAAACAAATATTTAGAATTATTTAACAAAATTAATATATATGTATAGATAAATAAAGAAATTATTATAATTTATAAACATTACACATACAATGACATTAATAATAAAGAATAAAAAAATTATTGAATGATTGTAGACTCAAAAAAATTAATTAATATATACGATTTAAATATATTTACATACAATTAATATATATATAAACTACATAAAGAAGTATTTAGAATTATTTAAAACAATAAATATATTCTAAAAATAAGAAAATTATTAACTAAACAATTGATATATATATATATATATATATATATATATATATATATATATATATATATATATATATATATATATATATATATATATATATATATGTAACACCCTATCACACTAAGCTTTACGCTTAAGCCGTAAAACAGAGGTGGTGTGGTATTACGACTTCTAAAATAGAATGAGTACATATAATAGCAGAAGAATTATAATATGCTAGGAGCCTTGAAGAATAGGGGAAATAAAAATCGCGAGATAAAAGCGCAACGCTCAAGGAACGAGTTAACTTGCGTTCTAAGAAAACCATAACTATCAAGCATAAGATAACAGAAGTAGGAATAGAGTGCCAAAGATACAAAATAACAAGCTCCTGACTCAGCCTGCGAAGTCAAGAATGGCCGGAGAATATTTACACATATATACATACATATCCAAAACCCAAAAGTACATATACACAATCCTACCTCTCCATAAACCTCTAAGAGGATCAAAAAGAATAAGTCATGCGGAGAGAAAGCTAAGTACATATATATACATCATAGCATAACAAAATATCCCAGTAACCACTCCGCTTCAAGAGTCCAGATGCCTAACGAGATGCCTCTCGACCTGCATCTGAAAAACAACAACATAGTATGGAATGAGAACCGGAGGTTCTCAGTATGGTAAAGGTGCCACACATATAATATATAAGGTCCTGAGAATGCCAGAGGCAATCCTAGAACGCCGACACTCAGATTATAGAGCTTAAAGTATTAAACAGAAGCCATAAAAGGTGGTTTACTAAGGATATTTAGACCTAACTTAACTTAACCTTAAATCTAAATCCCAGTTTGCCATTCCTCCATACCTCCAACTCCATCATGCATTTCACAGACAGATAGACAAATAAAGGCAAACACAAGAAGGTTACAACTACTGCAGATAACAAATACACATTTAGCATGGCAAATACAGATAGGCACACCCAATTAGAGCACAAGCAAGTAATTCAAGTAATATGCATATGATGCATGCCTGTCCTATGGCTGATGAGGCTCATCTGTCGGTTATCCAGCCAACCCGACAAGTCTGAATTGTACTTAGACTGTCCCCCGACGTGCATCCCCAAGAGTCTATGCATAGTTTTTTCTCAAATAATCAATAATACTCAATGGGGGTAACATTCCCGGGAATTTATATAGTGCCCGGTCACACACTTACGTCGTAGGGTCAACAGAGTATCGAGTTTTCAACCTGGTACACGTGGTGGCAAGCCACGGCACTTAATCCAGGGAATCTCGTATCTCAAATTATTCAAATTCATAAGCCATATAAATAATTCAATTATAATTCATCAACATCAACATCATTCTCAATCGCATTTCATTCATCATCATACATCAATCATATTCAATCCTTATCCTTCATTATCACACCTCTCATTCCGTCCATCAATAGTTCCAATTCAAAACATAATTCATTCTTTTCTAAATGAATCAAACTTAAAACATGCTCATTTTCTTAATAACTCTAAATCAAACCATATAACCTTTGAATCTAAATCTTTCTAAATAATCATATAAACAAAATCTCTAATCTCTAATTTTTATAAAATTTCGGCAGCATCTCCTCTAAAACTCGGACTTTGCCACCCTGTTCGGGTCCAAACCTGTATTCTTTTCAATTCAACATTTCCTTCCTCATTATCATAACAATCTCCACAAAAAATCTACCTCAGATCAACAATTAAACTCATACAATATTCAAATCCAACAACCAAAATTCAACTAAGAGTCATAGTTCACAAATCCTAGGCTTTTAACACAAAATACCTCAAATCAATAATTCATCGAATCGTTAATTAATCAACAAGCACCAAACCAACCATGTTCATCAACAATAACATTCAACTATAATTCTCTCCAAATTAACATAACAACATTCACCATCTAAAATTAATAACTAATTATCCAATAAACTTCAACCAATTATATTCATCGACAAATTACTAAATATTAAATATACACCTGCATTCCAACTTATCCTATGGTCATCTAGCCTAAGTTTTCACAGAATATTATATATTAAATGCAAGAAACCTAAACCATACCTTAGCCGATTCCCAAGTATTATTCCAAGAAAATTTTCCTAAAAGAACACAGCCCTCAAAACCTCAACTAATCTGCTTCCTCCAAGTTCCAGTATTCACAATTTCAAGCTCCAATTATTTATTTTCAACCTAATACACATTCATAACACATACATACCCAATTTAATACTCAAAGCTTAAATTTAATGAAATTAAAATAAAATTATCGTATCCTCACCTTACCCAAGCTTCACATAAGCAAGAGTGAACGTTTTTCTCAAGCTAATTGGATCCTAAAACATCAGAAATCAAAGAAATTCAACATTCCCACTTAAAATTCGAAAATTGGGGGAAAAGAGGCTGAGAGTGATTAAACAAGTTACCAGTGAAATTGTTCTGGTAGAAATGTAGAGCTCGACGCGGTGGACGCGTGGCCGCAAACGGTGCGGCGATTGGAGCTCGGACGGAGAAGTTACGGGGATCGGAAATTTATGTGAGGGTTACGGGAATGTTTCTCGTCCTTCCCTCCCCTGGAAGCTTTCTTTTCTGTTGGAATGATGGGGACGAAGGGCTTGGGTTCACTTAAAAGGGCTGGTCCGGTTGGACCGATAGCCCGGTTCGGGTCCGGTTCAACCGGTTCGGTCCTTTCGGTCCAATTTTGGACCGTTTTCTTCGAAATTAGTGTCAAAATTCTCGTTTCAATGAGCTCTACCCTAATTTAATATAATATTCACATTTTTAATCCTCCTTATTAAAAACTAATTTATTGACTAATTATCTACTAATTTAATCGGGGTTTACATTCTACCCACCTAACAAAGAATTTTGCCCTCAAAATTCAAATCTAGTTACCTGAAAAGAGATGTGGATAGTCCTTTCGCATATCTGATTCGAGCTCCCAGGTATGTTCCTCGATACCAACTCGACTCCAAGCTACTTTTACCAATGATACTTCCCTTCCTCGTAATCGTTTAACGCTGGTGTCATCAATTATTACCGGAATTACCGGAAGTGTTAGATCTTCTCTTACTTGGATTGGTTCTGGTTCCAGAACATGACTTGCGTCAGGAGTATACTTTCGAAGCTGTGATACATGAAATACATCGTGCAAATTCGAAAGATACAGCGGTAAGGCAATTCTATAAGCTACTGGTCCAATTCTCTTCAGAATCTCAAACGGTCCAATATAACGGGGATTCAATTTCTTGGTCTTAATAGCTCTTCCCACTCCAGTGGTTGGTGTAACTTTCAAAAAGACATGTTCTCCTTCTTCAAATTCCAAAGGCTTTCGCCTCTGGTAGAAAGAAAAGTCTATGTCTTCTCAAATTTTGAGATCGAGAAATCAAGCGGAATATATCTTCTGACTGTACACACGTGCAAAATATCTTTTAAGATGGAGTCAGATATAGTACATTTGGTCGATGATCGTAAAATTCTGGATAATTATTTTAATTTGCTTGCTCATGCTGATCTATTGAAACAAACAAATGAACGATTCTACTTATTTCGTACGTAATTAATTTATGTTAACCCACACAAAATTATTTTCCTTTTGATTTTAAGTTTTGCCAAAAAATTGTATAATAGCATCATTTTATCGATAACAAAAATTTTAACCGTTTATTTATGAAAATATTTGAAATTGTATTGTGACTTTTTTAAAGGTATATCCTTTTATTAATATACTATTGTTAGTTTTATTGTTTAATATAAAATAAATCAGTAAATTCTTTTTATTTTATACACATTCGAAGTTATAATTTCTTATATTATTCACTCATTTGTCCTTAATTTGGTACTTTTAATTCAATTTTTTTGTTCAATTAGATGTTATTAGATTCTTGACTAGAAAAGAAAAACTCATATCATGGTCAAAAATAGAGAGAAGTGGCCAGTACATTGTGATTGATCTTCATGATTTGCAGTATGTAAAATTTTAATATGAATATTTCTTTAGGTTATAATTATGTGTTGTGGTGCAAATTTTTTTTCTTTATATATTACTACTTACTCCTTTAATTATCGCTTTCATTCAAAAATGAGAAAAAAATAAGATATACACTATGAGATCAATTTACAATCCAATTACTTGATCATCTATGTGATCACCAAGCAACCGAATACATAATTTATTCTCTAATTTATAAAATTTAACAAAGACATTGGTAAACATATTGGTTTCGCATTTATTTATATATTTTATTTATTTATGTTATATTTGTAATTATATTATATCTATTTTTATTAATATATTTTTTTTAAATATCATTAGTGTTAGCACATTGTGTATTAAATAAATTAAATGATAGAAACACGTAACTATTTTCTTTTTCAGTCAAGATTAAGTAAAATACTGTAATTTAGACTTGCAATATCAACATATTAATAGTAAAATGAAGAAAAAAATGTAATATTATATAAAAAAATGTTTAAATCATAATTATAATTTATGATTGAAATCATAATTTAAATATTTTAAACGGGATAATTTCATTTAGAGAATTCATAATTCAAACATCATTTTTATACACTTAATAGCTATATTCGAGTTAATACATTTAATACTATATTTAAAAAAAGCGAACAATGCATATCTTATTATTTATTTATTAATTAAATTATTACAATTCAAATTAATTTTAATAGAATAATTTAAAATTATAATTTCAGTTTTATCACGTGCATGGCACGGGTTATTACACTTGTAAATGGTCTGAATTTGCATGAATTCTAAATGTTCGAACTTATGGTGTTGTTTCAGTTGGTTGTCATTACAAGAATGACTCTAATATATATGTGTCTAAGGATTAGAATAGATTAAATATTATTTAAGTAATTTAATTCTAATATTGGTATTTGATTAAATTACTTTTAGATTAATTTAAATTTAAATTGTTACCTCAATTGATATATTACGATTATTCTTCTTTAATATGTTATTTTTAAATTTTTTAGTATGAAGTTTTTTTTTCTTTCTTCGGGTTTTAAGTTATTTTTATTTCTACTTTTATTTGCTCTCCGTATAACTAAGAAAAAAAAAGTTAAGTTAAAAAACTACAAATAATAAATATTATTTTTTATATGACAATTATTTTAATCAATTATATAAAATTATTGTAAATAAATAATAAAATAATTAATAATTGGGCCCGAATAAATTAACAATAATCTTTATTAAAAGTTTTATACGTCTAATAATAATTCTTAGTTATGTTTAAATTTTGATAATAAGTTTAACTTACTTATTTTATATAATGAATACATTGGAGATTATATCATTTTTTATAGAATACGAAATTTTTACTCTATATTATTTGACAATTATTTATTTATTTAATATTATATCTTTTTTCTCTTCTTTAACTACTTAGATAATATATATATTGAGCAAGTATCTCCATTAAATTAATCATAAAGGTTAATAAAATGTAACGACATAATTTTTACCTAAGTGTAGTAAGTATCTCTGTTGAAAATATTACCTAATTATTGTCGTATACAATTAGTGTGTGTGTATATATACATTGAGTAATAGTGATATTTTATAATTATTTATCATTTACAGAATTTATAATTCAGACATAATTTTTCTTCTGTTTTTTATTTTTCATACCTAATGGCTACTAACTACGATTCTATCAATAGTATTACCTATGGTATATACGAAATTTTTACTCTATATTATTTGACAATTATTTATTTATTTAATATTATATCTTTTTTCTCTTCTTTAACTACTTAGATAATATATATACTGAGCAAGTATCTCCATTAAATTAATCATAAAGGTTAATAAAATGTAACGACATAATTTTTACCTAAGTGTAGTAAGTATCTCTGTTGAAAATATTACCTAATTATTGTCGTATACAATTAGTGTGTGTGTATATATACATTGAGTAATAGTGATATTTTATAATTATTTATCATTTACAGAATTTATAATTCAGACATAATTTTTCTTCTGTTTTTTATTTTTCATACCTAATGGCTACTAACTACGATTCTATCAATAGTATTACCTATGGTATATTATGTGATGAAAAAGTTTAGAAAATAAAAGTAATAATTAAAAAGTTATGGAAAGTCACATCTAAATTTGATAAGAGCAAGACGGCTTACATATAAATGGTTCTAATGGATGATAATATTAGTTGATTATTTTTCATGATTATTTCAAGTGATATTAGGTCCAATTTATAAATATTTTTAATAGCTTTATAAGTGTTAATAGTTTTTATATTTAATTTATTTAATTTATTTTAAAGTGTGATAAAATCCATTGTTCAATCAAGAGTTATTTAGTAAAGATGTTTGAAATTGTATTATACTTTTTTAAAGGTATATCCTTTTATTAATATATTGTTAATTTTATCGTTTGGTATAAAATAAATTGATAAAATCTCTTTAATTTATAAGCAATTTATTATATTATTCATTTATTTGTCTTTAATTTAATACTTTTAATTCAATTTTTTTAATTAGATGTTATTGGACTCTTGACCGAAAAAGAATAGCTTATATCATGATCAAAAAAGGGAGAAGTGGTCATTACATTATGGTTGATCTTCATAATTTGCAGGATGTAAAATTTTAATATTTCACAACGAGATTTTGTTTTGTAATAATTATCTATTCATATGCAAAATCTTTTATCTTTTTTCATGATATATTACTACTTATTTTTCTTAATTTCCACTTTTATTTAGAAATGAAAAAAAAAATAAGATACACACTGTGAGATTAATTTGCAACCCAAATATTCAATTATTTACCAAATAATCGAATACATACTTATTCTCTAATTTCCAAAACTTAACAAATGCATTGATAAGTATATTAGTTTAACCTTTTATTTAATATATTTGTTTATCTTATATTTGTAATCATATTATATCTATTATTATGTATATTTTTTTGAAAAATATTCTTAGTATTAGCACATGGTGTATTAAATAAATATTTTAAAATTAACTGTAACATATGATAAAAATAAAAATTAAACTAAATAGATATTACAAATACAAATACAGGCACAACTCATTTAATTGAGTTTCAAATACAATCACAATAAAAAAACTTATTAACCCACCTATTTAACTACCTCGTCTATTTTCATAAATCTACCTAACAATTCCCCTCTTCTCCTGACCAAGATCGTGAAACTCATCATAATTGGAGTCTAACTGTTGCCTGTTATAACAAAGCCCACAAATAACCTTAAATCTAAATAAGTGAATAAACCTAGCGATCATTTAATGGCATAAAAAACAAATCCGTTGAGTCATGCTTGTCATGGACTCATGGCCGCGCACCCGTCGCGTCGTCACATGCTCACTATTAAAGTTGATATACTTAATACCAAATTAAAAAAAATGAACAACACATGATATGTTATTTTTTTATTAATAAAATAATTATAATTTAAATTAATTTTAACAAAATAATTTAAAATTTTAATTTTAATTTTATCACGTTCATAACATGGTTATTACACTTGTTTTGCCCTAAAATGATGAAAGCTTTTGTAATTTGTATATTTTTGTTTTTCCTTCTCTTTTTATTCATTAAGGAGTTTATTTGCTAGGTAATAAATCAATTATTTGATATGTACTTAAAATTAGCAATCATCATTATTCATTAGTATGAAAACATAAAAAGAAAATTTGAATAACCACGTAATTAATATTTGTAACTAAATGAATCAAATCCAATATTTCTGTTTTACTTTTTCACTCATGCGTTCCGAGTACTGGCTGCTCTTTCTTTTTTTTCTTTTAATCCTTCTTCTTCTACGCCTTCTTCTTCTCCTCCTCCTTCTTTTGCATCTATTTTCATTTTCTCCTTTTTCTTTTTTTCCTCCTTCTGCGTCACCGTCGCTGTTCGTCGCTCCGCCGTCGACCTTCACTGCCTCCGTTTAACGCCCTCTGTTGCGCTTCCGTTTCCCGTTCTTGTTTCCCTCCATCGCTTCTCTCACTTCCATTCTCCCTCTTTCACGGTTTCACCCTCTGCTTCTAGTCAGCTCTCTCTCTATTCAATTCTCCATTGGCGGTAATTTCTTTCTCCATTTATCGAAACGCATTATATTGAATTGAATTATCTAAAGGATTATGAGTAACTAAGCTTCGTGTTTAGGGGAAAATGGTTTCTTTGATTTATCAATGTTTGAGTGTGATTCTAGGTTTAGGAGGTGACACATATAGCTGCAACCATTCGAGAATGTATGTCTATTGAGGACATGTGACATAGTGTATGAAGCAATTTGAGGGCATGGAAATTGTATTTGAAATGGCAATGCAATTGATGATTTGTGGATATCATCATTTCCTCTTTTTAAGTGGTTTTCAATTTGTCATTTCAATTCCTATGCTCGGTTCCACTAGATATATAGTTTAATTCACGGCAATGTCAGAATCTGATGAGTGATGAGCTTGCTTTATTTTTTTTAAAGGGCTAAAAGGATTTCTTAGAATTACTTGTTTGATTTTTGCCCTAAAGTTTTTAATGCAGCTTGTTTTTATGTAGACGTTGATTTTCTGTATTCTAATATTTTATGATAGTGCAACGCTGCAAACTTGAGTTTTGTTTGGTTATAATCTGATGTTTGGAGGTTGTTTGATTATAATTGATTCTTAAACTTTAACAATATATGATTAAATGTCTTTGTAAAATTCTGATTAGCTATGTAATTTTGTATTCTACGGGAGTACGGGACTGTGATATTAGGTATAGCTATTCTAATTTTTTTTTTTCTCTTTGCTTGATGTGTATGTATATGGCAGGAATTCCAACCTTGCTCGCTGTTGTTATTCTTGAAAACCAATTTGAAGCAAGCCTAAACTTGAAGGCTGATTTTGTCTATATACATTTCTGTTACCATTTGCATCAATGGATAGGTTCTCCATAGATGAGGTAATGTCCCTTTTCACTTTGTATTGAGGAGTTTTATCTTCCATAGCAGACTATTAAATTACATGGGCCTCCCATGAGTCATTAGATAGAAAACCATTCATGTTCCCAATAGCCGCACCTAGTGGGATAAGGCTTTGTTGTTGTATGTTCCCCAATATGGGTGGTCCTATGCATTGTTTTCATGCTTTAAGCCCAAACAGGCTCTTGTGAAAAAGGGGTGTATTAATATAAAACTTCATGATTTCATAACATGAGGTTATGTGATATTACATATTTACATGACACTACTTGATTAGTCATGTTTATAGCGGAGACTAGTGTCACGTTATATAAAATCTAAAGGTATTGAGTATCATGTAACCTAAATTTCAGTTGAGGTCAATGTATATTCTTACGAATGGAGAGTTGTCGGGTGTAATGTCACCAATTCTTATTGGAGTTCAGTATAATTTACCCTTTGAATTATGGATGTGTTATCTGTTATGTACGGTCATTTCTTATTTTAAAAGATATGATGCATTATTTGAATGTTTTGTGTTCCACTTTATATTGGTGCTGTTAGCTGCGTTTTGCTTATATTGACTAAACCATGCCCTCTTCCTCTATTATGTTCCTGTGGCCACTGATGCATAGGTCAATGAATTGGAGAGAATATATAAGGAGATGGGAGAAAAATCAGTTGACCAGAATTTCTGCAAGTCGGTTGCCATAAGTTTTAGGTGATTAATTACAGTCTTGTATTAACTACAGGAATAAATAAAGAGGAATTTGTGCTACGTTTACCACTTTACTTGATATTTCATAATTGAGCTGTTTTTATGTTGCAGTTCCTCATCAAGACGTGCTGGTAAAGCTTCTTTAACTTGGGAACAGGTTGTTACAGTTGCTTTACCATTTATACATGTTTTGGAATTCATGCAGAGGATGTTATAAATGATGAATTTGTTGCATTGGGGTTTAGGTGCGGCATTGGTTTCAAAATAAACTGAAAGAGTCAGAGACTAATGTTGCTTCCACTACCAGTTCAATGAACCTATATATCGATCTTTCGGAAGCATCCGTGTTAAGAAATGGGCAGAAAAGCTCCTCAAATGCAAAAGGTTTTCACTTAAATTCATTATGTTCTTAAAGTCGTATATGTGAAGCCTAAAAATTCTTATCATGCTATCATTTCTTTAGGAAACAAAGGATTCACCTGATTTGTGTTGCTCTTAGCTCCTCCAATTACCAAAGCTTAAAAAAGTTAGGAACAATAATGGTATTTACATGTTATTATTTTGTATTACAACCTGTCAGTTAAATAATAATATTAAGAATCTGCTGTGGTTATTTGTTTCTTTTGATATCAATAAGGGTTTTTAGTATTTACACTTTCCAGTTTCTATATTACATTGAACTTCCTATTGTTTTGCCTCATATCAAGTTACAGTGCTAAAGTATTTTTTCTGAATAGTACTTTGATCAGATCTCTCCCTGCTAAATTCTGACTCTTGATTTCTATTAATGTGAAATGAAATCACTGAACAATTGTGCACATTGTAAGGTGATGTCATTCATGTGAAGCTTTGTTGAGACAGATTTAAGGAACAACTATAGAAATTAATACTAAACAGGACAACATAAGTTCTATAAAGTTTCTTTTTTCAATTAACTTCAGCAAGGATAGGATCCAGTGACAACCTAAATGGACAAGTGATGATTAACAGAGTTATGCCCTATATTCAGTCATTATACGTTTCTCAATTCAACTAGAATTTATGATTATAATGTCAGGCAAACGAGCAGAAGATATCTCAGAGTTGACATTTGAGGCAAGGTCTTCAAAAGATGTTGCATGGTGAGGAATGACCTTCTAATTGATATGCATGTCTTGTCTTGTGTTTAACTATCTGTAATGTGTGTGGCATTGTTATGCATTTTGGATCATAAGAGAATTGTAAGGTGTGGGTGAATTTTGTTTTGGAATTCTATTAGAGCACGATCCAATATGAGTCTGTCTTTCTCCCCCTCTCCTAAAACTCATCATTTGAGAATTATAAGGTGTGATTTTTTTCCTCCCCCCCCCCCTTTTTTTTTTAAAAAGTACTGCTAAAACTACTCTTTCCTTCATAAAATGGGTTTTTTATTGTCTCGTCAGTTTGTTTTCTGATATCTTTGATTTCTTAATTACAGGCATGATGTTGCATCATTCCTTAACTATAGAGTTTTGAGCACAGGCGAACTTGTAAGATTCTGCTATATGTTTATGTATTTTTCATCTTTAGGAACTGAGACGCATTATTTAAAAGTTGTAATTGAGAGAGGAGTGATAGTTCCTTTCACACCTGCAATAATTGCCTTCTTTTACTCGAAAATATCTATCAACTTTTAAGTGGGAGGTACACGGATGTGTTTCCTTCCATTAAATTAACTAACGAGTAAACTGAAATTTACCTTGGTTTTAGTCAGTGTGTGCTCCAATAGTATCTTTCGAACAACTTGTGCATAACAACAGGCTATTTTTGTTTGGGTTATTTTTTTCACTGGAAAAAGGGATGCAAAAGTCAGAAAATGATCTATGCAAATTTTGTTTGTATACATATGTCATATGTGAAGTAGGGAAAAATTGCAAGTTATATCCTGCTGTCTTCTGATAGCTCTACTAGCTTATGTGTGCAATTTAATTGGATTTTGCGGATTTTAACCTATTAAAGTTAATGGATCTTGCTACGTACATTTAAGGAAGTGCGTATTCGATATGCCGGATTTGGTAAGGAGCAGGATGAGTGGATTAATGTAAAAGAGGGGGTGCGTGAGAGATCCATCCCTTTAGAACCTTCAGAGTGTCACAAGGTCAACGATGGAGATCTTATACTGTGTTTCCTGGTAAGTGGAACTATAGCTATTTCATTCTATTTCAAGCTAAGGTTAACTCTAAACATAGGTCATTTCAATTTTGATCCATCCAGAATTTTGCATTGGTTTTGGTCTCTCTCTCTCTAGCCCCGACCATTCAAAATTGTAGTCTTTATAAATACTTCACAATATCTATGTAATGAATGCAAGTTTGTTCTGGTCAATATACATGTTTTCAAACCTTATTTTGATCCTTATAAACATGATAACATCAGATCTAGAGAGCAGGACTAAGAACCTATCAATAGAAGAAAAGAGAGACCTAATTCAAAAGAAAATTCTAGAGGTGATAAAATCAAAGTTACTTATATTTATATGGACTATAAACATATTTACATCTTCAATTTATCTTATGCAATTTGCTTGTGACATGATTGAATTGTTGCTAAGTCATTGTTTGTGTACAGACATCAAAACTCATCTATAAGTTCTCTCTTTGGCATTTGTTTGTTCTGTTTCTTCTTCCTCACAGGAAAAAGATGATTATGCGCTCTATGTTGATGCTCGTGTTGTCAGAGTCCTCAGAAGGCTCCATGGTCCTACAGACTGTAGGTGTATCTTCATTGTTCGTTATGTTCATGATAAAACTGAGGTAACTTCAATTTTTCTTTTTTCAATGCTATTCTCAAAACTCTCCCATATCACAAGCAGTCATGCTGTCAATCTTGAAATGTGTTTGTACACAATTTATCCAATCAAAATCAAAGGAATTGTCAACATGATTTATTCTTTCGGTAAATTACATTCACTTCTCCCGTGGTTAAGCATGTTACACACGACACTTTTTCATTTGTAAAACGATACGCCAACTTAAAACTGACATTTAAATTATGCGAAACTTGAAACATTTGTATTTTTTAAAATGTGACACTAACATTTCTTATAAATATGAGGTTAGCATAGGCATGAAAAATCGAGGGGTGCCGTGTGTAATAGTTTATCATGATTCATGGTATGTCAAGTCCCATAATTTCTATTGGATGACATCATGGGTGCATGAAAACTAATCTTGTCGAATTTTGCTTCATATGGTGGTTGAATCCTTCTATTTTACATGTGACAGGAAGGAGTTTCGTGGAACAGGTTATGCTGTAGACCTACACAAGAGGAACATGTCCCTGAAGAAATCCCCCTAAATCCCCTAGAGGACCTATGGGGATGAATAAGAGCCAAATTTTATTGTGTTTCCCTTTCTTCCTTTCTTTCTTTATGATGGTAATATTGTTATGTTATATCCAAGGATGTTGTTTGAATATTTTTAAAATATTATTTGGTTAGCATCAACAAATTTTGGATAGAGAAATTATAAGTGATCAATAATATTATGGGTGGCTTAGGCCAAGCAAAAAAGATAAACTTCGTGTCTAAGCTACTTATGATTACAATTTTAAAGAGCAGACCAAATCTAATGCTATTTAATTACAACAGAAAAGGATGATCAATCACATGGATGTGTAGCATCTAGCATATGAAACATTTTCCGGCATATATGGTAGGAACATATGCAATGTCTGCGTTGTCCTTTTTTGTTCCGAATTCCCATTGATTAGTGCTTGAATACTTGTACTAAGCGTGGAGGTAACAGTGTAGCCCATTTTCTAGACAACTTTGCACAATCATAATTGTTTGGCGAAGAAAACGTCACACCATTGGTGGACACACATGTCTATTATTATTGCAAGATGTTATTATCAGAATAAAGGTGTGTCTTCCGTGTCCCAAATCTATCCCCATCATATATATAGGTAAATTATTACAGCCATGTTTTTTTTAGAGTATAAAACTATTTTAGTATCTAGTTTGATATTTAGTGCTATAAACAATGTAACAAATATTTCTGCTCAATTAAAAAGAATCTTATTAGAGTTTACTTTTGATACATTGTAAATTCAGAACAATTTCACACATGCATCTAATAACGAATTACCTAGTTAGCAAAAAGTAACTACTATTTTCATTGATTACGTAAAATTATATAAAATATTTTACACTATCACTACATCAAAATACTCTTACGTTTTCTTTTACCTCTCTCTTTCTCTCTATATATATAATTTAACTGTATAATTCTTGCACAATAATATATTAAATTAAAATTAATTGATATTCGTAGAAACACAGCCGTCCCAATATTAAAATGAAAATAATTTATGAACAATTTTTGGTTTCCAAACACGCCTATTAATAGCTTTACTATTATATATCGATCTCGTGATCAAACTTGGAGTGGAAATATGGAATAACCATGAACCTATATAAACATGTCCTTAACAGGGTAAGTAAAATCACATTAAAGGGGAAGAAAAACAGGTGACTCCTTTGCATAACATTAACTGATATTTTGACATGAACCAATTTACCACCCCAATGGCAACTTTCAGATATTACTTTTAACCCAAGATAATGTGCTACCTACAAACAATGTTAAGCCCTTTTTCGTGTCGCCATCAAAATTTCTCGGAGCCTGCACTGCGCCATCATCAATCGTGTCACTTCACATATCTTCACCGTGTTCGAGTTGGGGCGTGGTAGCAGAACAGCCATAATCACCAGAACCACAACTGACACATGCAGGGTCAAGAAACTGTACGTCCATAGCATATAGAAGCAATGTAGAGGTTCTTCCCCCACTTCTCCTGTAAGAAACCAATTATAGAAGTTGAATCAGAGACTGCAACGAAAAGTAATGGCGTAGCGGCACAGGCACAGTACGGCCGTGAGGATAATAACATAGGTTCTAGTAATGGAGAGAGAGCACGAATGAAAGTATAATCCACCTTGACATGCGTACTCGGAAAGGCAGAAGTCCGAAGTGTTTCCTGAGTTTCATCCACAGGCTTCTTCCTGGGCACACTCAGGACAAAAGCCGCTTGGTCCCATGTTGCGGCAGTCGAGGTGATTCGGTATCCACAATCCCACCGCTTGTGAATCCCTTCACTAGGGTACAGGAAATCTAGCTCAACCACCTGAAACCCCGGAGACGAATATAAAGGTCGGTTAATCACGCTAAGAAGTTGCATTATCAACTGAATTACCGGTATGCAAAGCTGAAAATCAAATGGTGACCTGGTCTGAAAATCCTGCACCACGAGACATGACTACTCCCCATCTGTTCAATGAAGTAGCCATTGAAGTGACATAAAATCCCTCCCTCCATTTTTTGTTGATCCACTTGAAAGGAAACGAATCACTAACTTTGTATGATTGCTGCAGATACTGTGTGCCTGGAAATCCATGATCTTTGTTAGCAGAAAACTAAATTGAAAATTGCCAACACATCAGCAACTACACTTGTTTGAGGAACTAACCCTTAGACATCACTACTAGCGAGCTTCCATTTGCAGCTCCGGCAATTGCGCTGATATAGTAATTTTTTTCCCACTGCTCCATGATCCATTCCTTAAAACACACCAAGACGGTTAATTTCTCTTTATTAAGCATGTGTTGCTTAAAGCAATAAACATTAACAGTTCTAAAAGCATGCATATACGATGCTAAACCGAAAATTCTAAGAATTCACAAGAAGAATTTAAAGCAACATATTGAAAGTTACCTTATGGAGAAAGTAATAGGAAAGTTCATACACTTGGGAAGTGAAACCTGTTCCTGCATCCATTATTAAGGCCCACAGGTTCTGACATGAAGCAACACTGCTAATATATAAACCATCCTCGTTTCCTTTCTCAATGTGCTGGGATAGCCTTTGATCAGACACATTGTAGTGATATCTGTAACACAAGGACAATCATTCCTTGTGCATCAAGTTCCATTCTAATAGGATAATTATCATCTAATTTATGTTATTTAAAAAGAGTCTGATTAAATCAAACATACAATTCAGCAAATACACACAAAAGGCGTGTCGGATTGATTAACTTAGATGACATGTGTCTTTGCCATCATCATAATCTTACAGATGGGGAAACAGATGCTCGCCACTGATTTTTATGCATAGAATCATACAAGGGAGACGACAAAATTTTCGGCATACTACTATATACCTTTGTTTCATAGGTCTACGAGCATTGTAAACGCTTATCCACTGAGTTGCTGGCAAACCCATACGATACTTCTTTTTTGGTTGTTCATCATCATCATCTTCCATTGCCTGCCGGCCTCTCTTGTGACCAATGAGCTTCAAGGGAAAAAAGATAGTAATATCAAGTCTATTAGATTATGAACTTTGGATGCATATAAAGCAACAAAAGGGTAAAAGAATAATAAAACCATTACCTTTTGTGCTCCTTCTGTATTAATTGGCCTGATATCTGGATTTGGACCAACAATTCCATCGAAGAAAGAAATGTATTTTGCATAGTTAGGTTCTTCATCGAACTTTAAGTTCACAACATGTTCAACAAATAGTTTAAAAGGCTGGGGGCAAAAGCAACATAAGCTGTCCGGAGGTGTTCCCATCTTCTTCTTGCAAACAAGAAATCCTTTGTTTTCTCCCTATGAAAAGGATGTCAAGGTCCATCATTACAAAGCTGGGCATTAGGATATGATATTAAGTTATTTAAAAACTGTCTAACCTGGAAACCCTGCCAAGGAAGACGACCTCGAAGAAGAAAAATCAGTGTATAAGCTAGAGATTCCAAATCATCCCTCCTGCTTCCAGTTCTCCCTAAATGGGCATTTGCACTAGCATAACGGACTGTGCCCCTGGAATAACATAAGAAACCAAGAAGGTATAGGTTAATATAAATACATAGAAACCTTTGACAATATGGCATTTCCAACAAAATCCAAAAGCAATTATCAATACCTGAAAACATCTGGCCTTTGGTCATATTCTACATGCAAACCCGTTGTACTGTCTCGCCATTTAGTAGCTGTTAAATGTGAGTAATAGATGAGTAAGTAAATTAGCTAACAAAATCATAAGGGAAAAGGCTTGGTTGTTATCATTGTATAATAGATGAGTAAGTAGTCAACAGTTACATCATACCCAAACCAAGATCGACAAGAAACAATTTCTTCTCATTAGGTGTCCCAGGAGGACCAAGCAGAAAATTTTCAGGCTTCACATCCCCATGCACATACCTGCCAATTAGCAGTCATATAGTTTAAGAAACACAATTTCAATTACTAACATGAATGACAGTAAAACAAGCGAAGCATAACATAAAGCATAGCAAAGCAATCGATCTAGCTTCTACAGAAGCTGCCTACCAAATTGTCGATTCATAAAATGAATAAATATACTAAAAACTAGGTTTACATAGATTGATAGGAATATGTTTAGGAAGGATGATAGACAGATTACCCTCGAGAGTGCATCTTCTCCAAGATGGATATTGCCTCGATGGCAATACATGCGACCATTTCAGTGGACATGCTGGAATACCAAAAAACACATTAGAATGGCAAATGAATCTCAAAAATACAATGGGAAACACGGTTTCACACGCATCAGGCAAATATTTTCCAAAGCACTTACCTGTGGGAGTTGTTATTCCAAACATCCCACAAGCTCGGACCCAGCATATCCATAACCTGAAAAAATGAATTCCTCAAGTCAAACAGACTCTTCATAAGTAAAAAAAAAAAAAAAAAGGCAAACACTGATGAGGGAAATATTGCAGCACCATTGAAAATTCAAAATTATAGAACAGAATGTAATAATTGAGAAAAAAAGCTCTAGAATACGACCCGAAAACATACCATAACATAATAGTCACCTTGCCTGCCCTTGTAATGTACTTGAGGCACACCATGACTGCCACCAAGAGTACTGCGCAAGCAGAGGGAAAAGATTGAAAAAGAAGCAAGGTACACAAACCGAGCCAAGAGAAAATACAGAGGTCAAAACTAGCACTCACTTGTACACTTGCCACTCGTATGGTGGTCCATAATTACATCCTTTACTACTTCTATGCTCAAATTTTAATGCAACCTGAGAACAAAAGTTTAAACTGTCATATCAAAAATTAAAATTACTTGCACAACTAAAAGTGAAAATACAACTTATCACCCAAGGTTGGTAGCATGCGCATACCTCTACAGCTCCAGGTCCAGTTCTCTCATTCAAATTTCCACCAGTAAGACGTCGACCAACATATACTTGACCAAACCCACCCTTTCCAAGTTTTCTTTCTAATTTATACAAAGGGGAACCACCTACTTGAATCTGTGCCATAGTGACAAAAAGATTAGTACACAGGTATCAATTAAACAAAAGTAGTCATCTATGTTTTTGCGGATAATTATTTAATTATTAGGCAACACCGTGTGGAGAAATTTAAAATAGAATGACGCATCAAGATAAGTAAAACAAAATTAAACAAAAGACAGTTCCCGTCCTCTGATGAACTAAGAAAACAAAAGAAAGGGAGAATTGAAGACCCTAACTGAGTGCAGAAACAACTGTTAGCAACCATCATTTCAATTTTTTTGTGACATCAGCACAGATAATTTCATTTTACAGTAACACAATTGCGATGCAGACTGTATGAATGCCTTATCGATTTGCGAAAACAAACTCAAGAAGCAAGCCACCATCATATGCAGATTCGTCAGTTTAAAAGACATCAAGACCGAACAAAGAGAATTCATCAAGACTGTTCCCCAAAAGTAATACACAATCACAATAAGTTGAGAAAAGGCAAGTGAAATAATGGATTGAAAACTTTTAAACCAAAACAAAGGTGTCACTATCATCAAAACTAGAATGACTAAAATAGGAAGTTTTCAAAGAGATTGAGTTTCAGTCTTCCCTGACTACTAGCCACCCTAAACAGTTACTTACACATTAATAACAATTTGAAGAACACCCTGCCATGCACCATAGTATCCGATATCATGAAACATAACTATATTCAAACCTCAAGGCATAATAAACCACAATTAAAATTCAAGAAATGATGGATTTTGATCAAGCAGAAAAAAAAAAAACAAATTGATCAACATGCATATTGATTGGATTATATAATCCAAAGAGACACAAGAAGCATAAATAGTAACAAACCTTCTCTGGAAGGGGAGCAGTGCTGCCCTCATCTTCACCAGCATTGGCCTTATTGCTGCGGCCGCCGCTGTCGAAATCATCCATCTGTTTCTCTCCTACTTCTTCTTTATCGGCTCCTTCACCTACCTCAATTCCCTTCTTCTCTTCTTCCTTCCCAACAACTACCCTCTCATTGACCTTCAGCTGCGCCTCCTCCTTCCTTTTATTGCTATTCTTTGGCACAATAACCTCTGCTGCCGCCGCTGCTGCACGACGCCTCCTTGTTCTCGTAGCAATCGCTTCCTCTTCCACCACTGGACTCTGCTGCTGATGTGGCTGTAGCTGTGGCTCCTCCTGCTGTTCTTGCTGCTTCTTCTTCTTCACTGCTGCCCGGCCCCTGCGCGCTCCGCTACGCAGCACAGGCATCGTTCATCCTTCAAATCTCATCCTCTTCTCTCAAAATTACCCAAACAAGACATACAAAAAGCCACCACAAACGCACAAAACAGCACACACACCCACAGAGAAAATGGTATATGAAAAGTTATGAAATTTGTGCGTGTTTCTGAGACCCTTTTGGGTTCCGATCAGGACACACCGAAAAGGGAATGTTAGTCTCTCGTGGGAATCTTCTAGAACAGTGATGAGTTGAAAAGAGGAGGTGAGAGAGAGGAATGTGGTTGAGTATGGGATTGTTGGCGGGTTGGGTACTCTGAAGAGTGGAATCTACGCGCGAAATGGGATCGTGACGGAAGATTTAGGGTTCCGATCACGGAGTGAGGGAAGAAGTAAGAACCGATCGCAGAGGAGAGAGAAAATACAGAGAGAGACAGAGAGAGAGTGTACTTGCAGGTGCACAGAACACGATGTTTATATTTGTTTATTTGCAAATTTACGAAAGCTATATATATTCTCCTTTTTTTTATCTTACAAAAATTTTATTTTTATTCTCTAAAATCGTTTTACACAATAATATTTTGTATTTTTATTTCAGTAAAAATAATTCATTTTAAAATTGTTTTTTAAATATTATTTTAACCCATAAATAAAATTAAGTATTTATATAAAATTATTTATAAAATAAACTCTATAAACAAATAACAACATTTTTAATAATTAAATAAATTTTAATTATTAATATTATAAAACTTTTATAGAATTGTTTATTCAAATTTGTTATTTGATTGGTTATATATGTAAATTAGTTATTTATATTGATCTAATAACATATGATAAAATTCGTGAATAAAATGTTTCTATATTAAGAATGTAAAAGTACATAAAAATTTAAACTCACTAAAAAATTATTTTAAGAATTTAAAATTAGAATGATTTTATTGAGATAATAAGATTTTTTTATTTGTATTTGATTTATATATAATAAATAAATAAATAAATTTTCTATCCATATGTTGTTAATCATAATTTTGTATTATATAGACTAATAGAGACTAATTACTTATGCATATAAATTATTTTAAAATATTTGCAATTCTTAAAACAAAAAATACTATTCTTAAAAAAATATTGTATTCTGTACAATTTTAAAAATCGAAGATGAACAGGAAAGAGACTTTGAGGATGAAACACGGGGAGACAACCAATAATATCGGCGGAAGAGATAGGAGGAGAGCGGGGAGGACTTACATCAGAGAAAAAGGAGGATCATCGGGAGGGGTTTCTAAGCCTTTAAAGGTTTCTTTCCAGGACAAAGTTGTGGGTTCTAAGATTGCTAAAACTTTTTTACTCGTTGAAAATAACATTGCGGTAGTTTCTGGGAAGTAAGGAGATCTCTTGCCATCGAATCGAGTGTCACGTTTACCCAAGAAGCTAAGAATTGTTTGACAGAACCTTATAAGGATGCTATAGTAATTAAGGTGCTAGGTAAACATTATAGCTACACTGCATTATCTCATAAACTCCGAACGGTATGGCAGATTAAGGGAGGTGGGGTTTGACTACTTTCTTGTGAAGTTTGATGTGGCTAAGGAGCGATAAAAGGTTCTCTTAGGAGGTCCATGGATGATCGAGGGAAATTATGTGGCTGTGAAGCCTTGGGATCAAGAGTTTAGATCAAGTGAAAACTGTTTTGGATCAACTTTAGTGTGGATTAGCTGAAAGAGGACGATATGCTCGAGCCTGTGTTCAAATAGATTTAGGATTGCCAGTGACTAAGAAGATTCTTGTTGAAGGTGTTGAATATGAGGTTAAATATGAAAATTTTCACCTTATTTGTGGCTCCTGTCTCAAGTTTGGTCATGATATGAAGGTGTGCAAGACTGACAGCAATGCGGGAGGAGGAGCTAATGCCAAGGTGGTCGGCGATGTAGCAAAGCATCCAAAAAGTTCAAATTCAAAAAATCCAGTGCATGTGAAAAAGGCAAGTTTTAATTTTGGCAAGAATCTTTGAGATGAGACTGTAAATGTTGCTGTCCCGGATTTGGTGGAGAGTGATTTGCATGTTGTTCATGTAGACCATGCACAACATGAGGATTTGGAAGGCTGGACTCAAGTGATTAGGAAAGGAAAGTATAAAATGGGTCAAAAGCCTTCTCTTAGCACCCATCAGGTCCAACTAAAAGCAAAGAAGACTCCTAACAAGGCTACCAATACTTGAACAAGGCCTAATCACCAACGTACAACACAAGCTACTGGCTCCAAAGTAAAATTAAGCAGGGGCATCAATATTGGAAAACCGGTTAGTGTGGTTTCTTCGGGGACTCGGCACAATGTTCATCATCAGCAGCAAGGTGAAACAACAAATGGCACTGTGCGAAAGCGTCCTCGCCCGAACTCTTTGCAGAATTCACCAGTAGATAAGGATGGAGCATCGACGGCGGATGTGGCGCAAGTTTCGACGGAGAAAATTGTGCTGCAACTTGAGAGTCCATTAAAGGCAGGATCGTCGAAGACAGGGACATCATGTTGAGTCTCGAGTTTGTTATTGGAGCTCCCTTTTTGCTGTTTTTTTATGGATAGTTTCAATATCATAGCCTGGAATGTGAGGGATGCGTCTAACAAGATGGCCCGTATGCCTTGCAAAAATTTGATGAGAATATATAAACCATCTTTCTTCTTTCTCTTTGAGACTTATACCATGTTTAATAATTTGAGGAATTTTTGGGATAAGTTGGGTTTTCATTGTGTTGGTATTGAGGAAGCAGTAGGACACTGGGGTGGCATTTGGTTTTTATCTTCTATCGCTAATGCTTCTTGTGTGGTTATTGACCAAATTGACCAATGTATCACAGTGAAAGTGAGTGTGAGTAACTTAGTTTGGCTTTGTAGTGCAGTGTATGGGAGTCCTCAATTCGAAAAAAGAAGTATGCTTTGGGATCATTTGTGTTCTATTAATTCATGCCATAATGGACCGTGGATGGCCGTTGGTGATTTTAATGAGATTGTGGCACCAGACGAGAGTACATGTGCTTATTTTTCTTCTCACAGAGCTAGTCTATTAGCTGCTACTCTAGATGACTGTGAGCTCTTTGATCTTAAAGTGACTGGTAGGAGATATACTTGGTATAGAGCAGTTCAGGCTGGCAGGGACTTGGCTAAAAAGTTGGATATAACTCTAGTTAATGAGGCGTGGATGACAATGTTTCCTGAGGATTATTCTGAAATTTTTAGCAGGCTTCATTTTGATCATTGTCCTATTTTAGTTTGTTGTCATGGTGGCCACAGAGTGAAAGGTTCTCGTCCTTTTAGATTCCAAGCTGCGTGGGCAACACATCCTTCTTATAAACATGTTATTAGTAAGGCTTGAAATCAAGAGTTTGGAGGCATTACTAAAAGGTTTAACATGGTTCAACAGGCTTCTTTGGACTTTAACTCAAAGAATTTTGGAAATATTTTTGTGCAAAAAAAGTAAGCTGGAATATCAGATTGATCAGATTCAACGGCGTTTGGAGGTTACCGATGTGTTATCTCTGAGAATTAAAGAAGCTGAACTGAGGGAAGATTACAATAGGCTTTTATTGTAAGAGGAACTTTTTTGGTACCAGAAATCTAGAGAGCAGTGGGTCAAGTATGGGGATAGAAACACTAAATTCTTTCATCTTCAAATTTTGGTGCGTAGAAACCATAATAGAGTATATGGATTATATGTTAGAGAAGGGTCTTGGTCTACTGATCCAGATATTCTCCAGGAAGAAGCCCTCTCTTTTTACAAGAATCTCTTTGGTACAACGGAAGAGGTTGAGGTTGATTGTTTAGGGGATGTTCCGATGCCCACTCTAAGCATCGAGGCTTGTGCTAGGTTAATTGACCCTATCTCTTTTGCGAAAGTCAAGTCAGCAGTATTTAGTATGAGCCCTTTTAAGGCTCCTAGTCCAGATGGCTTTCAATCTTATTTTTTTAAAGATTATTTGGAGATAGTAGGCACTGAGATTTGAAATATTATCCGGAACGATTTTTTGGGAGAGTACTTAAATCCTAGCATCATGAAAACTCTGATTGTGCTTATTCCTAAAATTGATATCCCTATCTTTATGAAGGATTTCAGGTCTATTAACTTGTGTAATGTTGTTTATAAAATTATCACCAAAGTATTGACTAATCGACTTCGGTCTTTTCTTTCAGATATTACTAGTCCTTTACAAGGAGGTTTTATTCCGGGTCGTGGTACTCCTGATAATATTATTGTGGCCGAAGAAATTCTGAATTTCATGAAGCACACAAAATCCAAGAAAGGTACTCTTGCTTTTAAAATTTATCTTGAAAAAGCTTATGATAGGGGTGGATTGGAGGTTTTTGGAGAGTACTCTCATTGCTTTTGGTTTTCCTATCATCACTGTTAATTTGATTATGAATTATGTTCGTGCATCATCTCTTTCTATTATGTGGAATGGGAATAGATTGGATATTTTTGCTCATAGAAGGGGGCTTAGACAGGGAGATCCAATGTCTCCTTACTTATTTGTGCTTTGTATGGAAAGACTTGTTGCTATATATCTCATAAGGTGGTCGAGGGTGTGTGGAAACCAGTTTCTATCACTAGGGGTGGCCCAAAATTTTCTCATTTGATGTTTGCAGATGATCTCTTACTTTTCTGTCAAGCTACAAAGAGTCAGATCCAAATGGTCATGCATTCTCTTAATATTTTTTGCAAGGCATCTGGTATGAAAGTGAATCTTGAAAAGTCTAAAGCTTTTTGTTCTAAAAATGTGACTGCTCGTAGAAGAGATATTTTTACTAGTGTTTCTTCAATACGTTTTGCCTTAGACTTAGGAAGATATCTTGGAGTTAACCTTAATCATTCCCGTACCAGTAGGGCTTATTTTCATTCAGTGATTGAAAAGGTGAGGGGAAGATTAGCTAACTGGAAAGGAAGGCTTCTAAATAAAGCAGGGAGACTTTGCATGATCAATTCTGTTGCAACATCCATTCTTGTCTATCATATTCAGGTATCTTTTTTTCCAAATTGGGTTTGCGATAAATTGTCTTCTATGATGAGACAGTTCCTTTGGAAGGGTCAAGTTGATGGTAGAGGTCTTTCTCTTGTTAATTGGAGGACCGAGATCACTCCAAAGAAATTTGGTGGCCTGGGTGTTAGAGATCCTGCGTGTGTTAATATATCTTTACTTGCTAAATTAGTTTGGCAACTTTTTCATTCTCAAGACAAGTCTTGGGTTGCTCTATTGAGGGCGAAGTATCTGAGGAATGAGGGAGTTTTAGATGGCCCTGTCCCTTGCAACACTTCTCATGTTTAGAAGAGTATTTCAAAGGCTTTTGGTGCTCTTAAGGATGCCTTCTCTTGGTGCGTTGGGTCACTTGATCAATCTTTTTGGTTTGACAATTAGAGTATTGAGGGCCCAATTGCTCAAGATGTCCCTTTTGTACATATATCTGACTCTGATTTAACTATTAGAGACGTTTGGAAAGATGGTCAATGGAATCTCCATGATATTTTTTCTATCATTTCAGAAGATGTCAAACAGCGTTTGGATGCTTATAATCCGGATTTGAATGCTGGAGAGAGTTCGGGTTGGTCGTGGGGTGTGGCATCTTCTAGACTCTACTCAGTTAGGAGTGGGTACAGTTGGCTAGCCAAAAGAAAGTTTGACTGGAATGAGCATGATAATTGGTTGTGGGTATGACGACTGCATATTCCTGAGAAGTACAAGTTCTTGATTTGGCTCAATCTTTGTAATGCTATTCCTACGGCATAGTTTCGTTTGGGTCGTGGTTTAGCTTTATCTAGCACCTGTCATCGGTGTCATAATGGTTCTGAATCCATTCTTCATTGTCTTCGGGAGTGTCCTAGTGCCAAGGAGGTCTGGAACCTTTTTAGCCTGTATTCAAATAACTTGGATTTACGTGATTGGCTCTACAAAGATGCAAGGAGTGGAGATATTTTTCTTTTCTTTTCGACCATCTGGTGGATTTGGAGAAATAGAAATCATGACTTATTTAATATAGATGATTCTTGGAGTGCTAGTAAAGTGGTGAGTTTGATTCGTAGTTCAGTAAGGGAGTTTCACACTATTTTTGCTATGCATCAATCCTGGTCTCCTCCTTCGCTTTGTTTGGATTGGGTTCCACCTCCAGTTCATTCTGTTAAATTGAATTGTGATGCTAGTTGTTTTGCTCCTTTTGGCTATGCTGGTTTTGGTTGTATCTTTCGCAATCCTGATGGATGTTGGTTGAAAGGTTGCACTCAAAAAGTCGAAGTGTGCAGTGTTCTTTTTGCTGAATTGTATGCAATTTGGAGAGGTTTACTTCTTACTTGGGAGAGTGGATTTCATAAAGTTATTTGTGAAACAGACTGTTTAGAAGCTCTTTTCTTGGTAAACCAAAGAATACTTGGTAAGGATATTCCAGAATGGAATTTGGCTAAGCATATACAGGAAGTTATGAATTGGAATTGGAGAGTCTCTATTATTTTAATTTAGAGGAATGCAAATAGTATTACAGATTGTATGGCCAAAACAGCTGCTTCTGGCGCGGACATTCATTCGAATTAGAGCCAACCATAAAATGAACCTCAACATCTAATAGATTTAGATATAAATCTAGCCAATTAATTTAGTTTTGTCTTTTTTTTATTTAGTCAACAAAAAAAAAAGGAAACTAACCGTCCCGGGAAGGAGTACCAATCTTTAAGCAATTAATAACAAAGTCCAAAGAAGTATAACCAGGTCGTTAATAAAAAGGTGTATATTATGAGTTCATGACAAAATGTGATGTTGATTTTAGAGACTTTTTGTAAAGCATCTGGGATGAAGATTAATGTCGAGAAGTCTAAAGCGCTTTGCTTCAAGAATGTCTCTGCAACAAGGAAAGAGGTCTTCACTGGGGTATCCTCTATCAGATTTGTCCAGGACTTGGGCAAGTATCTTGGAGTTACCCTTAGCCATTCTATGGTGACTCGTTCAGCTTTCAATGGTGTCCTGGATAAGATTCGGAGTAGGCTAGCAAGCTGGAAAGGAAGTTTACTCAATCGGGCTGGTAGGCTCTGCTTGGTTAATTCTGTTGCTGCTGCTATTCCCACGTACCAGATGCAAGTCTCTATTTTTCCCAAAGGAATCATTAGTAAATTGGAGTCTATGATGAGAAATTTTCTTTGGAAAGGACAAGTTGATGGAAGAGGATTGAATCTTGTTAGTTGGAAGGTACTGGTTACTCCAAAAAAATATGGAGGTTTGGGGATTAGAGATCCTTATTGTGTAAATATTGCTTTTCTTGGGAAGCTAGTTTGGACTTTTTTCCAGCAGCCAAACAAGCTATGGGTCCAATTGTTGGATGTCAAATACCGACCATCTCTATATGACTGTTTTAGTTATCCTAAGAACAAGGACTCTCCCATTTGGAGGTGTCTTTGCAAGGCTTGAGAAGTGTTGAAGGATGGGTTTGCTTGGTGTATTGGAGATTTGAACCAGAATTTTTGATTTTCTAGCTGGAGGAGAGAAGGACGGTTATCTAATGAGATGGATTATGTTCACATTTCTGATTCGAATCTCCGGATACAGGATATTTGGTCGGTTGGTAAGTGGCATTTGGATACTCTTTATTCTCCTTTATCTCAAAATCTGAAAGATAATATTCTCTCTTACAATCCAGATGAACAAGCAGGTCCGGAAGTGGGTTGGTATTGGAGTGGGTCTGCTGCCAAAGTCTATGACTCACGCAATGGTTACTTGTGGTTGTGTAAGCAGCTGTTTGGTTGGGAGGAGCGGGAGAATTGGCTTTGGCTTTGGCGTCAGCTTGTTCCGGAAAAGCATAAGTTTTTGGCTTGGTTGTGTCTTAAGGAGGCTCTTCCTACTGCAAGTTTTCGCTTTAGAAGAGGGATGTCGTCATCGGATAGGTGTCCAAGATGTCTTTCTAGCCAGGAATCGGTTTTACATTGTATTCGGGATTGTCCAAAAGCTCAGCTTGTCTAGCATAGGTTGGATATTTCTTGTCATCCTTTGGATTTGAAGAACTGGTTCTTGTATCATAGCAGAGAGCATCCGTTCAAGTTCTTTTCGGGACTTTGGTGGATATGGCGAGCAAGGAATAATGACATCTTTAATCCCCATGAAACTTGGCCTCCGGAAAAAGTGATTTGTCTGGCATTAACTTCAGAAAAGGAGCTTAGGAATATTTTTGAATTACAACGTATGTCCCTTCCCTCTACTCTAAATGGTTTTTGGAATCCCCCATCTATTGGTACTTTTAAGATTAATTGTGATGCTAGTTATTTTGGTTCGGGTGATAGTGTTGGTTTTGCTTGTGTTATTAGAGATTGTAATGGGAGCTGGCAAAGAGGGTGTTTGGGAATGATTGAGAGTAATAGTATTCTTCAAGGAGAATTGTTTGCTATTTGGAGAGGATATCTCTTAGCTTGGGATGTGGGTCAACGAGACATTATTTGTGAGACGGATTGTGTGGAAGCATTTAATCTTGTTACTCAAGATGCTTTTGGGTTTATTGATCCACTGGTGCTCAAAATAAGAGATATCATGCATTGGAATTGGCGGATTGACTTTCGTTTGATTATGAGAGATGCAAACACGGTGGTAGATACTATGGCAAAGATGGCGATGAAGTTACAACTTTCGCATGTGGAGCTACTTTCACCTTGGGAGGAGTTTAAGAGTAGTCTTGAACGGGACTGTCCCTCTATTTAGGCAGTTCCTTGTTTTGTTTGTTTTGTTTTTCTTTGTTTAATTTATTTCAGTCACCAAAAAAAAAAAATTCTTCCTCATAATTCATAATTCTCACGGCAAACAAATTTGTTTCTCTCATTTAAAAAAAGTAATTATATTAGCTCTCTCATATATATACGAATATATCCTATTAAATATGAACACTTTTTTAATTTACTGTGTCTGATTTGTAGTGTCTGAATATCAGATATATTTTAGACATAATATTTATTGATATTTATTAGATACGTATATTTTTTATATTTAATTTTATTTTAATAAAAAAATAAAAAAATTTAGACATTTTAAAATATATCTAAATATCATCATATATTAATATGTCAAACTTTATTATTAATATGTATTTTTAAAATAAATTTAAAAATAATATATATTATTAATTATTAAAACAAAAAATATTTTAAATATTTTATATTAAAAATAATAAAAAATTTTATATTTTATATATACGACGTATTTTTGTATCTTATAAAAATTTTAAACAAAAATGCCCATATATTATATATTATGTCGTGTTTTGTATTCATATGAGTATTGATAAATCATAATATATGTCTCAAAATTAAAATGTCCCTTTTCTTTTTTTTTTTCCAAAATATCATTCTAAACTCTAATAGACAATTTGGTCCAATAAATAATTTACATGTCGGAACTTTGAGCCTAATAAAAAATTTGAGACAAAATTGTCTATAAAAAATTGTTAAAGATATATTTTTCAGTAATAATGAGAATTGAATATAACCCTGATCCCATAAGAGGTCAAAGATATCTAAGCATAATTTAGTGGGAACGAAATCATCAAATTTTGTTTAAGTTATTAAAAATTTAAACCCTCAACTCATAACCAAAGCCCGTCTAGCTCAGTTGGTAGAGCGCAAGGCTCTTAACCTTGTGGTCGTGGGTTCGAGCCCCACGGTGGGCGTTTTAATCATTAGTTTGTTTTTTCGAATCTTATGTGTTTTTCCAATTGGGCTTTATATTCCAATTTTGGGCTGTACTTATATAAGAAGATCCCAATTTTTGGGCTAGGCCTTTTACAACATTTTAATTTTGCCTTCAGTTCTGTTTTCTATTGTTAAACGAAAACCAAAATGTATTGTTATGAGCTTCGGCCAAGTTACAGATTTTTTGCTTCTCCTTTTCTTGGGCATTTGGCCCCTTATGTCATAAAAAAAAAGATGCTAACCAAAGAAGCAGCTTTGGCCATTTCCTAGAAATTATCACACAATAGAGTACAGCTAATCCTTATTACACAAATAAATTATGCCATACTACATATTGCAAAAATATTAATATACATACAAGAAAAAGTTTGTTTTAATCTTAATTTGGAATAGTAGTTATAATTTTGTTGAGAGAAAGTTTAACCTTGGCTTACTAATCTCTTGGAAATTACCATCAAGAGAGAAAGTAAAAAGGGCAAAATTAATAACTTTGAAGAAACATTAATATTGTGATTTCTTGCACTATATGAGAGGCATATATGAGGTAAATTCCTCCCTTTTCGTGATAGTTTTCCATGCTTCAAAGGAATCTAATTCTAAGCATAATCTATAGCATCCTCTATCTATGGCTATTTGGAGAACGCATGCAACCGTTTTCGATCAGTTTTAATATATAGGATAAAATATTATTTTGATTCTTAGTATTTAGATCGAATTTTAATTTAATTTATAATATTTTAAATATTTTATTTTAGTCTAAAATTTTTTTTAACAAATTTAATGTTATACTACCATTAAATGTGACATGAATCATTATTAGGGTGAGTGACGTGAATTTAATAATATTATTAGTTAAAAAAATATTAGATAATTATCAGAATTTATTATTTTTTATTATCATTTTTAGCCATCAATTTAATTATCTTAATTTAGTAATTCATATGTTAATAACATAACCAAATCTTTGTAACATTTTCTTTTTTCATTTTTTTTCGTACAAAACTCCAAAACCTAGAAATTAGGCACTCTAAAGAAAAAGTATTTATATTGGTAATTATTAAAGGACTAATTTCACTTATGTACCGAAATCGAATGTTATTACCTCTTTAATATGTTAAATATTGTTAATTATTAAGATACTTGAGGGGCAGATTAACTAATACTTTTAATTTAATTGGCTGTGTTTAATTTATTCCTATGATATTTGGAATGTGAAATTCCCACCCTCTTATGATAGGAATAAAAATCACTTGAGAATATGTATTTTTGGATGCCTATACAATTAAGTTAAACTTGAGAATCATTCTTTAAAACACATGAAACATTAACTAAAGAATTATTATACGTTATTCCCAGGTAATAACAATTCCTAGAAACAAGTTGAAACACTAGGTTAGTTTACCAAAAGTTTGATTCACGAAAATAAGAAAAAAACCTCCATTGGTGATGAGAGAGATATATTTAGAGTTTTTCAACTCGAATTAGTTCCAAAATAGGAATGGTAGGAAAAAGTTGATACAAAATCAATATATATATATAAGCTTGTTCATATGTATATGTATGTATAAATATATAAATTGGTATATTAGGTTGGATCTTGTCGCCTCTAACTCCAACAAGCTTCCTTTGATAAGCAAAAGATTATTAATTAATTACTCTGAAAAATAATAATGTGCACTTGTTTTGTGTCACTATATATACGCTTTTGGATCCAAACTGAATATATATAATAACAATTATAAGTGGCCAAATGCACGAAGCCAAAGCTCTCTTACCTTGCATTATTATATTGTATTGTATACCCGTAACTCTTTTAAGCGCACTTCATCATAAAAAATTGCATGTAAGAAAAAGCAAAATTCAATGAGAAATAAAATGTTTGTTATAGTTCAACTCTTTTGCAGCATGCATTATTATATCTCAATCAACTATGTATGTTTGGTTTACAACTAATAATAAATCTATAGAAAGTACCACCGAACAATAAAAAATAATTCATAGAATTATTGGCGACAAAGATAGGGATCCGAGCTAGATTTGCAAAATTGCAAGTGCATATAAGAAATAAGAATTGAGCTGTTAAGTAATTGACCACCAACTCCTTCTTAGTAAAATAATACGATCATACACACTTATAAAAACCAAACATATATATTATTGTTGAGCTTTTAAAAAATTTTAGATTTGATATTTTAGTATTTAATATTTTTTTTAAATTTTAAAAAATTACTCTCATGGAATGATAAAACGGTCCTTTCATCGTTTTGAATCAAAATTTTGATATGCGACTCAAAAAAATAAATTTTTAATAAATTTTATTATAAGATAATTAGATTTTTAGGAATTAAAATTATTAAACTACTCTTCTATATTAGCCCATGACAACAATAAAGAAGTCTCGTGGCCCATAAATTCAGCCCAACAGAATACATAAATTCAATTACAATTTTAGTCTTTATTATTTTATCTTATCTTATCTTTATGTTATCTTCTCTTCTTATCTTATCTTTACTTTTATCTTTCATAGGACAATGCTCTATATATATTTAGTTTTACCCTCATAGTTTACAACACAAGTACAATTTCAATCAATCAATAATCAATAAAAGTTCGCATTCTTTTCTTTTCTTATTCTTTCACAATTTTATCAAAAATATCACTATATGACAAATTGAACTCTCTTTAAAATGATAGAAGGACTGATTTATTCGATGTAAGTTGTTGAAAGGTGTTGATGGTGTGGGCAACAGCACCTTTGAGAGAGAACTTCGAAAAAAAAGATTCAATTGTAAAATTTAATAAGATAAAATGGTAAATCTCAGTTATTAGAAAAGTCTACATACATATATATACACTTTCTACAATGCACCTCAACTGCAGTAGAACCAAGCCTCTCTAACTAACTAATAGTAATGAACTTGATGAGCTTTCACCTGATAAATTTACCTAAGCTACTAACATACACTATATATAACAGCTACTGACTTACACTATACTAACAACCTATAGCTCTAAACATAAAGGTCAAGTGACATCTTCCCTTAACTTAGGAGCATATATGTTCAACATTCCAAGTTTGTTCCGTAACCCACTGAACACTGTGGGTGCAAGTGCCTTAGTGAGCAGATCAGCCACTTGCTCATGAGTCGAAATCGGTAGTAAGTGAATCAGTCTTTTTTGAAGTTTATTTCTTACCACATGACAATCTATTTTTATGTGTTTTGTTCTCTCGTGGAAAACAGGATTGGATGTAATGTATATAACCGATTGGCTATCACAAAAGATGTTAATAGCCTTGGAAAGGGGAACTTACAAGTCTCTTAATATGTAACTAATCCATTGTGCTTTTCGAGTGGTACTTGCCAAAGCTCGATACTCAGCCTCAGAGGATGAAGAGGCCACTGTCAATTACTTTTTTCTCTTCCACGATATGAGTGAGTTTCCCAGATAGAAGCAATAGGCCAAAATTTACTTCCTTGTGTCTAGGCATGCTGCCCAGTCTGAATCTGAGAACCCAGTCAGATTGTAATTTACCTCTGAAGTGAAGAACAACCCTGCTGCCGGTGCTCCCTTTAGGTACCTGAGCACATGATGTGCTGCCTGCATATGTTGAGTGGTCGGACAGTAAAAAAATTGACTGAGTTTTCCCACTGCATGGCTGATATCTGGTCTGGTATTGGCTAAGTACAACAGCCTCTGGTGCGGAATTTATAACCTACAAACTAACCGGTAAGTGCACCGGGTCGTAACAAGTAATACCTCAGGTGAGTGAGGGTCGATCCCACGAGGATTGATGGACTAAGCAACAATGATTGAGTGATTGGCTTAGTTAGACAAACAGAAAATAGTGTTTGAGAGTTCAAAGACATTAAACAATATAAAGAATATTAAAAGAGCAAGTAAATAAGTTGGGAATATGTATGGAGAAAACAGTTAAGGTTTCAAAGTTATCTATTTTTCGGATTGACTTTTCTTATTAATTTATTTTAATCATGTAAGATTTAATTCATGGCAAACTATATGTGACTAGACCATAATTTCTTAGACCTTTCTAGTCTCTTCTAAAATTCATCAACTGCCAATTCATTGGTCAATTTATTCCAATTAGAAGGTGAAGCTTAATTCTAGTTTATATGCCACATAAATCCTAATTACCCAAATATAAGAGGATTATATGCCACGTATCCTGTTAAATCCAAATAATTAAAATTTAGGAGAATTTATTTTCAAGCTGTTGTTTTAAGTAAAGAGCTTTTCCAAGTTATACAAGAACTCAATTAGAACATGGGCCATACTTCTGTTCCACCCAAGTTCATAAGATAAAGAACGAAAACAATTCTTGAAATATAAATCAATACATGAATTAAAATAAAGAAAACAATAGAATCAATCCATACAAATAGACAGAGCTCCTAACCTTAACAGTGGAGGTTTAGTTGCTCATGGTTCAAAGAGGAAATAAGGATTCTGATAGAATGTATTTTGGTAGTCTGGAATGGAATGGCCTCTCCTCCTTTTTTTGGAATAATTCCAATCCCCTTTTATATCTAATCCTAATAAATTTAAAATATATCTTCTAAAACTATAATAATATCTTTTCCTATTTTGAATTAAAAATAAAGTTTAAATATGAATTAATTAAAGCAATCAGCATGTCTTCAATTGATGGATGGGGACCACTTGCTTCGTAGGGTCCACGCTTAACTTTGAGTGGGCATAACCATTCTTGTGTGAATCTCCCTTGAGTCTCTGCTATCCCCTGACTATAGTCTGTGTTTCTGGGCCGAAAACTGGGTCAAAACTCGGCCTGAAATCGCCCCCAGCATTTTCTGTGAATTCTGCATGTCGCGCATGTCACGCGTACGCGTCAGTCACGCGTATGCATCGATGATCTTCTTCACGTGTCACGCGTACGCGTCACGCACGTGCACATGTCGCTCCTCGCTGGTCAGCTCCTTGGTTTCTTCTCTTTCTCTGTAGAAACTCCATCAAATCCATCTGAATGCTACCTAAAATAAACAGAAATGCACAAGACTCAAAGTAGCATCCATAGTGGCTAAAAGATAATTAATTCTTGATAAAACTTAACAAATTACATGCAAATTCATTAGGAAAAGATAGGAAAGATGCTCACGCATTAGCCTCCCAACTATCTTTCTGTAGCCTCGAGTGATCCTTCAATGTCTCTCCCTTTTCTGTGGACAGCTTCACTATATTGTCTAAAGGTGTAGTCGCAGGCTTGCATTCTTCGAACCTTGTCTCCTTTAAAAGATCCATAACATACTTCCTTTGATAGAGAGCAATCCCCTTCTTTGACCTTGCAACCTCCAGTCCTAGGAAGAATTTGAGGTCTCATAAATCTTTGATCTTGAACTTCTCATCTAAGATTCCTTTAATTTGGTTGATTTCCTTCTCATCATTTTCCGCTATCACCAAATTGTCCACATATACCAGCAACGCTGTAAAACCAAATTCTGTCCCCTTTGTAAACAAAAAGTGGTTGGATGCTGATTTGGTGTACCCAGCTTCTACCAATACTAAGTGTAGCATGTGATTCCATTCCCTACTTGCTTGTTTAAGCCTATATAACGACTTTCTAGCTTGTAAACTTTTCCTTCTTCAACATCTAAGCATTGTGGTGGCTTCATGTATACCTCCTCCTTGAGTATACCATGCAAGAAAGCAGTATTCACATCGACTTATTTAAGCATCCAACCCTTCATGGCAGCTAGAGCCAACATAATCCTCAATGTTTTCAACTTCACCACTGGGCTGAAAGTGTCTAAATAATCGATACCAGCCACTTGTGTGTATCTTTTTGCCACTAACCGGGTCTTATACCTCTCTATTGAACCATCCGGATTATGCTTTATCTTGAAAACCCACTTGCTTCTAATCACCTTCTTTCCATGTGGTAGAGTTGTGAGCTTCCATGTCTTGTTCAACTCTAGAGCCTTGAGCTCAGCATTGATGGCTTCTTGTAAACAACATTGTGAGATTACCTCTTCATAATATTTTGGCTCAACATCATTGGTTAATGCAAGTGAATATACCTTATGCAATGTAGAAAGTGAATCATATGACACAAAATTTGAAATTGGATACCTGGTTTTGATGCAATTGATGGACCGATTGGACCCAACATTATTAATGGTGGTGCTTACACAAACAAAATCTTTTAAATGAGTGGGTGATCATTTCTTCTTTGTAGATCTTCTAAGTGTACTATGTTCAATTTCTCTTGGTTGGATGTTTTCTATGTTTGGCTCACAAGTGTCCTCATGAGGCCTTATCGAGTTATCTCAATAACTATTGGCCAATTTTCAGTTTGGGAATATGAAAAGGGGTCTTGTTCCGGTTCTAGCATTTCAGGTCTTGGTGTAAGTGGCATAGTAATTTTAGATTCGGGTGTATGTGTTTGTTTGTGCTTGTTTTGTGCAAAAGAGAAGTAATTTTCATAAAATTCAAAATTTTTTGAGACAAAAACTTCCTTGGATTTCAAATCAAGTAGAACATATCCTTTTGCTCCCTCCCTAAATTCAAGGAATGCGCACTTCGGTGCTCGGGGATCCAATTTGGATCGATGAGCAGTGAGGGTCCTGCCATAAGCTAGACAACCAAACACTCGTAAGTGCACTAGATCAGGGAGAGAATCATGTAAAATTTGGAATGGAGATTTATTCTTAAGAAAAGTTGAAGAAATTCTGTTCAATAAGAAAACAGCATGCTTGAGAGCAAAATTCCAAAAGCAGTGTGGAATTTGAGATTGAAATAGAAGAGCTCTACTAATGTTGAAGATATGTTGATGCTTACTTTCCACTATTCCATTCTGTTGAGGTGTTTCAACGCAGGAAGTTTGATGCAAAAAATTCCAATTTTAGCAAAAACATATTCCATACAAAATTATGGACCATTGTCAAACCATATGAATTTTATTGATTTATTAAACTGAGTTTGAATGAAAGTTACAAAATATTGAAGTAAAATACATGCTTCAGATTTCAACTTCATCAAATACACCCATGTATACCGAGATTTATTTTTTACAATGGTGAGAAAATATCTATGACCACTACTTGAATGTACACCAAAAGGTCCCCAAATATCTACGTGTACAAGTTCAAACAGTACAGTTGGTTGAAAACTACTTACAGAAAAAGGGAGTCATTTCTGCTTGGCAAAATGGCAAGCATCGCACGGAGCTACTTTATTATCTAATGAGATGAAGGAGAAATCTCGCTTCATCTGTTTTAGCCTATCATTGGGTAAGTGTCCTAACCTATAATGCCATATACAAGGATCCAAACTATGATTATTATGATTATTATTGACAACTGAACAGATTTGTGCACTAGAACATGGGAGTTTCGAAACCTCATTATTTAATATGTAAAGACCACCATTCTCCTTAGCTGCTCCAATCGTCCTCATCAAGCTCAGATCTTGTATCTCACATTTTGTGTCAGTAAAAATCATTTGACAATGCAATCAGGAAGTGAGTTTTGAAACCAAAATTAGTTTGAAGTTGAAGGATGGAATGTATAATGCGTTATGCAGCAGAAGTTCATTGGAAAAAATAATAGTTCCCATAATAGTGCTTGTGGTCCAGGCCCCATTGGGTAGCTTAACTATTATGGGAGCTACTTGTTTATATGTATAAAAATCACTTAGGCAATAAGATACATGGTCAATAGCACCTATATCAATTACTCAAGACAAGAATTTATTTGGAGAAACATCTAATGCATTAATGTTAGTTTTAAAATGTAAAATTCTTCCCACTATTCCTATAGGAGGGACTACCGAATGCTCTAATTTACCTTGATGAGGTATATCGGGTAAAACCTTTGATGCCATCAAGTTGATATTATGGGAGTGCTCTCCTAGGCTCTTGTTGAGAAGAGTAAGCAATGATTGCTTTTGTTCAAGAGTGAACTCCAACGTGTCACCCCCAACCTTTTCCAAATGAGCGGAACGTGATGAAAGGTTATTCTCACTGAGCTTCTTTGAATCACCCTTAGTGACTAGGGAGGCTGCAAAATTTCCAACTCCTTCTGCAGCATTGTGTCCCTTGAAGTTCGGTGGGTAGCCGTGTTTCTTGTAACACACGTCAATGTTGTGACCCAACATTCCACAGTGCGAGCATTGCACCTTTCCTCTCCCTCCCTGACTCCTTCCGCCTTTAACCCTTCCTTTTCCTCTGCGATTTCCTGGGTTTGCTGTGTTTAAGGGAGTAGTGGCATAGGCAATTTTGACTTCTGGATTAATGTCCATATTCAAGAATTGACGTTCCTGCTGTGTCAACATGTATCCAACAACATAATATGAGACCTAACATTCAAAAATTGCTCATTTAGGCCTCTCAAAAAATGAGCTACTTGATCCTCAATTCTATATTGTTGCATTATACCTAGGCCACAGTTACACTTTTATGAACAATCACAGTCAGGAATAGATCTAAAACTTTCAAGGTCTTCCCAAATAGTCTTCAACTTAGTGAAATAAGATGTTACATCAAGGTCTCCTTACCTAATTGCAAAAAGTTCCTCCTGTAATTCTGCTACTCTGAATCTATCCCTTTGACAGTATCTGTGCTTCAATTCAGTCCACAAACTACTTGCCACAGTGTTCCAGACAACACTTCGTGATATATTAGGACTAAGAGAGTGATTAATCAATGCCACAACATATGTGTTACATCTATCCCATGCTTCAAAATTTTCATCATCCTTATCAAGCCTAGGCAGGCTACCATCAACAAACCTTACTTTATTCTTTTCCTTCAGCCCCCAAAGTATAGCTCTACTCTAGTCACCATAATTTTTACCATCAAGTGTAACAGTAGAAAGAGGTGTACTAGTACTTTCAGATGGATGAAGGTAGTAAATGCTTGTCGGATCTTGATTCGGTTTGACATTCTTCTTGCTAAGGTTCGCTTGAAATGCTGTGATCTGGTTCAAAAAATTCATGAACGCCTCTGCGTTGACACCTTCCATCGGGAAATCACAATTGAACAACCTTCTTCATACAATCTCGTTGATCGGAGTTGCTGCCTCACAATTGAAGGAAGTGAGAGGGAGCACACTCTCATCAAGCTCTGTCGTTTGAGTTAGTAGGAAAAGAAGAAATCAGAAGAAGAAGAAGAAAGAGGTCAGACTTGAGAATTGGAGAAGGATTGGGAGAAAACAGGGGAAGTCACTGGAGGTTGAACCAAATCGCCAACCCTAACTTCAACGGAGAGTGTGAATCAACAAATTGAGAAGAAATCGCGAACCCTGGCGTCAATTCGGTGTTAAATTCGAGATTGAAATTGAAATCTAGATCGAGATCGCAAGGTGAGGGTAGAAATTGAGAACTTGGATCACCATTACCGTAACTGAACTCTTGCGAAAATTGGCAAGATTTCAAATCAAGCTGCGTCTTCCTCAATTTGAATTTCAGTGCTTGTCACACTCCACGCTCACCGCACCATATTAAAAGGTGTTGATGGTGTGGGTAGCAGTACCTTCGAGAGAGAACTTGAGAGAGAAAGATACAATTGTAAAACTTGATAGAATAAAATGGTGAATCCCAGTTATTAAAAGAGTCTACATACATATATATACACTCTCTACAATGCACCTCAACTACTACAGTAAAACCAAATCTCTTTAACTAACTAACAGTAATGAACTTGGTGAGCTTTTACCTGATAAATTTAAATAAGCTACTAACATGTACTATATATATATAACAGCTCCTGACTTACACTATACTAATAACCTATAGCTCTATACTTAAAATTTATTGAGAACTAATTTAAGTTTTTATTTATTATTATTATTATTATTATTATTATTATTATTATTATATCCAAAATTGAACTAATAGTCTAATAACTGATAATTAGAATAAATACACAAATTAATTTTTAAAAAAATTTAAATGGGACACTTTAGTTTTTTTTTTTTTGAAAGGAGTAATTTAATTATTCAATTATCTTATGATGATATTTCTTACAATTCTATTATATTATAATAAAATTTGTTAGAGATTTATTTATTCAATACGCATATTAAAATTTTGATTATGAGCGATAAAAAGATCAATTTATCTGACGGAAGTATTTTTTAAAAGTTTTAAAAAAATTATTATAAACTAAAATGGTCAATCGGGGTTTTTTTTAAGACAAATTTTGTTATTTACTCCCAATAATGACCTATTTTAAGCAACCCTATATAATATGATCTTAAATTATACCCCATGGGTGTATAGGTATTAGAACGTAAATTCTAGAAACGGTCATGAACAACACGCGCAGACATTATATTTTTGTGTTCATTAGGGTTTCTACTTTTCTTATGTTAAGGTTTTGTTTGGCAGCATGCAACAAATAAGTGAAAGCTTAGCATAGAAGAAAATGAGCTTTGTTTTCTCCATGCGGGCCACGTTTTTTTTTGTATAGAATATATAATTTTTTATTTTATTTTATTTTTTTAAATTCCAAGCCACCTTCTCCACCTTCGTTCTATGTCGTGCCATAGATTTTTTGAAACAAATATTTTTGCATACAAACTTTACCTTCTACGTGTTGTTAAATGAAATGCTCAATTTTTTTTTTTTACATAAGTGTATGATTTAGCAAAAATAATATTTATATACTAAAATCAATCATCATATATTTATATATAAATATATATATTGTTTAACTTATTTTAATATATATTTTATATTTTAATATATATTTTATACTATATGTACATAGTATATTTGATGATTTAGTGTGAACCTAACCGTTCTAAATTGATCATTTAACTTTTAATATATATTTATATATATCGATACTATTAATTATTTATTTTATTCAAAATAATTATGACAAGTAGTGTTAAGGTTCTTATTGATATCATATATAAAGGAAGAGAATTTAATACGTATATATTATAAGACAAAACACGAAAATATATATATGGGATATATATAAAATCAAGTAATCAACCAAAGAATTGGAGTAAACCCTTTTACTTAATTAATATACATCAATCATCAATAGTATATATTAATTTAGAAAATCGTTGAAAACCGGCTATTATATATTAATGAAATAATATATTTTCTTTCTGTGAATTCTCAACATATTGAGTCTGTGTAAGTGATTTCGACCAATCAACCACTTCCAATAATAGAAGACAGGTCATAGTAAAAAAAACAAAAATTCTAAAGAGAAACATGCATATATGGAAGTTTGAATTATTCAAAGTGTGAAGGAAAATAAGAGTAAAATAATGCGCATGAATAGCAGTAAGTTGCATAGTCTCGGACATAAAAAGTAAAAACAAGTTCCTATTGACTAAATATACTACTAAACTAATTATATGTACTAGTAGATTAATAAACATCAATGGTCCATATTAATCAATTGTTTTTCTTATCAAACGAACTTTTGTAATGACAATGAATATGGTATAGTCACCAAAAAAAATGAATATGGTATTCATTAATATTGTAACTAATTAAATCTCTTAAGTAATAATTTTGAACTACATTAAATATAATAATAATAATAATAATAATAATAATAATAATAATAATAATAGCTCAAATGGCATAGTCTCCCCATACTCAATTAAGAGGTTGCGAGTTCGAGTCTCCTATCTTTGGTAAAAAAAAAAATTAATAATAATAATAATAATAATAATAAATAAATAAATAAATAAATAACCCGGACACTACTAAAAATAGTTAATTACAAACGAATTAAATTTGAGCTTACTCACGAATTTACTGATAGATTATTATTATTATTATTATTATTATTATTATTATTATTATTATACTAAAGTTTTAAATTAAGTTCTTATATTTTATAATTAAATTTTTATGTTATTTTTTATTTTGTAATTAAATTTTTTTATATTAAAAATATTAAAATTAACATAATATTTTTTTTAAATTCATGTGATTAAAAATCTAATTAGATTATTAATTATGTATATTTTTAATTTGTAAAATAATATTCAGTTAATTTTAATATTTTTTATAGATCTAATTATAAAATTAAAAATAATATAAAAATTTAATTAAAAAATATATACAAATTTAATAAAATTATAGAACTAAGAAAATAATTAAAACTATCTCTTATTCCTCGGAAATGAACTATCGAGCTTGTTTCAATACACACATGACGGGGAAAAAAACCCTACTTTATATAAGTCAACCAATAATTCCTCCTTGGTTATAATAAAATTATAATTATTTTGCCCCTTCTTTCATGAACTATTGATAAACTTTAATTTTGAAAAACGAAGTGCCAAGAATTTAGTATATTAGAGGGGTGCAAAAACTAAACTCAAGAAGTCGAGAAGGGCTTTGAATTTGATGATGCATATAACAATAAGTATTTTTATTATTTACATGTTGAAATTAACGTTTTATTTTTGTATGAAATTTTATTGCATTAGATATATAAAATATAATAAATTGTTATACTTATTTTATATTGGTTTGAAATTCTTATTAAATTATATTTTCTTAAAATAATATTAATTATTGGAAAATTTTAATTATTTTATCATATTAAAATAAAATATTTCATGATTAAAAGTAATCTAATTATCTTTTTCAAACCAAATAAACATTTAAAAATATAACCAACGTGATTATATTTTCTCAAAAAACAAAGTACTTTGAAATTGAAAAAAATTATTGCAGCATTTAAATTTTTATATTGAAAATTCTCGACAATTTAAAAATACGAAAAATTATATAAACAAGTATATATTGAGAATCTTTAATCTTCTGGTAAATTTCATTTCTATGCAAGCTACTGGCAGGTATGGTTTCATGATAATGTAAAATAAATAAAATACTTATTACATAGGTGAATTAAAATATTGGTAATATTAAAAAGACAAAAAATAATCAGTCTAAATCGTTCAAATTTACTTTATTTAATATTTATTTATTACTGAATATATTAAATAAAGTCAAAATGAATAAAGTTTTACTAATATTCTTTTATTTGACGGGTATTATCAACTATTTTGTTAAAGTATATATATCATTGACATGTTTTTTTAGTGCAAGGGAATTACTACTATTCCTATGATTTAAGTGTCTCTTCTGAACATTAAATCATCATCACTACGTAATGTACCTAGATTATGTAGGCTTAGATATTAAATAAAGCTACAAATTAAGGTACTATTCAAAGCGAAATTTGAGAATTGAATTGGAGAACAACATAATTGAATCAACTTTAAGCAAATAATTAAAGGTGAGAAGAAAAAAGATCAATGCATATATAAAGCGTATACGGCTGCATTAAGCTTTTAATAGGAAGTGTTGGGGTGCTTCGTTTTTTCCTCATGCGCAAAATTTGTAGTCAGAGTCAACCTCTCAAACTTAAATTATTTAAATCCCCCCCCCCCCCCCTCCCCCCCTTTTTTTATATTTTTTAAATCTCACTCCTTTCCATATATAGTTCTGATTCTAATGGGAGACCAAGTCACGTTAAAAACAACCACGTAAATTGAAAAGGGGTACCTAAATACATAGAATCCTATATACATGTACATAAGTTTATGCTTGCTAGCTGCATGCATGTATTTGTATTATTATTATTATTATTATTATTATTATTATTATTATTATTATTGTTGTTGTTGTTGTTGTTGTTGTTGTTGTTGTTAAATGTAAGATTATAGGAGAATTGACAAGTATTATATTTACTTTAATAAAATATCCCGGATAAATTCAAATCATATAAATAGCCTAAATTTTTTTTTTTTATATATTATCTATATGTATAACAATGAGTATTTTATAAGGTTATGCAAATCAAATCGGTTCATAAATTATTAGAGTTAGAAATTTAAAAATTTAAAGGTTCAACTGAAATTAAATTAGATATAATAAAATAATATATTTATATATAAAATATTTTATTTTAATTTTTTTTTTGTATTTTATTATTTTAACTCGATTAACTGCTAAAAAGCGTTTTTTTTTTCAGTTTTTAAACTAATTCATTATTAATTTTTTTTATTTGAATCTTAATCTAATTAGACCAACCAATTCGATCTGATTCTAAAAACTATATATGGTATTATAAGAAATAAATTTAATTTATACATCAAAATTCTCCTATATTATCATTAATTCATTATATATAATAATATATATATTACTATTATTTTAATTAGATTTCTTTTCCAAACTAGTAAAAGTAGCTACGGAAATTCTTTACTGTGTGCCTAAACTGTGGTTATGGTAGCCAGCTAAAACAGCACTGTATATTATATATGTTTATACTTTATAAATTGTTTCTTGCATGCAAAGAAATGAGGCTTCATATCAGAAAACTTCAAATTCGATTTACCTTAGCTTTTAATGTTAAGAAATATTATAACTAATTTTTTTAAAAATATACATTGTACATTATTATTCCATCATTGTATGTAAAAAGAATAATAATTTGTATTTTTCATTAAAAAAGTACTCTGCACGTTATATAACACATGCCTCTTAATTTTATTTGACTTCTCTTATAAGAAGAAAATAGAGTTATGGCCTAAACATTTAAAAATATAATTATAGCAAAGTTGATTAGTTCTTAAAGTGAGAGATGTCCCCCCAAAACCCAACTAATAATAGTTACCATATATATATCATTATTACTTCACCTAAACATTTGGCTCTATCATCAATAGTTTCTTATTATCCAGCTAGCATTCACAGGAATAATTGTATCCAATCAAAGTTTTCTTTTGTATTTTTCTTGTGATAAATGTAATTTAAATAGTGTTCTTAATTATTGACTCTAATTTAATTTTGTGTGTTAGTTATTATTTTCTCTCTTTTTAAATAACCCTAATTTCTAGGGTTATAGACGAATTCTTTATTAATAAATTAAAGTGAAAATGCATTATTTTTTTATTATTACTAACAAAAAATTTATTGATAATGCGCTTCTGTCAAATTTATCAATAAATTAAATGAAAGTTTATCAATAAATTTATCAATAATTTGTAATGAGATTTTCATATAAGTATCATTTAATTTGTAATGAGATTTTCATAGAAATGTCAAAAATTTATTCTTTTTACATTTCTATGAAAATCTCATTATAAATTAAATGAAACTTATATATAAATATCTTTATTATACAAAGTTTTTAGTTAAAAATTGTTAGATGATTTAATATTATTTTTTAACCGTTCTCGATTATTAACTTTACGTAAAAATAATTGCTGGTAAGTGTTCACCAACAAATTATGTCAATAATTCCGCCGAAAGCATTTTCAATAATAAAATCCATTTGTAATACCTATTTTTCATTCGTGTCTTTTTTTTCCCTCAAATAATCATTATCTAATATAGTATTCTTTCTTGTAATTAATTAATTATATATATCCCTACTTATCTCAGATTGTATCACAAGATTTACAATAATGGTGATTTTGACAAGAACTAATAATAAGCTATGTAAGAGTGTAACATACACTTCAGTTACAACAACTAAAGTGTAATCAGACATTACTTAATTAATTGTTGTTACTTGCTAATTCTTCTTTTGATAATTTATTGATCATTATTTGATACCAATAAAGGGTAGTATTACATCAGAAAAGGTTCTGTTTAACATTTTTTTTAAAGAAAACAATTAAAACGGATTCTTTTAAAAAATTCTATTTTTTATTCCAAAATACAATTATTTTTGTCAGAAAAGTTAAAACAAAGGCATCCATTTTTGTATAAGAATGAAATGCAATAATGTGGATAAGAAGCATAATAAACTCGAGTAATGCTAGGTAGACAAAAAAAACAGCTAGAACTTACCTTATTTAACATTAATTAATTATCACAACAATTAATTAATGCTAAATAAGGCAAGTTATAACTGTTTTTAGCTGATTTTCTTTGGTTACCAAACATTTCCAAATAAACTCAGCCTCAAACATACATAATAGTTGATCTAGCTGACACAACAATTTGACATGAACATATACATACCCTAAACAAAATCCAAGCAATCCCAACAAGTTGGTGAAATTTTATTATTTGTTTTTTTATTATATTTGATTTCTAATTTACATATCCCTCTTTGGCTACTACGCCTCCTTGACTAATCATCATCAATAATATAAAATCAAAATACTAATTTTAACAAAATAAAAGTTAAATTATTAGATAAAGATATATTAACGATTACTATATACATCTAACAAGTCTTCTCATATAGAAAGGTCTTTTTAGATTTGAAGTATATACAAAATAAAACTTATCTCATAAGTTTAAGCAGATAATATAACTAATAATTATAATATCTAATAATATATTTTTTCAATTAATTAAGAGCTTTTTTTTTGGATTTAAAACGTAAATTAAATATCAATTTTATATTTTTTGTCGATATTAAATTTTTTTCTTTGTTAAGAAGAATAAAGACAACAATAAATTTTTTAAATTTTAGATCTATTAGTCATAAAATTTCTGATATTTATATGGTAAAAATTATTTATCCTACAAATTTAAAACGATTATAAAGGAATATATGATTCTATATGTAAAACCCTCTTATTGTATTATTATTATTATTAGAGATACATACATGATACAAATTAAAAATTAAATTTTGAATTAATCAGATATAATTCTTATTTTAAATAGTTAATAAAACTAGCTAAAATATAATCTGTTATTTACGTTGTTCATATCTCTCATTATTCATTAATAAAATTGAATATTATTATGTCTAATATGTTTCACTTGTTTCTTTATTTTTATGTCTTCTTCCCGTGGTGGCGTTGACACTTTCCTTCATATAGAGCAAACCATAAAAGTGGAACCATACAAAACATGAAATAATAATTAAATTAAACATATATTACTAAATTATTCAAAAGAAAATTAAAAGCAAAAGAAGGGAGAAAGGCAATAAAGAAGTTGAGAAAGGCAACAATATTTTATAGGAGAGGGGCCACAGCTATGTATGTGTATGGTTATTGGTTTCACTTTGATGTATGAGTGGTGGAATCATATGAAGAAATTTTAGTGGAGATTGTGGTCTTGCTGTTAAAGCCAATTTATTTAACTTTTAAACCAATTCAGATTTCAGAGGCTCCAAATTAAATCACATAATCAAAAAGCGTTAGGTCCAGTAACGTTTGTTTTTGAGAGACTACACAAATATTAAAGAGATAAAAGTATACAAAAAAATTCGAATGAGAGATAGAAATAGATAATTAAATCAGAGATAAAATATATGGATAAATAAAAAAATCTTTTATCCCATGTTATTCTTTTTGTTTTTTTTTTCCTCCTACTGCATCTTCTAATTTATAGGTTAAGTAATAATTCATCATGAATTGAAACTTTATTTAAAAAGATAATTAATAAATTATTACATATACAAAACATATCCAAACATTATTATTATTATTATTATTATTATTAAAAAAGATATATGACTTTTTTCCGTCTTTATTACTGTTTTTGTCCCTTTTATTTTTTTCTGTTTTAGATGAAAATATACTTAGGATTATTGGTCATCACCAAATGGACAAGATTATTGCAACTATATTGAATAAAAAGAGTTGCAACAAAAATTTATTAAATTCAATTCTCACATCTAAAATATTAGGACTATTTTCGATTTTGGGTAATGCTAGGTAGACAAAAAAAAGGCCAAAATTTGCTTTATTTAGCATTAATTAATTATCGCAACAATTAATGAATGCTAAATAAGGCAAATTATGGCTGTTTTTGGCTGATTTTCTTTGGTTACCAAACATTTCCGATTTTAATTTGGTGGATGATAATCTACAATGCAAGTACTAAATTCTAATAAATACTTTAAGAGTTTAAAGATACGTTAGTTCTAACTTTAATAAGATGATTAATATTGATGAATGTCTAGCTAAATGTAATAATCATAAAAAAAAAATGGTCACGAAATGTGGTGGTCGTGGAGCTGGTGCGTATACATAAGGCAAGCAATGTAGTTCTATTAATTAAAATGAATGAATGATATTAAATCCCAGAAAGCTAAAAGAAGAGGCTAAAGACAAGAGCAGCCTTAAAAGAGGAAGAAAAGAAAAATATTTCCTTAATAAAAAAAGGGCAACAAAACAAAAAAGAGAAAGCTTGATTATAAGTTATAATAACAAACATACACTACTAATTCCAAATGCAAAGATTCAACATATTCTTTGAGTACACAAGCGTGTACTAATAAATCAACAAGATATACCAACAGATATCGATAAGATTCTTCTCATATACGATTAATTTTATAATTTCAATTAATCATGATGATAAATCTTTGTTTGCAACACTTTTAGCTAGCTAGCATCTAATAATATTATTACACTTTTATATATCGAAAAAATTGCTTACCAACAAAATCCTTGAACAGTTTAGTCATAAAAAAATTAAAAATAAAATTGAAAATATATCTCTGAATAATAACTTTGAATTTTGTTTATTCTTTTATTGTTCATATATAAAAGTAATTAACACACATGAAACTCATTCTACAAATATCCAAAACTGTATGTATAAGCATATATTTGCTTTTTTATTTTAGAAATTTCCAAACCATGATTTGGCTAAACTATTTATTTTAATAACCAAACCATAATTTAGATTTCCAAACTGAAGAATCACTCATGCTCTTACTATATATATATATATATATGTGTGACTACTTTACTTTAGTATAATAATCAACATGGTTTTGTAAACAAATTGAAGAAAATTAAAACTCCATAGCCATGGAAAATTAATTAATTAGGGTTGCTTCCTCAACTCTTTGTAGAACCTCTTAATGAATTCTTCGGCAGCCTTGTCCACTTGATGATCTTTATCGTATTCTGTGTCGACATTCATTGGGAACGGTGAATCCGTTACCCTTAACCGACTCACGGTAGGGCTCCGGCCGAACCCCGGTAGCGCCGGGGATGCCTCGACCACATTATCATTGTTGTTGTTTAGGATCTCTAACACCGCCTTTACAGCACTGACCGTCACGACGTCGTCGTCGCACTCGTGAGGCGCGTGGGAGCGCGTGAACAGCTTGTTCTTGCGGTGGAGCTTGGAGAAGAAGTTATTGGGCGTGTTGCTGCAGCTGAACTCGTACTCCCTGGTGGTGGAGAATTGTTGGAGGTGCATGTCGGCGTGTTGGTGGTGGTGGAACATCATGAGGTTGGCGATGGCTTTTCCGGCGAGTTTGCGGCGGCGTTTGAGAACCATGTTGAGTTCTAACATGAGTTTGCCTTTTGAAATTCCCTTCCTTAACATGTAGAAGGCAACACGTATTATGTTCCACACTTTCTTTGCTATCACTGGTAGGTTACTTTCCATTTTTAGAGAGAGAGAGAGAGAGAGATGATTAGAAGGTTTGGTTGAAGGGATGGGTAAAAGAAGGAAGGGGAAGAGGCATATTTATATGTGTGTGATAGTGTGGGGAAATAAAAATTAAAGTAAGAGAAGAAGGAGAAAAATGTGATGGTATTGTTTTGTAGTGGTAGTATTGTACTATTGAATCTGCCTACCCTTGATTATTGAACCATGGGTCATGAATTGCTATTTAATCTTAATTTAGAACCCACTTTTCTTTTTAGTTTTCTTTCTTTTTCTTCACTTCATCATTATTGGTGGGGCTACCCTAAAAATAGATTTTTGTTTATTTAAATAAAAAAATATTGGTTGTTTTTTAATACAAGTTTAATTTTGTTACACTGGTTACAGTGGTACAATTATATTCGTTCTTTTCAATTATTATTTACACCGTCAATATAAAAAAAATTATTTTTATTGATATGATATTACGTAATTAAACATATTTATAAAATTATTTTACATTGATAATATATATATTTGTTTTTATTAGAGTATTTCAGATAAAACGTACACTTATGTTTACTTTAACTAGATCAGAAATATTTGAGGATTAAGTTGTACGAAAAATAATATAATTCAAGTTTAGATCATAGGTTTTTCCGTTTTTGTGTTTTGTTGGTTTGCATGCTAAGCTAGCTCTAAGATAAGACTTCTATAAAGTTTCATATTATCTAGAATATTATCCCAATATTTTAGTTACAAACAAAAATATTCTATCACTACTAGAAATTAGCTATCAATAGTTTTTATATAGTTGCATACATTTATACATATTTTATATATTTTCTTAAAAGAGTAATTAATTATTAAAATAATCAAATTTTTATAAAAAAATAAAAAAAATTTATAAGCAAAAAAATTAGCTATCATGATAATTTTTTCAATATAAATATATAAATATAATTTGATTATTGTAACAACTATCCCTTCTAAAAACAAAATTAAATTCGAAATTTAAAAATCAGTTAGGAGATGGGTTTAAAATTTTGAATTTATGGATAGAAATCTAGTAACTACCCTCCGTTTGAATTTAAAATTATCTCAACCACCCTATCCCCAAGTGTATATAAATAGGGGTGCACCTATAGGTAGAAAATCACTCATCTCAAATACTAATCCTCTCCCTTCTCTATCTACAAAAAATATATTCTGTGTGCAAACACAAGAGGCAAGCTCAAAAAAGCGTTAGGAAAAGAGTAGGGAATTATGCTTTTCTTACTTTTATGTTGGCATGTAGTATGCTCTATTTTATTTCCTTCAATCCATGCATGGCTACCATCTTTCATGTGTCTTATGGCATTAATTATCCTTTACTCATCTTTTATCCACATTGATCATTAGGGGTGTTCAAATCTAAACCGATCCAAATTAAACCGTTCATCCAATCCGATCCAAACCGAAAACCGATTAAAACCGCACGAATTCGGATTCGATTGGATTTTATTTTTTGCAAATCGCTGGATTGGATTGGATTTCGGATCTACTTTTCATAACTAATCCAATCCAATCCAAACCGCACAATGTGCTATAATAATATTATTTTATGAGTAAATGCCCAAAATGGTCCCTGAATTTCAAATCGGTATTCAATTTAGTCCTTAATTTTTATAAATGACCAACTAAATCCCTTAAATTCAGAAACGTACGTCTCCGTTAGTCCCTTGCAGAAGTGCCGTCTAAACGTTGCTGATGTGGAACGTTAACTGCCATGTGGGCAATCCATTAAACGACGTCGTTGAAGGAGTGGATGCCCTAAGTGTGTAAAACGACGTCGTTTCAAATAACATCTTCTCCCCCTTTGAATAAACAATTCTTGTTGGTCCCCCCTTCCACTTCAACGTTTCCCACCAAAACTTCAGAAAAGCGTTCTCTTCTTCTCTGTCCGTTCATTCTCCTATACTTCCCACTCACATTTGCTCGCCGAGGATCATCTTTAGAATCTGTTCTCTCCGGTCACTGAAGGAGTTATCGACGAAGCATCACCTTCTACACTGCCGATGGTGAGAAGTAACAGTTCAAGTTGATCATTCTCTTTCATTTTTTGTATTTCATTGAGGGTTCTTGATACTTATGTGTGAATGCGTTGTTGTATATGTAAGGGAGTGGTTTAGAATATTGTGGTTGTTGATGGCGCAAATGTTAGGGTTTAGGGTTTCTAATATGAAACTTGTAACCACATAAATCATAATCTGGTTTAAGTTATAGTCAATAGGAAGTTATATGGCAAATTCACCTGGTTTAAGTTATATAGCAAATTCACCTGCGGTACATGTGGAGATGTTGGTCACACGATAAGGAGTTGTAGAATAGCAAAAAAAAAAAAGGCTGATGAGCTAGCAGTTGCTGCAAAGGCTGCTGAAGATGCTGCAAATAAGGGTGACACTGGTTCTAAAGGTAACAAAAGTGAGGTTGTTACTGAAGAATGTGAGGTTGGTGCTGAATGAGGACAAATTGATACTCAAACAGAAGTTGCTGCTGAAGGGGGTCTAGGAGCTGAACAAGAACCTGCAACTCAGGTAATAATAGTATTAAAAACATTAATCAAAATTAGAGCTTGAGTTAATAAATCTGGAAACAAACAAATCCATTTTCTTGTTAACTTGGGAGGATATGTTTTTGGTCAGCTAATGTGATTCTTGACAGTGTCATCATCCATATTATGACACTTTTATTGTTGTTATTGATATCATAGGCTGCAAAGACTACAAAGAATGCCAAGAAAGGGCATCTGAGAACTAAAAGTGAGAGACGCATAGACAAACTCCCTGTCAAGAGGACAACTTCATTCACTGCTGCTACTGCTGCGGCTGCTCCACATCCAACTGAGATTTCAAGAGAGACTATTCAAGGAGCTAGTGCAACAACCTCTGAAAAACTGGCCTCCTTCTTGAAATTTGTTCTAACTCCAGGATTCAACCCACCAAGAAAAAATGTCTAACTAGCACAAAGTGTAGTGGCTTTTTGAGTTCATGTTGTTGTAGTTGAATGCTATGGTTAAACAATCCTATCTTTTTGTAATGTAACCTTTGAAACCTGTATGCATGGTCTTTGAATGTTGTTATGGCCTATGATGTTTTGGGTTGTGATAGTATGTTATGCACAATGTGCTTTAGCACAAACAACACTTGTTCCATATTACGAAATTAGTTATGTTAAATTAATGAAGTTTTTGGTTTAGTTCATGTTATGATTTATCTCTTTCTAGTTTAGTTGAACCCAATTTTAGCAGAATAAGTGCAGCATCAAGAGTTGAACTCATGTCAAATTAGTGTTTCATTTCATTTCATTCCATCTTCATCAAGACATTACATACCACTTAAGAAATTTAAAATTTCATAACATAATCATCATTTGTTGAATATAAACCCCAACAAACTAAAATCTAAACACACACCAAAAGTAACTACAAAAGCCAGCAGCACCATTGTCATCATCTTCACGGTCTTAACATCACTCTCCAAAACTTTAATGTTTCCCACCAAAACTTCAGAAAAGCTTTCTCTTCTTCTCTGTCCGTTCATTCTCCCATACTTCCCACTCACATTTGCTCGCCGAGGATCATCTTTAGAATCTGTTCTCTCCGGTCAGTGAAGGAGTTATCGACGAAGCATCACCTTCGTACACTGCTGATGGTGAGAAGTAACAGTTCAAGTTGATCATTCTCTTTCATTTTTTGTATTTCATTGAGGGTTCTTGATACTTATGTGTGAATGTGTTGTTGTATATGTAAGGGAGTGGTTTAGAATGTTGTGGTTGTTGATGGCACAAATGTTAGGGTTTAGGGTTTCTAATATGAAACTTGTAACCACATAAATCATAATCTGGTTTAAGTTATAGTCAATAGGAAGTTATATGGCAAATTCACCTGGTTTAAGTTATATGGCAAATTTACCTGTGGTACATGTGGAGATGTTGGTCACACAACAAGGAGTTGTAGAATAGCAAAGAAACAAAAGGCTGATGAGCTAGTAGTTGCTGCAAAGGCTGCTGAAGATGCTGCAAATAAGGGTGACACTGGTTCTAAAGGTAACGAAAGTGAGGTTGTTACTGAAGAATGTGAGGTTGGTGCTGAAGGAGGACAAATTGATACTCAAACAAAAGTTGCTGCTGAATGGGGTCTAGGAGCTGACCAAGAACCTGCATCTCAGATAATAATAGTATTAAAAATATTAATCAAAATTAGAGCTTGAGTTAATAAATCTGGAAACAAACAAATCCATTTTCTTGTTAACTTGGGAGGATATGTTTTTGGTCAGTTAATGTGATTCTTGACAGTGTCATCATCCATATTATGACACTTTTATTATTGTTATTGATATCATAGGCTGCAAAGACTATAAAGAATGCCAAGAAAGGGCATCTGAGAACTAAAAGTGAGAGACGCATAGACAAACTCCCTGTCAAGATGACAACTTCATCCACTGCTACTACTGCTGCGGCTGCTCCACATCCAACTGAGATTTCAAGAGAGACTATTCAAGGAGCTAGTGCAGCAACCTCTGAAAACTGGCCTCCTTCTTGAAATTTGTTCTAACTCCAAGATTCAATCCACCAAGAAAAAATGTCTAACTAGCACAAAGTGTAGTGGCTTTTTGAGTTCATATTGTTGTAGTTGAATGCTATGGTTAAACAATCCTGTCTTTTTGTAATGTAACCTTTGAAACCTGTATGCATGGCCTTTGAATGTTGTTATGGCCTATGATGTTTTGGGTTGTGATAGTATGTTATGCACAATGTGCTTTAGCACAAACAACACTTGTTCCATATTCCGGAATTAGTTATGTTAAATTAATGAAGTTTTTGGTTTAGTTCATGTTATGATTTATCTCTTTCTAGTTTAGTTGAACACAATTTTAGCAGAATAAGTGCAGCATCAAGAGTTGAACTCATGTCAAATTAGTGTTTCATTTCATTTCATTCCATCTTCATCAAGACATTACATACCACTTAAGAAATTTAAAATTTCATAACATAATCATCATTTGTTGAATATAAACCCCAACAAACTAAAATCTAAATACACACCAAACGTAACTACAAAAGCCAGCAGCACCATTGTCATCATCTTCACGGTCTTAACATCACTCTCCAAAACTTTAACGTTTCCCACCAAAACTTCAGAAAAGCTTTCTCTTCTTCTCTGTCCGTTCATTCTCCCATACTTCCCACTCACATTTGCTCGCCGAGGATCATCTTTAGAATCTGTTCTCTCCGGTCAGTGAAGGAGTTATCGACGAATCATCACCTTCGTACACTACCGATGGTGAGAAGTAACAGTTCAAGTTGATCATTCTCTTTCATTTTTTGTATTTCATTGAGGGTTCTTGATACTTATGTGTGAATGCGTTGTTGTATATGTAAGGGAGTGGTTTAGAATGTTGTGGTTGTTGATGGCGCAAATGTTAGGGTTTAGGGTTTCTAATATGAAACTTGTAACCACATAAATCATAATCTGGTTTAAGTTATAGTCAATAGGAAGTTATATGGCAAATTCACCTGGTTTAAGTTATATGGCAAATTCACCTGCGGTACATGTGGAGATGTTGGTCACACAACAAGGAGTTGTAGAATAACAAAGAAACAAAAGGCTGATGAGCTAGCAGTTGCTGCAAAGGCTGCTGAAGATGCTGCAAATAAGGGTGACACTGGTTCTAAAGGTAACGAAAGTGAGGTTGTTACTGAAGAATGTGAGGTTGGTGCTAAAGGAGGACAAATTGATACTCAAACAGAAGTTGCTGCTGAAGGGTGTCTAGGAGCTGAACAAGAACCTGCAACTCAGGTAATAATAGTATTAAAAACATTAATCAAAATTAGAGCTTGAGTTAATAAATCTGGAAACAAACAAATCCATTTTCTTGTTAACTTGGGAGGATATGTTTTTGGTCAGCTAATGTGATTCTTGACAGTGTCATCATCCATATTATGACACTTTTATTGTTGTTATTGATATCATAGGCTACAAAGACTACAAAGAATGCTAAGAAAGGGTATCTGAGAACTAAAAGTGAGAGACGCATAGACAAACTCCCTGTCAAGAGGACAACTTCATCCACTGCTGCTACTGCTGCGGCTGCTCCACATCCAACTGAGATTTCAAGAGAGACTTTTCAAGGAGCTAGTGCAGCAACCTCTGAAAAACTGGCCTCCTTCTTGAAATTTGTTCTAACTCCAGGATTCAACCCACCAAGAAAAAATGTCTAACTAGCACAAAGTGTAGTGGCTTTTTGAGTTCATGTTGTTGTAGTTAAATGCTATGGTTAAACAATCCTGTCTTTTTGTAATGTAACCTTGGAAACCTGTATGCATGGCCTTTGAATATTGTTATGGCCTATGATGTTTTGGGTTGTGATAGTATGTTATGCACAATGTGCTTTAGCACAAACAACACTTGTTCCATATTCCGGAATTAGTTATGTTAAATTAATGAAGTTTTTGGTTTAGTTCATGTTATGATTTATCTCTTTCTAGTTTAGTTGAACACAATTTTAGTAGAATAAGTGCAACATCAAGAGTTGAACTCATGTCAAATTAGTGTTTCATTTCATTTTATTCCATCTTCATCAAGACATTACATACCACTTAAGAAATTTAAAATTTCATAACATAATCATCATTTGTTGAATATAAACCCCAACAAACTAAAATCTAAACACACACCAAAAGTAACTACAAAAGCCAGCAGCACCATTGTCATCATCTTCACGGTCTTAACATCACTCTCCAAACTTGTCATCCTCCAACTTAACTCATGCAAAATTCTAGTGGAATGGGTGTTGCACAAACTTGTTCTTCACATCCATCAGCCCAACAAAAAGAATTACAATGAATTCTATACTGCAAAGTAAAAAATGCAGGTGAATCCAACTCAAATTCAAACAATCTTAACAATTTCTTCACAGCCATAACCTTACCTCATAGTTCGGACAACCATAAAATGGTCTACCTAGATTTTCTGCTGTTGTTGAGTACTTCATCACCGTTCGAAGCCCGCAATTACAGAAAACAGCGTTCTTACCTCCCCTATTGCGCATTTCTTTGTTGCCATAAGGCCTGCCTGCAGAGTTGTTCCTACTTGAGCTACTTTGACTTCTCTCGCCACCACCCATCATCACTCACATAGACAAGAAATCAATTTGGGTTTTAGGGCGAAGAAGAGAGGTCGAAGAAGAGGAGACTCGAAGAAGAAAAGGAGAGTCGAAGAACAGAAGAACATAGCATACAGTTTGAAGAAGGGAAGACAATTAGGGTTTTATAATTGAAATGGACTAATTTGGGTAATATTAGGCAATTCCAGATACCAATTTGAATCAAATTCAACCTTCTCACACATCAGCATACAGCTGGAACGCCCACATGGCAGTTAACGTTCCACATCAGCAACGTTTAGACAGCAATTCTGCGAGAGACTAACGGAGACGCACGTTTCTGAATTTAAGGGATTTAGTTGGTCATTTATAAAAATCAAGGACTAAATTGAATATCGATTTGAAATTCAGGGACCATTTTGGGCATTTACTCATTATTTTATTATTATATTTACAATTATACTTATAACATATTCAATTTGTTATATATTTTTCTATTATTCATGTATTATTATTATTTAATAAATATTTTATGTTCAAAATATTATTTATTTATTTATTTTAACTAACCTATAATTTTATTTCTATTGTTATGTTATCGTTGGCTTTTTAAGATATTGTTAAGACTTGTTATGTCATTGTTGATTATTTAAAATTTGATATTGAGACTTGTTATATGTATTTAATTTTTTATTTAAAAAACCGCAAATCCAAACCAATCTAAACCGCTTGTAATCGGATCGAGTCGGATCGGATTTCCAAAAAAATTTCATCCAATCCAAACCGCACCGCGCATAGATTAAGCGCTCGGATCGGATGACTTTTTCCCTTAAAACCGAACTAAACCGCACCGCGAACACCCCTATTGATCATGATTATCTATTATGTCATTCATTCCCTCTTGATCCATTAATATATATCCCATATTTCTCTATGTGCATTTACATGACCTTTTATGCCATTATATTATTATTCCTTTAATGTTGAGAGTACATACCCCTTTAAAATATTTTATTTAATTATTTAACATACCCTAATTTTACTATGTGCATTTACATGACTTTTTATACCATTAAATTATTATTATTATCCCCTTTAATGTTGAGAGTGCATGCCTTTTTTATATCTTATTCAATGTACCCTATTCTATGATGTGCATCTAAATTACCTCTTATATCATTATGTTATTATTACTCCTTTAATTTAAGGTCAAAGGTACATGCTTTCTTATAATATTTTATTCAAGTATTTAATATACCCCATTCTTACCATGTGCACTTAGATAATATTTAATACATTATATTATTAATATTTTCTTAGGGTCAAGAGTACATGTTTCTTTATAATTATTTTATTCAACTAATTAATATCCCGTATTTTATTATGTGGAATTATATGAACTTTTATACCATTGGATTAATAATATTTCTTTTGAGTCAAGAGTACATACCCTCTCATAACTATTTTATTCAACTATTTAAAATATTCTATTTTTTTTATATAATGTACATTTATATGATATTTTATACATTATATTATTAACATCCCTCTAGGGTCGAGAGAACCTACTTTCTTATAACATCTTATTCAACATGCTCATTTTGTCATGGTATATGTCACTCCTCTTGTATGATCTATTATTGCTTGAATCTCTTCTTGTGTATGCCTAAACAACCCTAATGGTAAATTAAACTGAAGGAATGATCCTTCGGTAAGGGAAGATGACCCCAAAGACAAGATATCGAGATGATCTCTTGGTAAAGGAGGGTGATCGATCGAGATGATCCTTTGGTAAGGGAAGGTGATCGCTAAGACATTCGAGATAAGAACCTTCGGTAAGGGAAGAGGACTCTCATTTTATACCGGTTTGAACTCAATACCCTTCATAAAAGCTACAAGTTAAGAAAGGAGAAAGTATAAAGCAAAGTTTGATCACAATGATGTTCTTTTTTAAGATTTATTTATGAATATGTCGAAATTCCATATGTTACTATCCTTTCTATTTTTTTTTCTATGTGCTTTTCTTTTTGCCTATATGCTTTACAAGAAAGGTTCATATTACATGCCATATCGTACGACCTTTTTTTAAAATCTCGCACGTGGGCTGGAGATAGATATGGAGGTGTTGCATAGCACTCCTACTGAGACTTTAAGTTCTCATCCCTTTTATTTTCCCATACTGTCTCCAGAGGAACATGGCACAGCGGATAGAGACGACGCAGTGCCCCCGAAGGTAACTTCTGAATATGACCCCTCGAAGCACGCGTGGGTAGTTACGATCACTACTACCGTGCTCCAAACTATCTACTTAGGTCGAGAGTTCGTGGAAAGAGAACCCCAGCTGGCCGTCGTAACCTTTCTAGATAAGAACGCTTCAGCATTCAAGAAGCGGTCATCTGAGGTGATGCATCTCGAATTAGATTCCGAGACGGAGGAAGAGGAATCTAACAACCCTGGCCAGGAGGATCCAGATGAGGAGTTGAACCCTTGCGGAAGTCCAAAGGTGGAATACGTACCCTACTCCCTCACTTCGGCACCCCGTCGAGTCTTAGTTCATCCCACACAACGGAACCGGATCTTCACTGCGCGAAAAGGTGTTGGAGGAAAACCACTGGTATCTCGATTCGTGAATAACTGAAAGGTCCTGATCAAGGATAGGATATGACACGAGTTTGGGAGCCTCTTCGACGAAATTAGTTAGGACGTATTAGTTTCTTTTTCTTTTGTTATAATTACCCCTAAGCATTTTATTTTGAATCGTACTCATGGGAAAGTTGTTATTTCATATTTATTATATTCAATTCCATCGTACTACTGGTATCTCACACAACTCCTGATTGGAATCAGCTTTTACCGAATTTAGCAAGGCATATAATAAATATGAAATAACAACTATCCCATGAGTACGGTTCAAAATAAAATGCTCAGAGGTAATTATAACAAAAGAAAAAGAAACTAATACGTCATAACTAATTTCGTCGAAGAGGCTCCCATACTTATGTCCTATCTTATCCTTGATCAGGACCCTTCAGTTATTCACGAATCGAGGTACCAGTGGTTTTCCTCCAACACCTTTTCGCACAGTGAAGATCCGGTTCCGTTGTGTGGGATGAACTAAGACTCGATGGGGTGCCGAAGTAAGGGAGTAGGGTACGTATTCCACCTTTGGACTTCCGTAAGGGTTCAACTCCTCCTCGGGATCCTCCTCCATGGTGTCTTCCTCCTGCCCAGGGTTGTTGGATTACTCTTCCTCCATCTCGGAATCTGATTCGAGATGCATCACCTCAGATGACCGCTTCTTGAATGCTGAAGCGTTCTTATCTAGGAAGGTTACGACGGGCAGATGGGGTTCTCTTTCCACGAACTCTCGACCTAAGTAGATAGTTTGGAGCATAGTAGTAGTGGTCGTAACTACCCACGCATGCTTCGAGAGGTCATATTCAGAAGTTACCTTCGGGGGCACTGTGTCGTCTCTGTCCGCTGTGCCATGTTCCTTTGGAGATAGTATAGAAAAAGAAAAGGGATGAGAACTTAGAGTCTCAGTAGGAGTTCTATGCAACACCTTCATATCTATCTCCAGCCCACGTGCGAGATTTTTAAAAAAAGGTTCGTACGATATGACATGTAATATAAACTTTTCTTGTAAAGCATATAGGCAAAAAGGAAAGCACATAAAAAAAAATAGAAAGGATAGTAACATATGGAATGTCGACATATTCATAAATAAATCTTAAAAAAAGAACATCATTATGATCAAACTTTGCTTTATACTTTTTCCTTTCTTAACTTGTAGCTTTTATGAAGGGTATTGAGCTCAAACCGGTATAAAATGAGAGTCCTTTTCCCTTACCGAAGGTTCTTATCTCGAATGTCTTGGCGATCACCTTCCCTTAGCGAAGGATCATCTCGATCGATCACCCTCCCTTACCGAAGGATCATCTCGATATCTTGTCTTTGAGGGTCACCTTCCTTACCAAAGGATCATTCCCTCAGTTTAATTTATAATTAGGGTTGTTTAGGTATACACAAGAAGAGATTCATGCAAGAGGAGGGGCATATACCATGACAAAATAAGCATGTTGAATAAGATGTTATAAGAAGGTAGGTTCTCTCGACCCTAGAAGGATGTTAATAATATAATGTATAAAATATCATATAAATGTACATTATATATAAAAAAAAGATATTTTAAATAGTTGAATAAAATAGTTATGAGAGGGCATGTACTCTTGACTCAAAAGAAATATTATTAATCCAATGATATAAAAGTTCATATAATTCCACATAATAAAATAGGGAATATTAATTAGTTGAATAAAACAATTATAAGAAAACATGTACTCTTGACCCTAAGAAAATATTAATAATATAATGTATAAAATATAATCTAAATGCACATAGTAAGAATGGGGTATATTAAATACTTGAATAAAATATTATAAGAAAGCATGTACTCTTAACCTTAAATTAAAGGAGTAATAATAATATAATGATATAAAAGGTCATTTAGATGCACATAATAGAATAGGGTACATTAAACAAGACATAAAAAAAGGCATGTACTCTCAACATTAAAGGGATAATACTAATTTAATGGTATAAAAGGTCATGTAAATGCACATAGTAAAATTAGGATATGTTAAATAATTAAATAAAATATTTTAAAGGGGTATGTACTCTCAACATTAAATGAATAATAATATAATAGCATAAAAGGTCATGTAAATGCACATAGAGAAATATGGGATATATATTAATGGATCAAGAGGGCATGAATGACATAATAGATAATCATGATCAATGTGGATAAAAGATGAGTAAAGGATAATTAATGCCATAAGACACATGAAAGATGGTAGCCATGAAGGAAATAAAATAGAACATACTACATGCCAACATAAAAGTAAGAAAAACATAATTCCCTACTCTTTTTCTAACGCTTCTTTGAGCTTGCCTCCTGTGTTTGCACACAGAATATATTTTTTGTAGAGAGAGAAGGGAGAGGATTAGTATTTGAGATGAGTGATTTTCTACCTATGCACCCCTATTTATATACATTTGGAGATAGGGTGGTTGGGATAATTTTAAATTCAAACGGAGGTGGTTACTAGATTCCTATCCATAAATTCAAAATTCTAAACTCATCTCCTAACTGATTTTCAAATTTCGAATTTAATTTTATTTCTAGAAGAGGTGGTTGTTACATTATAATAACTTCTATAATTAGATTATAAATACAATTAACTTATGTATATATAAAAAATTAACTACTAAATTAATTATTAATATAAAGTATATATTAAAAATAAATTAAATATATATATATATATATAGTTGTTAATTTTTTATATGCATATACTATTTGTAGAATTATTTATTCCGATATTCTTGTATAGGTAGCTAATTAATGGTATCCAAACATGACCCTTAATTATAGGTAAGGTTTAATAACTACAAAAATCAAAGACTCAAAACGACAAATATTAAAGCGGTCTAATGATTAAAAGAAAAAAAAAAGGATTGTCAATATGTAGTTATCTAATATTTTTAAAGTTACTCTTAATTTCTCTAGTGTTTTTAAGATATTTTAAGATTTAATCATATATTCTCTTCATAGATAAAGGCTGGCTACTTCAATCTTCATCAACAACTTGTTTGTTAATTGTTATTATCCATTCCATTATTGTTTTAATATGCTTGTGTAACTTATTCTAGAACAATGCAACTTGACATAACATGCCAAACACAATGTATTCCTGAAGTTGAAGTATATCATTTATTTGAATGAAAATGAGTTAAAAGAAAATTAAAATCAAGTTCCGGGCGAGGTATCAAGAATCATCATGTAATAAAACTAACAAACAAACAGAAAGGAAAAGGAAAATTCATGAAAAAGTTATTCATATCCCCAGCCTCAGATATTATAGATCCATTAAAGCAGCTATACTTAAAATAATTTCATATATATCCTGTTAGAATTTTTATTCTAATTGTGGTCCAATTTGTTAATATAGAAATTAGTTTGGGTGGTATTGTAATTATTCATTATTATATTGACAGTTGGTCTGTTCTTTGATGGAAAGAACACGACTGTTCATCATAAACTTTATAAAATTTGGGCCCCCAATTCTGATCACAACAACAACAAAAAAAAATACACCTTGATTCCATCTGGTTCTCTGTGATTCAAGAATTGGAAGTTCCAAATTAAATCAAAGAATTTATTGGCAATGGCTGGAGGTACGTAAATTACTGGTTTTATAAAGAAATCTAACATGTGGTATCAAAGCAAAATTGTCTCTACCTTGCCATTTGAAAATTTTGATTACTGTGCATCATTTTGATAAATTATTTTCAAAAGAAGAATGTGTAGTATGAATTTTGAAATAAGAAAAATCATTGAAAGTTAAAGTTGACGTACCATAAGAAGAGAGAATAATAAATAATATTCTCAGAAAGAATCTTCTAAATTTGTGTCGTAGTTGTTCTTTATAATAGTATAATTTTCCATGATTTCCATAAGTTTTCTTATTCTTAAATTAAAAAAAAAAAAAAGAGAGAAGAAGAAAGGGAAGACGGTGGAAGAAAGAAGACAGAATAAACTTGTTTCAATTGATGAATTTTGTTTGTTATATAATATTAAATGCTTTCTACTTTTACGTTGAAGTTGTTGTGTTTCAAAATTTAAATTTTATTATAAAATTTAAATTTTGGTTGGAGTGAGGTTTGAACTTGGATCTTCTAAATATTGGCAAAATAGTTATCCACTAGATCATCTTCACTTTTGATATTAATCATGTTATTGAATTTATTTATTTAATGATTATATTTGCATGCAATATAAATTCTTCCGCTGCATATCATATTGTGATTAATATATGATTTATTGAGGAGTAGCCACAGCATCCTTAATAATAATTATATTTAAAGAAATCACATAAATATTAATATAATATATTTGTAATTGTTGTGAACTATATAATAAACTTACCCACAGGAATTTATTATGTTATTCACATATAATTAGATTGAAATAGAAAATATTTTTTACTTCTTAATTAGGCTACAGGTATTAAGAAGTAGTATTTTATTTTCTAGTTTCAATACTTTAGTTCATATAGTAAATATTATGTGTGTTAAAATCTTTGCCCACAGGTAGATTTTAATGACACTATAATTTATATTTATTTTGATATGACTTGCATTGGCATGTATTATCATATATTATGGATTTTGATGTGCCTATTTAAAGTTGAGTAATGTTAGCATGATTTATTATTTGCAGCAGTAATGATATCTGAAACTGTATCTGAAGTTCATTTGTTAAGTGGTGACAACTATAAAGAATGGAAAGATAAGATTTTCTTTCACTTAGGGTGTGCAGACCTTGACTATGCTCTTCGTAGGGAAGAGCCTCTGACACCTACTGATGCTAGTTCTCAAGCCGAGGTAGCATTATACGAACGGTGGGAGAAATCCAACCGTTTAAGTATGATGTTCATTAAGTCTCGTATTTCAGCTAGTATCCGAGGTTCAATTCCTGATTGTAGGAATGTCAAGGATTATATGAAGGCTATTGATGAACAGTTTGAGTCTTCTAGTAAGGCACTTGCAAGCACCCTAATGGCACAATTGTCATCTATGAGGCTTACCGGCGTAAGAGGTGTGCGTGAACACATCATGAGGTTGAGAGACATTGCAGCACAACTGAAAGCTTTAGAGGTTGAGATCTCTGACTCATTTCTGGTGCATTTTATTCTGAATTCTCTTCCTGTCCAGTACGGACCATTTAAGATTTCTTATAACACACATAAGGAAAAATGGTCCATTAATGAATTACTGGTGATGTGTGTGCAAGAGGAAGGAAGGCTAATTCAGGAACTTGGTAAAAGTGCACTATTAGTGACAAATGAGGGTAGTAAAAGCAAGCTCATAAGAAGAAAGGAAAGGGTATTGTATCCCATCCTATGAAGAAAGAAGGTGCACGGTGTTTCTTTTGTAAAAAGAAAGGACACATGAAGAAGGAGTGCCCAAAATTTAAAGTTTGGCTTGAAAAGAAAGGTACTAACCTTTGTGATCTTATTCCTTCAGTGTGTTTTGAATCTAATTTTGTTGAAATATGTCATGACACTTGGTGGATTGATTCTGGTGCTGAAATTCATATTTCAAATACCATGCAGGGTTTCATAAGGAAAAGAAAACCGATAGGAAGTGAACTGAGCATCTATATGGGCAATCAGATGCGTTCACGTGTGGAAGCTGTTGGAACATTTAGGCTTGTATTAAGTACTGGTTGTATTTTAGATTTAGAAATAACCTTTTATATTCCAGATTTTTCTAAAAATTTGATTTCTTTATCTAAGCTTGTAAAACAAGGATTATGTATAAATTTTTATGATGATTCTGTTGACATTATTAAAAATTCTAATATTATTGGACGTGGTACTTTAATTGGTGATTTATTTAAAGTCCATTTAGCTAATAATGTTCCATCTAGTCTAATGATTATGCATGGTAATGGTATAAATGAAAAATCCTCCATGTTATGGCACCGAAGGTTGGGACACATCTCCATTGAGAGAATAAAGAAATTAGTAAGTGATGGAGTTCTTGAAACTCTAGACTTTACTGATTTTGATACTTGTGTGGATTGCATTAAAGGAAAGCAAACCAAAAGGTCTCAAAAAGGTGCTAAAAGGAGTTCTGACATATTAGAAATAATTCACACTGACATATGTTGTCCTGATATGTCATTAAGTGGTCAGAAATACTTCATCTCCTTTATTGATGATTATTCACGATATATGTATCTCTATATACTTCATAATAAATATGAGGCATTGGACGCTTTTAAAGTTTATAAAGCTGAAGTAGAGAAACAATGCGGAAAGAAAATTAAGATCGTGAGATCAGATAGAGGTGGAGAATTCTATGGGAGATATACTGAAAGTGGACAAGCACCTGGTCCATTTGCAAAGTATCTTCAAGAGCATGGTATTGTGGCACAATACACCATGCCTGGTACACCAGATCAAAATGGTGTAGCTGAAAGAAGAAATAGGACTTTGCTGGATATGGTGAGGAGTATGCTTAGCAACTCCAATCTTCCTTTATCCTTGTGGAGTGAAGCCCTTAAGACAGCTGCGTATATATTAAATAGAGTTCCAACAAAGGCAGTTTCTAAAACGCCATTTGAGCTATGGAAAGGTTGGAAACCTAGTTTGAATCATATACGTATTTGGGGTTGTCCTGCTGAAGTTCGGGTTTATAATCCACAAGAAAGGAAGTTGGACCCAAGGACGATAAGTGCCTATTTTATCGGCTATGCAGAAAAGTCTAAGGGTTACAGATTTTATTGTCCCTCCCATTCAAGTAAAATAGTTGAATCTAGAAATGCAAGGTTTTTAGAGCATGATGTGGAAAGTGGGAGAAATCATCCTCTTAAAGTTGTTGAGAATGATAATGTTTATCAAACCTCTCCATGTACAAGAATGATTGTTCAATACAATGCCCATACAAATAGGGTCAATGTAGAACAACCTATTACTAATGTTCCACATCATGAAGATAATGTTCAAGTAGATCATATGGTGGAGGATCAAACTCTTCATAATAAAAATGTTGTTCAAGAACATATTGCTCAAGAGCAACTTCAAGAAGAGGGAGAACCTGTTATGCCACTACCTTTACAAGAGGTTGATGATGTAACATTAAGAAGATCAACAAGAATAAGAAAGCCTGCAATTTCTAGTGACTATGTAGTGTATCTTGCTGAATCTGACTATGATGTTTGTGATGAAAATGACCCAACGACGTTTTCACAAGCAATGGAAAGTCGTAATTCCAATTTCTGGCTAGATGCTATGAAGGATGAAATGAATTCTATGGCAGATAACCAAGTTTGGGATCTTGTAGAATTGCCTGATGGGAAAAAGGCCATTGGCTGTAAATGGGTATTTAAAACCAAGAAGGATTCATCAGGCAATATTGAGCGCTACAAGGCTCGACTTGTTGCCAAAGGATTTACTCAAAGGGAAGGAGTTGACTACAGGGAAACCTTTTCTCCTGTTTCAAAGAAAGACTCTTTCCGCATCATTATGGCATTGGTAGCACACTTTAACATGGAATTGCATCAAATGGATGTGAAAACGGCCTTCCTTAATGGAGATTTGGAAGAAGAGGTCTATATGAGACAACCCGAAGGGTTTATCTCAAGTGCTGGTAAGGAGTTAGTTTGCAAGCTTAAGAGAGCAATGTATGGTCTTAAGCAGGCTTCCCGACAATGGTATTTGAAGTTTCACAATGTGATTTCTTCATTTGGATTCATTGAAAATATTTCTGATCAATGTATATATCACAAGGTTAGTGGGAGCAAGATCATATTTCTCATCTTATATGTAGATGATATTTTGCTTGCAACAAATGATTTAGGGTTGTTACATGAAGTGAAACAATTTCTCTCTAGACATTTTGATATGAAAGATATGGGTGATGCATCTTATGTCATTGGCATAAAGATTCATAGAGATAAACATAAAGGAATTTTAGGTTTATCTCAAGAAGCCTATATTAATAAAGTTCTTGAGAGGTTTAAAATGCAAAATTGTTCACCAAGTGTTGCACCTATTGTGAAAGGTGACAAATTCTGCTTAGATCAATGTCCCAAAAATGAACTTGAAAAGAAACAGATGCAAAATATTCCTTATGCTTCAGCTGTTGGAAGCCTAATGTATGCTCAGGTCTGTACAAGACCTGACATTACTTTTGCTGTTAGCATGTTAGGAAGATATCAAAGTAATCCAGGAATTATCCATTGGAGAGCTACAAAGAAGGTCTTAAGGTACCTTCAAGGGACCAAGGATTTCATGCTTACATATAGACGAACCGACAATTTGGAAATTGTTGGATACTCAGATTCAGACTTGGCGGGATGTGTTGATTCTAGAAAGTCAACGTCAAGATACATCTTTATGCTTGCTGATGGAGCAGTATCTTGGAAGAGTGCAAAACAATCACTTGTAGCCACTTCTACCATGGAAGCCGAGTTTATTGCTTGTTTTGAGGCTACATCACAAGGTGTTTGGTTAAAGAATTTCATCTCTGAGCTTAAGATTATGGATTGTATCTCTAGGCCATTAAGAATATATTGTGACAATTCAGCTGCTGTATTTATGGCTAAGAATAAGCACATCGATATTAAGTACTTAGCCATTAAAGACCGAGTTAGGTCTAATGAGGTACAGATAGAGCATATTAGTACTAAACAGATGATAGCTGATCCTTTGACAAAAGGCATGCCACCAGGATTGTTTAAGGATCATGTTACTAGTATGGGTTTATGTTCTGTAACGTCACTTATATGACTCATGTTATATTATATGACATATTTGGATATGAAATTCCTATTATTGTTTGTTTCTCATTTGGTCAGTATATATGCGCATACATGATTGAGAATGACAAATAAAATTCAGTGAAGGACCTAGAATAAGCATTGGGCTTATTCCTACATAAATACCACATGAAGAGTTTATTCAGTTAGGAGATATTACATTGTAATACATAGAAGGTAATACTCGATTAATGAGAAACTACCGCTATGATTCGTGTAATTTGTCTTAATTGTTTAAGTATAGTATGTAATTACAAACTATACGTAACAAATGTTGGACCAAGTGGGAGAATGTTAGAATTTTTATTCTAATTGTGGTCCAATTTGTTAATATAGAAATTAGTTTGGGTGGTATTGTAATTATTCATTATTATATTGACAGTTGGTCTGTTCTTTGATGGAAAGAACACGACTGTTCATCATAAACTTTATAAAATTTGGGTCCCCAATTCTGATCACAACAACAACAAAAAAAAATACACCTTGATTCCATCTGGTTCTCTGTGATTCAAGAATTGGAAGTTCCAAATTAAATCAAAGAATTTATTGACAATGGCTGGAGGTACGTAAATTACTGGTTTTATAAAGAAATCTAACATATCCATAATTTGGATTTAATCTATGTTGTTATGGATGCATTATTACTTAATTATATTGCACATAATTTATTCCTTCTTACTAAACGTATATTCTCAGCCTGGAAAGATGTTTGTATCTAGGGATGTTATTTTCCATGCAGATAAATTTTCATCTGCAAAATTTTCAACTCAATGTAATTCTCATAAACAAACTACTAATTTAGATTTTACAACTACTAATTCTCAACACACAACTCTTAATACAGATTCTTCATATGAGAATAATCAACCTATTGCTACTAACAATTAGGGGTTTACATGGCTCGACTCGATCCGAAGATCCGGTTCGAACCCGAACATTTTAGAGGCTAATTTCATGTGATTTCATCGAGTTTAGAGTCGGGTAAGAGTCTTAAAAATAAACCCACTCATTATTTAGGACCGGGTCTGGGTTAAGGCGAATTCGACTTCACCCGATCCATATGCACTTTAAGAAAACTAAAAAGTTATATATGTCTTAAATTAATTCCAATATTATGTTATATTAATTATAAGCTTACTGTTTTATTTTTAATCACACTTGTTGAATTAGAAAATAGATAAAAAAAACATCAAATCAAAATTTATGAACAAATTCAAATTTAAATATGGATATCAATTTCTTGATAACAAGCTTCTTCTTTATAAATAGCTGCATCATAAATAAGTTTTTTTATAAATTATTATTAAAGTTTTAAAGGTTCGGTTTTCACCTTATTTATACTTGGTATAATTGTGACCCAAAAATATTTAAGCTTCATCAGATTTAGAGTTGGGTTAGAATCTAAGAAATAGACCCAATATATATTTAAGATCCGATCTGAGTTAGAACAAGCCCGATTTTACCTGACTCATGTACACTCTACTAATAGTAACACTACTAGTACAGATTTAGTACCATGCACCATCTCATACTGCATCTACTACTATACCAATTTCATCTATTGAGATCACCCTACCCTTTGACTCTCAAAATTTAGATACCATATTAGATTTCAAGAAGAAGAAAAGATGATTGAAAATGAGAATAGTGGCGGCAGAGAAATATAGAGAAAGAATAGAGAGAAAGTTAGATAGTAAAAAAGAAAGAAGTAAAACTAAGAAAAGATTTTTAAACCCAAAACAGGCCGAACGTCCAAATCCAACACGAATAAGACCCAGAAAAGAAAGAACAAAGAAGACATAAATCTAAGTAAAACTGCTAAAAACTAATGAAAAAGGGCCCAAGAATGTACATTGTTGTTTTTTCTTTGGGAAATATCAAAATGCCTAACAGTTAAACAGCCCAGCTCATTTAACTCCATCAAGCTTATGTTAATTGGTGGTATGGTTTCTTTAGTTAGTCCCTTTAATCAAGTGTTAAACAAAATAAATTTTCTGACCAAAACAATAAATAAATAAATAAATTTAAAATAATTATTCTTTGGTACTTTTCAAGATGGAGAGTAAATCATCTTTATATATATATATATATTATCGCATAATAAATTCAGTTTTACATTGTTTAACACATGAAATAAATTCTGTTATATATTTTAGGGATAAGTATTGTTTTGGTCCCTTACGTTGAGGGTCGGAATCGAACCCCTGATGTATATTTTGATTTAAAATCATTCTTAAAGTCGTATTTGAATTTAAAATCGTCCTTTCTAATAAATTTTTTTAATTTATTCCTAAACTACCCCTAAAATAAAAAATTATAAAATTATAAAAAAAATAAAACGCGTTCGGGAGGGGGGGAAGGGTTTACGAAGGGGGAGAGGGAAGGGGGAAAAGGGGAAGGGGGGAGGGGGGACGGCGCCGGCGGCAAAGAGGGAGGAGGGGAAGTGAAAGAAGCCGGAGAAGAAGCGGGTTCAGGGTGGGGGAAAGGGGGAGGGGACGGCGGCGGAAGGGGAAAGGGGAGAGGGGGCGCGAGGTGGGGGTGGGGTGGGGGTGGGGGGAAGGGGAGAGGAAAGGGGAGAGGGGGAGGAGGACGGCGGCGGCGAAGGGGGAAGGGGGAAGAACGCGGGGTGGGGGTGGGAGGTGGGGGGAAGGGGAGAGGGAGAGGAGGAGGGGGAAGGGAAAAAGGGGGAGAGGGACGGCGAGCCACTGCCGTTGGAGTCCGCCTGCCGCCTCGCCTCGCCGCCTCCGCCTAACTTCTGCCGCCTCACGCCTCGCCGCCTCTGCCTTGCCGCCTCACATCGTCGCCTCCGCCTCGCTTCTGCCGTCTCTGCCTCGCCGCCTCCGCCTCACGTCACCACCTCCGCCTCACCGCCTCACGTCGCCGCCTCCGCCTCGCTTCTGCCACCTCACACCTCGCCGCCTCCGCCTCCGCCTCACGTCTTGCTTCTGCTTTCTTGTTTTCTGTTTCTGTGGTGGTTGTGGTTGTGGTTGTGGTTGTGGTTGGTGGTGCTGGTGGTGGTTGTGGTGTTTGTGGAGGAGGTAATTATGCTGGTAGTGGTGAGGGTATTTTTGTCCAAAAGAATTAAAAGGACGATTTTAATACGAAAAAAAACGTTAAATATGATTCTAAATCGAAAATTATGTCGGAGATGGGTTCGATTCTGACCCTCAACGTGAGGGACCAAAACAATACTTATCCCTATATTTTATCTAAATATAAAATATTATGTTTGAATTAAATTCTAGATATTAATAAATTATTCATTATTTATATTTTCATGAGACAATTTTGTTGTGTTCTAAAAGTTTACTTTTATCCAAACTTTAATTAATTAAGTGTTAAATTGGTTAAATATATGATTATTTTTTTTATCAAAGATAGAGAGACTCGAACTCACAACCTCTAAGTGAGTATGAGGAGACTATACCATTTGAGTTATGCCAAAAAGTTATAACTCAAATGGTTTAGTCTTCCTATACTCATCTAAGAGGTCGCGGGTTCGAGTATCTTTATCTTTGGTAAAAAAATATATATATAATTATTTTATGTGTTAAAAATGTATAAAATATATGTATACAATAATATTTAAAAGACAATAAAAAATTTATCCAAACATCTTAAAATTATTATATTTAAAAATTATTAACTATTATTTTTATTGTGCAATTTTAAATATAATAAATATATAATTACATATATTATCTATATAAAATTATAAATATTATATTATATAAAATAATTTGAGATATTATCTCTCCAGTATTACCAACATTTATATTACCATCGTACACGAATTAAAGAAGATAATTTATTTTCTAATTTATGTATACTTATACTGTTTTTCCTATAATTTCCTTTTGGGTTAGTGCTAAACTGCCAATAGAGTTTGTTTCTAATTTCTCTCGTCATAGATAATTAACAAAATTTTATTGCATCAATAAATATTACACATCATCATTACATCAAGTACACTTTTATTCCATAATACATGATTATTGGTCACATCTAGGATACATATCTTGACTTTGGAGGAAAAAGACAATAAAATTAAAAACCACTAATAACAAATTAAAAAACAACCAACAACTCTCTTCATAGGAAGAAATATCAAAACTTAAAGATACAAAAAGGAAAAATAAAAGATTCATAAGAAACCTGTAGGACTCAAAGGTTAGAATAGGGAGATATAGACCATCACCTAATAAAAAAAACCTAAGAATCAACTTTGGGGTTTCATGAAGCATATTTTAATCTGCACTAAGAAGAGAAACTATTGGAGACATGTATAAAATATACAAGACTATGTCCCCATATACCTAGCTAGAAAGCTAGTATCAAATTATCAATAATAATTTAATACAGCAAAAAACATTTTATCTTAATTCAAACATAAAGTTTATTCATATTCATGTGAGTAACCATGTTCTTTTATCTTAACTCAAACTTAACTGTACTTATAGTATCATTCAAACACATAAAATTAAAGTAGAAACTCAGCTGCAGTCAACTTCACGTGAAGTTAATAGTAGAGAATCATTAGCTACACGTGAAGTAAACTGAACCTGAATTTTTACCAAAAATTAATTAATGAGCTATTTTGATTTCATTTAACTCTTTTGTGATTGCTGGAATACAACTTGAACTACGAGCAAGCCCTCCTTTATTGATGATCCCTCCTCCTTTCTCTCTAGGGCTAATAGACTTAGCCCTAATTTTTCCATCAAACTTACTCTTCTTCAGCATCTCCTTCATTGCTTCAGCTTGAAACAATACCGGAAATGCCCTTCCAAACTTGTTAAACCTAACACATGCACTCATGTGTGAACTCAAAGCCTCTTCTTTCTTCCCTCCATTTTTCTCCAACTCTTCCTTCACGGCCTCAGAACACAAACCACACACAAACTTCCCTAGGAACTTGTCGCGGACGCGGTCCATGTACTCAAGAGTACACTCCTCACACATGCCACAACACTCACACTTTCCATCTACTTCAACCTCGGATATCGACGAAAGCTGCTTGGTATTGTTATTATTCTTAGAAGAATCGATCATGGCTTCTTTCGCTAGCTCGAAGGAGATGTCCGAGATGGTTCTTTGAAGATTCTCAGATGAAAGCTTTGGTGGCTTTGATAATATGTTGTTGTTGCTCCTAGTAGAGAAAGTGCTACTAGGCAAAGATTCTCCATGTGGTGCCATATATGGTGAAATTAAACTAGCCACTACCACCAACTATGAACCTAATTGAAGGATCAAAATAGGGAATTGGGATATTAGAAAACTTGGTTAATTATGTGGGGTTTGAGGAAAAATTTGTAGTGAAACACTTGGCTTAAACTAAGAGCAAGAACACATTATCTTAATGGAGGAACAACAATGCTATTTATAATAGTTCTAGGTACTAATTAATTAGCTAGGTTCTTGGAATTGAATCTAGAACTTTATAAATTTGTGTGGATGCTACAGAAACTCAATTTAATGCCAACTTTCCAAAGCCGTGAACTTAATTTTACTAGATTTTTCGAGTTTGATTTAATGAGAAAGCAATGGCTCGTGTAATGCAACTTTTTTGTGAGTGAAGTTTGAATTAAATGTATATCTATTATCTAACCTGAAAGGTAAGTGTGCCTTGTTTTTTTCTTTATGTTACCTATAAATATTTCAGTACTATAGTGAGCTTCAATCCACGTTTGTTTGGTAGTTGTATATGACAATCCAAAGAAGAAAAAAGGGTTTTGATGAAAATGACAAATGCAGCACGAGGTTTAACTGCATCATTTCTTTCTTAGCTTTTTCTCGTGCATGCTAGAGCCTAGAGCTAGGTATAACCGCACACTTTTTCTTTTCTTTTCTTTTTTAAAAAAAAATTTTCTTAGTTTTTCATGCGGTGTACATATATATATAATTTAATCATGTGATCTGATCAAGACTCATCATACAAAGAGTAAGTTAAATCTGAACTGTTAAGTGACATAAAACTTTTACAAATCAAGGGAATATATAAAAAATATTAATGTATATATTATATTATTTAGGTTCAATTATTTTGTTGGTTTCTATAATTTTATTAAATTTATTTTTATATATTTTTTAATTAAATTTTTATATTATTTTTATTTTTTTTAATTAGTTTATTTTTATGTTAAAAATATTAAAATTAATATAATATATTTTTTTAAAATATATAGTCAAATATCTAATTAAATTTTTAATTGTGTGGATATATTTAATTTATAGATAAATATTTAATTAATTTTAATATTTTTTATATTAAAAATGATCTAATTATAAAATTAAAAATAATATAAAAATTTAATTAAAAAAATATATAAAAATTTAATTACAAATTTGATAAAACTGTAAAAACTAACATAATAACTAAATTTATTATTTATTTGAGAAATATTATTTATATATTAAAATTAGCCATTAAAATTAACTACTAATGTATTTATGTATAAATACATGTGTAATTTGATTTATTTTCAATGTATATTTATATTTCAGCATATATTTTATATTGGTAGCTAATTTTAATATACACGTAACATAATCCTATTTATTTATTTTTAATTGTTGGGAGGAATACAAGAGTCACGTGTATTCTCTTTAACTACTTGTAAACAGTTGCCATACTATAGAACCTATGTGGATCTTATATCTGAATCCAACTATATTTGATCAAGATAGTTCTACACTAACATAGCACATTTTAACAAATAAATTAAGTGAATAACTATAGTAGTAATATTTAAAGTTTCATACATAATTAATAGGCTAATATCATAAAATTATTCCACGTTAATCTGGGATCATGTAATTGAATTGACTAATGGAAGTTAAAGCTACAATGGAAAAACATCAATAATATAGTTTCCAAATTCATATTCCATATGCATATATAAACAAAAACTAAAGTTGCAAAAAAAAAAATATGGAATACAAAATATTACTATAATGATAACTAAATTTAAATATAGTGATGCAATAAACAAGTTTATCTTGCCATACTAAAAGTAATATTTTTTAGATAGCTATTAGAGATGTGGTCCAATACCAAGTAGGCACCGATACAAGTTGTTAGCGGTATTCACATGCTAGCATGGTGAAACCATATACACTACTATTTAAATTTATTCTTTAATTTTGTGGTAAAATTAATCACACGACTAAGAAAAGAAGAAATATGCAATACGGTATAAGCTGAGTTTAATTTGCTCCACATACATAAACAAACTTTTGCTTCTTCACGGGACCTTAAATGAACCATATAGAAAGATGATCCAAAGTCGTTGAAGTTAGTTAATTGACTTAATAAGTAGTGCTACTAATCAATCTCTACAAAAGCTAAGGTCATAAATAATGTTGGATAAATTCAATCATAGTCAGATCGCGATATGAGTGTGTGAGCAACATCAAGCCTATATATAAGTCAATATATGCGATGAGCCGATGAATAGGTTTTTTATTTTTATTTTTATAAGTAAAATTATGGGAAGACATTACTCTTACAATTTTTAATTTTTTGGTGTCTGTTACTCCTACAATTGGAACATTTAAAGTTATTCCCATTTCAAAAGGTGAGTATTTAATATTCTCATGTCGTTAAAAAAAAAAAATCTCATGTCAAATGAATAAAGATTGATATATAAAATTAAAATTACTATTAAACCAAGTTGGGTTGGTCTAGTGGTTAGCTTACTAGTTCGCTTAAGCAAGTGTCGGGGATTCGAATCTCGCCTTGTGTTTGCAGCAACTCATTGGCTAGCAGCAAACCTTTAAATGGAGCTTAGTACCGCGACAGATTAGTCTTTGACCTGCCGGATTAGGGGATATAATACTTTTAAGTCCCTGACCCTCACAAAACTTGGACGGATCAGTCCCTGATGGAGGCATTTGGACGGATCAGTTCCTGACGGAGGCATTTGGACGGAAGGACTGATCCGTCCAAGTTTTGTAAAGGTCAGGGACTTAAAAGTATTTTTCAATGGTTAGGGACGAAAATGTCTGCGGAACAAAAAGTCAGGACCTATTTGTCATTTTCTCCTTTTTTTTAATTTTTGGACAGTGTTTGTTTTTTCTTTCCTTTTTCGGATACTGGGTTTTTTTTTTTTTTGTATGCTTCGGACACTAGAGCCCATTTTGGTGGTTACTTTGTGGAAATGGCATCAAGCAATAACAACGGAAGTCCAAAATTTAAATGGTCAACTCTAAGGGTTTTTTTTGGGCCAACATACTATGGGCTTTGATATAGTGAATTGTCAACCATGAATTCCTACTAAAATGACCAAAAACTAAGATATCCATTACTATATAACAAAAAAAAGGGGTGTATTCAGGGCTGCTTATAATAATATGTAGTAAATATTAAAGTATTGATTCCTTTGCATATTTAAGATAATGTGTTGGATCCTCTTCGGTGTGGGCCGGGCTGCCCGGTTCTCACCATGTCCAAAAAAAAAAAGATAATGTGTTGATAAGATTTAGTGATTTACTACCATTTTTATTTTTTAATTGCATTAGATTTTAGAGGGAGAAAAATGGAATATTCAATTCATACTCTTTTCTTATATAGAGAAATAGTTTTTTTTCCCTCTTTTGATATCATGTTGCTTCTTGCAAATTGAAAGATGCTTGCACATAATATATTGTGTGCGGTGCACGTGGTTCCATGTTAGCAATAAGACATGGTTGAGGAGTACGCACGTGTGGGGGAGGAAGCACCAAAGGAAATTGATCAAGCATAATTATTATTTATTTTAAAAAAAAATGAAAAATAAAAAACCCTTCAAATTGAAAATTGAGTTATATATTATTATCCCATTGGAACAAAAAATAAACAAGCTTCATTGAGAAGACTCACTCATCATCTTCATACCTACACTCACATGATAGCTGACACACTCTCTCTTTCTCGCGTGCTCACTGCAATCTCACTAATTTTCTAATTAAGTGGGAAAATAAAAAATAAAAAATAAAAATACTCCCCAATATAGATAAAAGCTTATAATATATATTATATGTTATTATTTACATTTGTTGCCTTATTTTTCACTGAAATGTGCAATGAGTGAACACACTAACAATCTATAAGACATTTTGTGTTCAACTTTTATATATGAAAAAGATTAAGAGAGTTTTGCATGTGATGATAGTGTAATCTAGTTCAAACAAAATTAAATTGAGTGAGTTTAATTTTAAAATTATTGGCTTCTAAGAGATTGGACGATGTCTAGAGTTTATATTAAAATCGATGGATCTAACTAATTTTAAAATTTATATAAGATAAGACAATTTTTTTTTCAAAGACTGGCAAAATTATCAATGTTTGACAAGGGAAAAGAACAACTACACAATAATTAATGCACTAAATTTTTCGTTATTTATTTATTTATTTATTTTGGATTTTTTTAGAATAATAGCTGAAATCAATCTCTAGCGAATTTTTAGTCGAACACTATTTTACTAACATATTTTAGTTACTAAAATTAGTCTTCAATTTTTTCTCTTTGTTAAATAAATCAATTCTTGCGCCAATTTTTTTATTAGAGACTAATAAACTTTGTCAAATCTATATGGATTGATATTTAAAAATAATTTGAAAACTATTAAAAGGTTTTAAAATTTTCATATGAGCTCCTTATCCCATAATAATATAAGGATTTGACATAAGCATTATATATTTAATGAAATAAAAAAAAAATTAGAGGCTGATTTAAATTTAGATAGAAGTTGAAATTGTTGAAAATTAAAATATTTGAATTAAAATTTGGTAAATCATTTGAAATTTGGGATATATTTGGGGAATGTTTGGCCAATATTTTTCATTAAAAAATAGAAAATTAATTTATATTATTTCAAATGTAACATAAAATATTAGTTATCTTTTTTTTGTCCACGACATGTTAAGGACTAATTCACTGATAATTTGAGCTTTATTTAATAATCTGTTGTTTGTTAATGGGTTACTACATACACAAGATAAAATTTAAACTCCTTATATTTAGTTAAACGGACGAATGAACGAACCATTCGACCAATTCAAGTTAATTTATTTTATTTTTTTTCTTTTAAAGTGCACTAGAAGTTTGAATAAAAATATGACAGTAATAATGGGGTAAGGAAACCTTATCCAGTAGTTACTGAGGCTTCTTCTTTAACCTGGGGATCGGAGTCCGGCCCATCTGACTCAATCCTTGTTTTATCTTATCGAATAATTTAAATTTAAATAAAATAAAATAAATAAAATAAAGCTATATGCTTGCTCTACCTCCAGCACCCACATGATTTTTCATCAATATGTTTTTGAATTTATACAAGTCGGTACACAATATGTTCTTAGTAAATAAAATATCAATAAACTTCCCTTTGCTAAAAATCAACCTTTTCTAATCACATGACCTATAATCCAATTATCACCAATAATCGAAATCTTTTCTATTCAAATTGTATTATAATAATGTGTTAATAGTTATTAACGTGTCTATATATTATTTTACTCTTTTTTATAATTTTATAAATTAAATATAGTTGTTACAATAAAATTAAATTGAATTAAGATAATAAACATATTATACTAAAAATAAAATGTTATAATGAGTTTAAAATTAATACATTTTTTTGTAAGTTATATATAAAATTCGTCGAGGCACATCTTTTTTATTGCTTTATATAATATAATAAATATAAAAAAATTATGATTTAATAGTTAAAAAATTTATAAAAGATATAAGTTAAAAGAACTAAATTTAATTCTTCACAAAAATATTTTGAAAAAGACCAAAAAAATACGAAAGATCAAAATTCAAATTAAATTATTCCAGTACATTTTACATATGGACAATTGGATATACATATAGTGTAGCTAGGCACCCGTTTGATTATGGGGTGTCACATTTACTTCTCAAAATCAAACATATTTTAGAGGCATAAACCTTATCATCATCATATAGTTTATATATCCAGAAGACGAGGAGATTCTTTGAAAAGTTAACAAATGTTATTTAATCCAATGTAACAATGTTACCTAACAAGAGTAAGTTGAGTACATGTATGTGATTAGAGGGAGAAAAAAAAAAGAAACCCTAAACACTACATGCATCTTAATTTAATCCAAAATCTTAAAATACAAGATATTCACTTAATTTAAACTTATAAAATCATCTAGCCGTTTTCGACTATCAACTTTATATAAAGACAATTGCATATGAGTTTTTGCTCTAAAATAACGTTCATATTATAGTAGCTAGAATCTCAATTTAACTCTTAAAATATTTTGATATTACGATTTTAAATGAGTTAATCGATTTTACGAAATTTGTACTAAATTTGACGATTTTACAATTTAAATCTTTGTTAAAATTTTACGTTTTACGTACTTAATTTATTTTTTTGATTTTACTTAAAATCTCGATTTTTCCTACCTTAGTTCATGCTTAAAATTGTAAGAAATTATATTTTATTTCACCCCATATAAAGTAAAGTGTTAGACTTGGACACAGTTTTCCTTCTTGAAAAGTGCTAGGTAAATAATGAATATTTTGAACAACATGAACAACCACCAATTAAATAAAAATACACTACACCCTAATTTAATGCTACTAATTAAATTTATTCTTTTAACTTTATTAATTCATATTGTTTACACATTGTTCAAAAATATTGTTAGTTGCCTATACTTTTCCTTTCCAATATAATTAAACGGTGTAGAGCATATGGTTATTACCAAACCTAAGAAAGGCTAGGAAATGTTGCAGTTAAAAGGAACAAAATTAAGAACGGTATAGATTATAGAATAATGGTGACTTGGTAGCAGGTGAAATTAAAGTTAAAAATGATGGTAAGTAGCCACGTGGATGGGGTGATGGCCAATGAATGGATTAAGTTGAGCTGTAAGCATCGTGCTAAAACGTGAGTTAGGGAATATAATAAGGGGTCATGATAGGGCAACAAACGGGGGTAGAAAAAGTACAATTAATTCAACTAAACTAATGTAATAATTCAGAATATAAGACCTTAATTAATAGATTTTGCACGGCTTTCCAAGTAATAATATTATTAGGAGCAGAGGAATCCGGCTGTAAACTTGGACACTATTGGAGGAGTCACAGCGACAAAACCTGCTAAGAGATCGATTCTTTAGGGTTTGAATTTCTTGAACATTTAATTCCACAAATCATTCTTAATTATGCCATTAATTGTCCAATAATTCATACTCTCTTCTTTGGTGTTAGTCTCTTTAAGGTTTTATAACGATTTGAGTAAAATTTTAACTTTGTTTATTCTATGGAGAATAAGCAGTTGAAATCATAATTCAATGGTTAATTAAGTCATTTACATTTTATTTGAAATTTTGAATCTAAAATTAAATGTTGGATTTTTATTCATCATTCTTTTACCATCTTCGGTAATATGAATGTTCGGAATAAAATCACCATATAAATTTTAGAATAGTAAATTTGTCTTTAATTTTAGCATAAAGAAGAAGAGATATTTATGTAAAATTCATACATATACACAAGGACTATATGTTAATCAATGTTTTCAACAAGTAATGAACCAAAAAAAAAAGAATTTGTCCAATAAAAGAAAAAAAAGTAAATTTCTTTTGTGTCAATAACCAAAATTTGTTAGTTGTTTAAGAATAATGAAGTTAATTTGAATTTAATCCTTTTAAGTATATATTATTTTGACTTTTTACTATTCAGTTTATTAAAAATTATTATTTAATAATAAACTTTTAAATAAAATTCAGATATACAACAGATTAATCTTTAATCTATTGAATTTGAGGATACTGTAAACAGAACCAAAAAAGAAAATCACACCATACATACCCACAAGACTAAAAATTAAACCATTGATTAAATTCTACTAATTGTGGTGAATTTTGTTGATTATTCTACAATGGAGTGCATGTATGTGTGTATGTGTCTTAAACTGAAATGTTAAGGAAAGTGAGCAGAGTGTGTCTGTGGCCATAGCTGTTTTCTTTCTAAGTGACAGCCCACCATTGTGTGCAATGCTTAAAACACTTTGATTCCTGTTCACACCACATGATCATTATTCATTGCATCAACTAATCCCTCTTCTTTTTCTTTTTAATTTTTCTCTCATATAAAACTTCAATATATAACAGAATTAACACTTTTTTTTTCTCCCAACGTTACCAATTCATGAAAGATACAAAGAATCTTCAACAAAAGTAATCAAAACACACTAGTGTCAGTGGATGGTGCTACTATATGCTCCTTTAATTCAGAGTTTTAACACTTTATAATAGGTTTAACTAAACCTCTAAACCTCAATCTTCTTTTAATTATAAGTTGATAGTTTCTATATACAAAGCAGTCAATAATTGATGTGCCAGAAATATGATATTAGTTAAAAATAATAATAATAAAAAGAAGTGATGCACTCATCACAAGGGCACTTGCAGATTTTTTTTATTTTTTATTTTTTATTTTTTTCTAAATGGCATGCAACACATTTTCTTTCTAAAATTATATGAATTAGTACTTATTGTATAGGTGAACATCAATTGGTATTTACTATCTATATTTTGAGAGGTTGGTGGAATGGTTATCCATTAATCAAAGGGAACTGTAACTTATTGATTGTCATGGTTGTGTTCACCACAATTGCCAACTCCTTCAATTCAAGGAAAAAATGAAACAAATAAACAATAAGAATAACATTATTCGCCCCCCCCCCCCCCCCCCCAATTTTCTTCATATTAATTATGATTTTTTGAAATTGTATGTCTTCCAATTTAGAAAAAAATTAAGACTTTGTATTTATGTATTTATATTTCTAATCATAAGTGTTTGACTCTTTAAGTATTTTAATAGTATTTATTATGTAATTTTTCTCAATCTTATTATTTCATTTGTTGTATTATAATATATTTCTTTTTATTTTGAAAAAATAATGTAACTGAATAAATACAACTCATTAAAGATCATTTAATAAGTCAAAAGGCAATTCAATTTTACGTAATTACTAGCTTTGACAAATATTAAAACTATTGATTTATTTTCACATTTTTTTAAAAAAAATCACTGAATTATTTTAAAAAAATATATAACAATTTGCTTAAAATCAATACATAAATAATTTATATAACATACTCATCATGTAATTTGGATGAAATAAAAAATTTATCTCATTGGGTTTTTAAAGTTTACCCAATACAAACTATTTTTCCTAAATAACACCTATAGTGAAATGAAAGAGGGGAAAAAAATCACTATTAAGGGAAAGTAAAAGAGAAGAAACAAGTGAAAAAAGGAAAAGAAAAGAAGGAAAAGCTTTCATGGCAGGAACAGAAGGAAAGGAAAATCTGAGAATTGTTTCCAAATAAAGGAAAGGAGAGAAAGAAAAAATAAAATGAAAGTGGGCTTAAACGACTTTACAGAACTTGCAAGTCACTTCCCTATTATTATATTGACACACCCATATGTATCTGTGTGCATTACAATTAAAAAAAGAAGCTCCAATGTTTCATTATTTACAATTTCTGCCACTCCCCTTTACTCCTCAAAACCCCCTCACCCTCACTCACTCCTTTCTCTCAGACACTTCCCCTCAAACCCCTCTCTTCCCAAAACGGTGCGTTCCGTTGCGTTTTACGTTCACACAAAAAAACACACACACTCTCTCTCTCCCTCTCTCTCTCTCTCACTTTCTCTCTCTAAAACTACAACGCCGTAGCATTGTTAGAGAGTCAGTGCATTTATTAAATAACTGAAAAATGGAAGTGCCGGAATACTTCGTCGGTGGCTATTATGGCACCGGAGGAGACCAATTCTCAACGGAGAAGCGGCACGGCGTCGGCGGTGGTGACCAGAAGCACGGTGGCTATGGCGGCGGTGGTGAGCCGTTTGCCATTGACGACCTACTTGATTTCTCCAACGCCGACGCCATCATGTCCGACGGATTCTTTGAAAATGTCGCCGGAAACTCCTCCACCGACTCGTCCAACGTCACCGCGGTTGACAGCTGTAACTCCTCCGTCTCCGGTGGCGACAACCATTTCCCTGCCGGCATTGTCCCTCGTGCATTCTCCTCCGGCGATCCACAATTCTCCGGCGGTGAACTCTGCGTTCCGGTAATTCTCTCTAGGCCGCATTTACAGACCTCGATATCGTAAATATTAAACCAAGACATTACGATAATCTTGAACTCAATTGTTGAGATAATTCGAGAAGTACGATTTAACATACAGGGCTCATTATCATGAAAATTAAACTAAATATTTACGATATATATTTGTTATAATTCGAAAATTCATGAAAATGAAACTCAAACTTGCATGAAAATTACGATGATAATTTTGAATTTAATTTGATAAGTCAGTGTTCTAACCGTATATTTTTGTTTTAACAGTATGATGACATGGCGGAACTGGAGTGGCTCTCGAACTTCGTGGAGGACTCGTTCTCCACCGAAGAAGATCTGAAAACGCTGCAGCTTCTCTCCGGCGGTGGCGCCGCTGCCATCAACGGCAGAAAACCTCAGACGCCGGAGTCATCATCTTCCTCGGAAAACGCGCTCCATCCTCCATTTGACACCGCGCGAAACGCACCGTTTCTTCTTCATCAGGAGACGCCGCTTCCAGGCAAAGCTCGCAGCAAGCGCTCACGCGCGGCGCCGGGGGATTGGTCCACGCGCTTGCTTCACCTCTCGACTCCTCCGCCGCCGAAACTCCAGACGTCTGCGATGGAGCATAAGCCTCCGACACCGAAAGTGGCGGCACCGACGATGACGAAGAGGAGGGAGGCGAATGCGGAGTGTTTGGGGAGAAAGTGTCTACACTGCGGCGCAGATAAGACGCCACAGTGGCGAACAGGGCCCATGGGCCCAAAGACTCTGTGCAACGCTTGCGGTGTGAGGTTTAAGTCGGGCCGACTTGTGCCTGAGTACAGGCCCGCGGCGAGCCCAACATTCGTTTCAACGAAGCACTCGAATTCTCATAGGAAGGTTCTGGAACTGAGGAGGCAGAAGGATATGCAGCGGCAGCAACAGCAGCAGCAGCAACTGATGAGTCAAACTTCCATTTTTGGTGTATCCAACGGTGGAGATGAGTTCTTAATCCATCATCATCATCATCATCCCCATCATCATCAACAACACCATTGTGGCCCTGATTTTAGGCATGTTATCTAGTGCGTGCGGGTCTAGCTTAATTTAGGGTGGAGAAGAGAGAGGTCTAAACTTAATTAACATCACACCACAGCACTTCCTTTTTTTTAAAGAAGTTTTTTTCAAATATCTTTTGGCTCTGAAAATTTTGTCTTATAAATTTTAATTTGTAGCTTTGCTTCCTTTTTTTTCTTTTCTTAATGTTGCTTTTTATGGCAGAAAGTGAGAAAAGAAGGAAAAGACGAAAAAAAGAAAAAAAAATTGTAGAATTAAGGGGAGAAAGAAAAAGAAGAAGGGAAAATTAGGGAAGAGAGAGCTTCTTCATTCGAGTTGTAGAATCAATTATCTGCCTCTTCATTGTTCCATTGCCGAATTTGGCAAATTGAGTATCAAAAGTTTTTATCTTTTGTTAATTGGAAATGACTAAATGAGGATTAATTAAAGTTCAAGAGTGAGGTAATTATGAAGATTTACGTTTTACTAAAAAAAAAAGAAAGAAAAGAAAAAATTAACCAGACCAAGAAATTAAAATGCTTGATCACTTTTCTAAAATGCTAGTGTATCTATGGGTCAATGAATAAAGCATAGAACCCAGATTGCCTAAATAGCTAGGGATATGATTTTTGGGCGATATTCATTTATTTTGTAATAGTAAGTAGTAATAAATTGGCCGAAATCGATGGTTGCTTGATTCATATGCTAATTTGGTCAATATGTAATGATGAAACAATGTGCTGATATTTTTTGCCTTATCATAAAAGGTGGGTTACGTTACTCTTGATACCATTGTAATTTTTCTTCTCTTTGCAAGGAGGGAATAATTAAGAATAATATCATCATCATCATCATGATGTGCGTATTTTTATCTAGCAAAGATATTGATTTTTAAGAATATGAGAATTTATTATATTGATATGAAAAATAATGTAAGTGATAACCACTAAACTGTGATTCTATCTCTTGAGTCTTGATATTGATAATTGAACTTAGTTTTAGTAGTATAAAAACATAACCGACACATGTATATACATACACCAAATGTGATGAAGTTGACCCGTTTTTCACCAACAATTTTGAAGGCTTGATTAAAGGGGAAGTACTGAAGTAGCACTTGGTTTTGTGCATTGAGGAGTCCCAAACAAGTGGGGATAAGGGAAGAAGAACAAATATGAAAATACTAAAAAGAATTGGCATAGATTTCAGTGAAATTAAAAAGAAGATTTCTTCAATGTTAGCAAGTAGCCATTCACGCATCGTCCTCTATACGTACCATAATCTCTCTCTAACATGGAAGTGCGTTAAAGGAAAGAGAAGAATATATATAGGAATTATGAAACCCCAACGTGGGGAGGCCCTAAATTATAGTTCTCAAATCAAAATTAAAAAATAAAAAATGAGGGGGGTGCTTACTGCTTAGTGCTTAGCTTGCAAAATGGTGCAGCAAGGTCATGTGAGGAGAGTAATAAATAAACAAAGAATTAGGTACACATTGAGGGGTGATATAACTGTCCACCTGATCCTAGACATATCCTCTTCCATGGGCTCCACTATTTCATTATATGCAATACAGTAAGTAACACTATTCACGGGTCAATTGCTGTGAATTTCTCATTCTTTCTTCTAACATACCCATTAGCCCATTACGCATGAAAATATTTAAGTAAATATTAGAAATTTCAATATTATTTTATCTATGTTTTAAATTATTAAATTTTTTTTTTTTACCAAAGATAGGAGACACGAATACGCAACCTCTTAATTAAGTATAGAAAGACTATATCATTTGAGTTATAACTCATTGACTTAAATTATTAAAATTTTGATTCGTCATGAATAACGTAGAAAAAAAATAAAAAGTCAATTTTTAACTAATTCGTCGTATTTAAAATTTTTTTATTAAGATTATTATTTTTATTTTTTACACAATTTCAATTAATTCCCCTTTGTTCATATAGAAGGTCTAAATACATTTTTAAAATTATTTTATTTTTTTTTCAAGGAAAACCGTTATTATTTTTTACTTTGTATTATTAACATTATTAATTTTAACAAAATTGTTCGGATTTATCCCAAAAATATACTTTGTTAAAAGTTACATTTTTCGAGAAACTTTTGTCTTAGAAAAAAAAATTAATTCCAGTGAAATTCCAAAATCTATTTGCTTAATTAAAAAAAAAAAGCGTTTAATTCTCCTAACTTTGCACAATAAATCTGTTGTTTTCACTTTTCTCTACCTGCCAAACTAGTTTCTTTTGGCTGAATTGGCTGAATTTTTCTTCACAATATGTTAATGCCGCACCTGATAAAGTAGTTTAATTTGGTGTATAAACTAGATAGAAAAATGGTGAAATGAGAAGCAAGAACTACTAATCCTGTTTTAGTAATCTCCTTTCCTTTTGTATATTTAATTAAGTCAATAATGAAACTAAGTGTAAATGACTCTAATATTTATTCCGTGAAACATTTATAATTTTATGTATATAGCATTTAGAATTATATATTTATTATATTTAATATTATATATTTATTTTAAAAATAATTAATAAATATAATAAGATAAGATACTTTTAGATTAATTTTTATTATTTCTCAAATATTTTCAAATAACTAATAGGTAACATATTAATTAGTAATTACGCTTGCACTCCAAATCGGGTCGAATATTGTATCAGTCTTTAATTTTCAATTCACTTTGCTTCTTTGACGGGATCTTGTGTAATTGAATTTGAGTTATTAGTGTAATAAAAGTATTTTCATAATAATTTTTTGTTATTATTCTTTCTGTTTTAAAATAATTATTATTTTAATTTTTTTTAGAAAATTAATACACCTAAACCTATGTTGTATCCAAATATATTAGCTTTTTAATATATACAAAAATTAAAATGGTAATTATTTTAAAACGAAAGAAGTGTTTTTTTTTTATAATTATTACCAATGATCTGAGTAAGACAAAAACTATGTAGAAAGAATGGAAATGACTAATTACCACATGAACCCTACTAAATAATGCATGGAGGGATAAGGTCTCGTTTATTTCTCGCACTTTTAGAAAAGCATGTAGCGTGAGTGTGACTTTCAATTCTCAAACTCATAAACGAAATTGAAAAAAATATTAAATAAAAAAGCAAAAGAGAAAGAAAAAGGGTCTTATGAAACTTTCCATGCATATGCATAGTGCATGGCTAAGTATATGGCTAACATAGTGATATAGTTATCTTTTTTTGAAGCTTTTTAAGCCTTTCACAAAGCCACCATATAATAATAATACACTCACTATTTCAAGAGAAGAAATGGTACAAACAAAGTACACTGTATGTACAAATTTGTGTGTAGCTATCCACTGTATATGTCGGCACTCTTCAGAAATATTTTTTGTTTTTAATTTTTTTTTTATTTATTATTTCTTGTTTCTAATGATGTTTCTAACTACTTACATAGCTTACATAGAGTGGACATTGATTTATTATAGATATTAATAAAGATTGTATTAATAAAGATAGAATTCTTGGTATTTTTTTTTTCTTCATTCACATGATTACAATCAGTGACGGTTCTAAGTGTAGGGTTGTAGGAGTAAGTATTTTATTATAATTTAAATTTTTTTTGATAAGTAGTATGATAATAATATTTATTTATCTTTATTAGATTATTAAATTTGATTTTATAACAATTTTTTACTTAATTTTTAATATTTAACAGTAAATTTAAGAATTTTATATTAAATATTCTTTAGAAGGATCAATTTTTATATTTAAATAAAATTAGTGTTTTTTCTTAAAAATTAACTCAAAAAAATATTATTTTATCTTCTTTTGAAATTAGGTTTAGTTTTTGCGTAGTAACTGTATTAATTGAAAGAACTTTTCTAACTATAAATATCAATAAGAGTCGGCTTCTAATTATATTAGGAAGTAAATTTTTAAATAATTATTTAATAATATATATAGAAAGAGAGAAATTTCGATTGTAGTGTTAAGAAAAAAATTACTTAATTTTTTAAAAATATAAAACTTAAAAAAAATAGAATTTTAACTTATATATTATTATTTAAATTACTATTTTAGTGTTTTAATTTATAAATTAAATATTTTGAAGATTAATCATATTTTACAATAACAAAATATAATTATAACAATAATCATGCTCTATATACATAAAAAATAACTATCCGTATAAAATACATATTAAAATATAAAATACACAATTAAAAATGAGTTAAAGAATACATGTATTTATACACAACTACATAATAGTTAATAAATAATTTAATAATTAATTTTTATATAATATATTATTTTTATTATAAAAATTATTATCATGTTATATAAATTTTGTCCTCACTATTAAAATTTTTTAGATCCATTATTAATTACAATCTAACATTTTATAAAATAAAATAAAATAATTTGTCAAATAAGTATCTATTGACTACATAGTTTTAACCGCATTATTGCACCGCATCACAAATGTAGCAATATCAAGCACATTTTAATTTCTATAGCTTTTACAATGCAATGCAATGCAACACAACTGGAACTATATATTTCTATACCATATGTCTATATCTAAATTCTATATTATATATAAAGAGAATATATAAAAATTGGTGTGCAATTTTTTGTAAATACTTTTTATTCTATATAATTTATTTAAAATTTGTTAGTTAAGTTATAAGTTATTTATCATTTTAAATAATTATAATACTATTTTTTTAATTTTATATATATTTAATAAATAAAAAGATAAATTAATAAGCACATTAGTATTTATTGATGGACTAATAAATATAATTACAATGTATAAATATATCACTGAATAAATATAATACCTATTTGGCTTCAAAATAACCACAAATCAGAGAATATATAGGTTTCTTTGATCTCTTCTCTCATTCTTTGGTTTTTTTTTACTTAGAAAAAATAAATTAAAGAACTACTTAAACTCAATACCATTAACTATAAAAATTAAAGATATTGTTATGTTGACTAATTTTACTATTTACACATCAATTATTGTTAAAATTATAATATAAATAAAAAATAAATTACTACACACTAATCCACTAGCTAGTTAAAACGAAGTAGTTACTAATAAGTTTTATTATTTAGATATATTAATATTTTCTTTGAATGGAAATTTATTATAGCTAGCATTATTATTGACATATGTAGGAATAAGATAGAATAGAGAGCCGAATTACAAAGGGTTAGAAAATTATTTAAAGATCTGTTCACTTTTGGAGTGAAAATATTTAATTTGCAGGCGAATATTTCAACTATATTAAATTAAAAAAAAAAGATTCTATACTTTTTTTTTTAATTTAAAGACAAATAAAATTTTAATTAATTAAAAATATAAAAATATATTTTTTTTAAAAAAATACGAGATATCTAAGTCTCTCCTTCCAAAATATATGAAGACAAATACGTCATTCGAAAAAACTTAGATATTTCGTATTTTAAAAAATTAAAGACTTTTTTATATTTTTAATTAATTAAAAACTTATTTAATTTGTAAAATTTGTAACACAACACATTATTATTAGAAATATGATGTGAATGTATGGCTATAGTTAGAAAGGATGTGACCAATGAGTTATAACTCAAATAGTATAGTTTTCATATTCAATTAAGAGGTTGCGAGTTCGAGTCTCCTATCTTTGGTAATAAAAAATAAAAAATTAAAAAAATTAAAAAAAAAAAAAAAAGAAGAAGGAAGGGTGTGGAGAGTAGTAGTGTCAAGTGTATGTGTGTGCATGTGGCTGATGAAACAAAGCACATGTGCTAAGTGACATGCATGACTACTACCTACTTTTATTTTCTTTTATTTATTTATTTATTTAATAACTGAGGCCTGAGTAGTGTGTTGAATTTGTTTGATGATAATATAAATCCAAAAAGATATTGAGGAAATGGCTCTATATATAAGTGCTATGGTGGTGGTATATGAGCAATGACCCCATAGTGAAGGGATCTTTGCATGTTATGTGTGTAAAGAGTGAGGTGAGATGAATAATAATGGGTTATTGCATTGTCCCCTCCCACCATCCTTAATTGCTTCCTATCTATTTACATCACTTATGTCTCTATATATGACATGCCCCTTCTTTTGGGGCCCTTATATTATTGTTTCTTACAACAAATTCATGTATATATACATAACAATATAGGAAAATTTTAAAGTGTACCATCATAACGATGTTTCAGTTATTTTTAACCTTAAATTATTGTTTCTTACAACAAATTCATGTATATATACATAACAATATAGAAAAATTTTTAAGTGTATCGTCATACCGGTGTTTCAGTTATTTTTAACCGTTGATTTTAATTATAAAAAATATATATAATATATATAATTAAGATCAACGATTAAAAATCACTGATATACCGATATAACGGTACACTTGAAAATCTTCCAACAATGTATATATCAGCAATTATTCATTTTCAGTTTTAGATATAAGTAGTGTCTGACTTTTTATTCTAAAGATAAATAAATTTTTAATTAATTAAAAATACACAAATTTTTTTATTTTTTAAAATGTCAGACATTTAAATTTCTCTAAAAGATTAATTTATTTTTATATATTTTAAATGAAAAAAATTTAAATATTTCGTATTTTAAAAAGTTAAAAATATTTTTGTATTTTTAAATTTTAATTAATAAAAAACTTATGTATCTTTAAATAAAAAGATTAAGGATTTATCTATTTTTTTTTCTAAATTTTAAGAGTTTTTTACATTTTTATTTTAGTAACATAGTACTAGCAAAGTTATTCTAGTAATTAAGTGTTCATTAATTAGGATCCTGTAATTTTTCTTTAAGATATGAATAATACTAAGTAAGCAACAAAATTTATCATTTTTAGTTTGTATTTGATTGGTTCTGAATATTAAAAACTAAATTTTAAATATCAAAATTTAATAATATAAAAATAAAATATTAGTCAAAATAATAATTAATACTAATAAGAATATTTATAGAATTGACCCTTTTAGGAGTTATATATTATTTGAATAGTACAAGGAAATATTGGAAATTTCACAGAGATAACGACTAGAGAATCAAATTGCAGCAGCAAGTCATAAATGATAAGTCACTTGATTCCCCAATCATATAAGGAAAATTTTCACTTATTCAAATATGAATAATGGCCAACAAATTAAATGACAAGTGACCTACGTAGTACTCTCATCTATCCAATCTCTCAATAATTATGCATGTGACCCAGTAATTTTCACTTCAATATATATCCTCTCCTAGATAATAACAAACATGTACAAGTTGAAATTTGCCATTTTTCCTTTTTTTGCATTAGCACTGCAAAAAACTAATATAGAATATTATTTTACTTTCAATAAATATCTAAATTAATTTTAATAAAATTTAGATTAAATATATTATTAGATATATAACTAACTATTCATATATTTTTTTTATCCATTTAAGTTTTTAAAAAAAATAATTTTATAATATAGTATCAGAATTTTTATGATAAAAAAAGGTAGAGTTCGATTTTTTTATTTCTTAAAATATATATATATATATATATATATATATATATATATATATATATATATATATATATATATATATATATATAACATATATCGGTGTTATTAAAACTGGATCGGATTGACCAGTTTGACTGAAAAATCGGTGAACCAAATTTTAAATCGATCCAATTTATTAATTAAACTAAATAAAGTAGAGAATCAGAATAAATCGGTCAAATTTGAAATAAATCGATAAAAATCGATCACTTAAAAATATAACTATTAATATATTACTTTCTATTAACTTAAATTTAAAAAAAAAAGTATTTTTATGACAAAACACTTTCGTTTTTAACAAATTTAAAACTAATTCAAAAAATATTTGGAAGAACACAAGAAGAGAAGAATAGAAATCATCAAACATACGACTCTATACTCAAATAGTCAAATGTAGAGAAAGACTTCTAAAGTGTTGGCTCAACCTACCAGTGATTATTATCATGCATGTTGATATAATTTTCAGCATTTTTTTTTTCTTTTTGAAAGAGAATATGAGAGAGGGTGTTGGGATAACTACTGGCGAGGGTTGATGTTATTAGCAAGAGAAGCACGGGTTAGGGATCATTATTGGAGAGTCATTGTCTTTAATTAGGTGATAACCGAAGCTAGCAAGCAACATTATATATGGTTCCATTGAAAAAGTTTGTGTGATACGCATAAATTAAAAAATGACAAAATGGCAAAATGCTCCAATCTATCTTACTCTCAGTCTTAGACGCCGCCACTCTTTTCTGTCTTTTTCGTCATCGGCTGCCTCTTTTTCGTCGTCAAAAATGCCTTGTCTCTGAGGCATTTTTCTTTCTCTCTTTGTCTGTGTCGAGCACCACTCTGTGCGAAGTGCGAACATATCTGTACCGACGTCGGCTCTTCTCCGTCGCTGTGTGTTCTTCAATCTTCGCTGTCCCTCAACATTTTTGTGTTCTTCTTTATTTTCACTGATTTCTTCCCTTTTTCACTTTAGTTTTTTATTTGTTTTCTCTGTTGTGTGTGGAACGAGTCACTGCTTATTTGTTAATTTTATTTATTGTGATTTATGAGTTGCTTCACTTGTTTGTTGATGATTTTTTTTATTCTCAGTTGATGGTGTTATGATGCATTGCTTCACTACATTGTTTATCTTGAAATATTTTTGGTTGAGATGTTTATGACTTTATGCTATGATTCTGATTTTGAATTGTTTTTGAGTTTATGCTGATTTTTTTAATTTGGTGATTCTGCTTCTTGTTCTTTCTGATGCTGAGTTCTTGATGTGTTGTGGTGGAGTTTGAAATTTTTGAAAATTCTAAGATGAATATGCTGATTTTTCTAAATTTTGATTTTTTATTTTTGTCTATTTTAATTTTTGTTAGTTATAAAATTTGATGTTTGAAATAATTTGTTAATTTTTAACCATAAATAATTTATTATATAAAATTATAAAATTTTAAATTTTATTAACCTAAAAATTATTAAATTTAAATATTTAAAATTATATATTAAATTTTTAATAATTTTATTATATATTTAGTTAAATCGGTTGAACTTCGGTTGAACCTTTAAACTATTAAACCAGTCACTTTATTGGTTCATTGACCGGTCCGGTTCTCACAACCTTGATTTTAGGAATTTTTGGGTGTATTTTTATTCTGATAAGTTCTACATAATTCAAAACTCTTGCTCTTCCTCTTCCTCATCTTCTTATTTCGTTTTCTTATAATTTTTGTTGGGAGAAAAAATCAAACAAAGAAGAAAAAAATACATAATATTACAAAATTAATAGAAAGAAGAGGAGGAAAAAAAATGCAGCAACAACAACAGTAATAAAAAACAACGATAAAGATAAAACATGCGAAGAAAAATGAGAAAAAACAGGAAGAGGAGGAGGAGAAAAAGGAACGTGAAGAAGAAACGTCTTCCATAATGGTGAGTGAGAGCGCGCTTTGGAAACGGTTGAATGATGCGCGTGTTATTACGCTCCAATGAGTAAATATAATTTTTGTTAAACTTGATCCAACTTGTAAAACTTGTATGTGTAGCATAACTCATAATTCTAATAAATACTAGTTAATCTTAATATATTCTACAGAGTTCATATAAATGCACGTTATTTTCTTATCCGAAGGCTAGCTACAAGCATGTTATACTAGTGATAGGTGAAGATAAACGCTTAGGGTTAATTTGGTTGAGAATTGGATTAAGATGCTTTAATTATTTGATTAATTCAATTATATTAGCTACCTAAAAATTAATTTTTTATATTATTTTATTTAAAATAATCTTTAAATAAATAATATTTTTTGAATAATCAATTATTTCTACTTAAAAAATCCATATATTCTATAAAAATATGATTATATATTCGCTTTATTTATCAAGCAAAAAACTTTTTCTCTTCTTCTCTTTTTTTCTTTTTTCTTTATATTTTTTTTATACAAAAAAAATCAACTTTAATTAGATAATAATAATTATTCTAAAAAGATTTTAATATAATATATATTTTTTTAACTTTATTTTTGAAAGATTTAAAATAAAAATATATTAATTAAAAAATAATTTCTTATTAAACTCCGATCCACTATTATTTAATATTGACTTTTTATCGAACTTACTTTTTTAATAAATTTTAAATATTTAAAATTTATTAATTTTTAAATTAAGTATTAACTATTTAATTTTTTGACAATTAAACACTAAATTTGTAGCCAACATAGCCTATGATGATTGCTATACAACTATGGTGTCTAGCTTAATTTGAACTCAGCGTTTTTGGGTTCAAATATAATTGGACTTTTAATATTGTGAGGACGAGGGACGGATTAATTAATTGGGTAATGTTAGAAAGATAAAAAAAAATTAAAATTTATTTTATTTAATAATAAATTTTAGATTTTTTTTGTTAATTTATTTTGGTTATCAAACATTTTCGTAATTAATTTATCCACAAAAATTTATGTCAATGATCAACATACATGAGGATTAGATTATTTATCATATATAATATCATAAATAGTATATAAATCATTCATATAAATTCCCATTTTTGGGAGCATTTTTGGCAAGCCTATGTATCACACTAGTTATTATATAATTAGGGAGATTTTGGCTTGCAAGAATGTAATATTGACTAAGAAATTAAAGTAAAGGGCCTTTGAGTTCAAGGCATGCATCAAATAATAATGAGAAAATGACATACAAAGTCAAAGTTTATGTGGATACCTAATTAGTTTATGTGATTTTCATTTTCATTTTGGAATGGCATTAGATTCTGATTCGAGTGGGTGAACTGGCATGGATTTACTATATAGTATTTAGGGGTGGTAATGGGTAGGGTATGGTAGGGTTTGGAGTCAACTCTAATCCTACCTGCGGGTTGAGATTTTTATATAAACTCAACCCTACCCTATTCGCGGGTTGAGAATATCTCAACCCTAACCTACCCGCTCTTAACCCGCGGATACCCGACTCTACCCGCGGATTACAAAAAAAATGCAATGTTATTATATAACTTGATGATAATTTAAAATAGAACTGACTTTTATGTAAAAAAAGTTTATTAAATTATCAATTAATGATCTTCTTTTAACGACTAAGGATCTTTTGTATTTAGTGAGAAATCTTTAGTTCAACATCTACTTAAAATATATTTTTATATAAGTATATAACATATACATATATAGGGTGCGGATTGGTCGAGTAGGGTTAAGGCTCAATCCGCACCCTACCCGACCCGCACAAAAACCCTACCCGCACCCTACCCGACCGGATAGGGTCGGATTGAGTACCCGCAGATAGGGTACATATTCCCCCCTAATAGTATTCAGTTCACATAAATAAGGTATATACATATATAATTATTAATTAAACAAATACATATGCGTGATCGGTGCTGTGTGTGTATTACTTGAAAAATATCATCTATGCCATAATTAATTAAAAAGATAAGTAGGTTTTGTAGTAGTAGCTAGGTTCATATATAGGCCTTAAATAAATTCAAACTAGTTAAGACTTAGAGCTAGCACCAACTATTCACTTGGCACATGATAGAGTCAACATTTATCTATTTGACTATAGCTTTGTGGCAAGCATGGCGACCCAATTTGGTTAATTATCACCATATCATAAGCTTAAAAAATATATATCAAAACTAAAAAAATGGGTATTCCTAGGTTGGGCAGATTTGACTCTTATGCGTGTATGAAATTTATGAGAAACTTATCTCTCGTCCTTGAAAAATGAAAATACTCGTTCTTCAAAATTAGTTTAATAAGTAATAGTTTTTATAATTTTACAAAATTTTAATTAAATCTTATATTTTAAAAAATTATAATTGAAAAAATAATAAGAACCTATTGAGATAGTATACTAATAAATTTCAGGACAAAATTTGTCTCTTATTTTTGGCAAACAAAATAACAACTATAACATAAATTATGGTAAATAAAGTATGAAAAAATAAAAAGTGGGACAAAATCATTTGTCGATGCCCAATAAATAAAAGTATGGTAACTATATTTATTAAATTTAGTGTTCAATAGCTAAAAATTATTAAATAACTCAACATATTTGATTAAATTGCATAATATAATATGTAACAACATATTAATTAGGGTAAAGTATATTTTTTATCCCTAAAGTTTGGCAAAAATTTTAAAAATACCCCTAAATTTTATTTTGTTTTAATTTTGTCCCAAAAATTTTCAATTTGCATCAAATATACCCTCGACGGCTAAATTTTCAAAAAATTTAAGACCAATCTAACAATAATACATGAAAATTATGCTTAATTTGCTTGTGTTGAGGGTTATTCTTATGAAATTGTTGTTGAATTGATTTTAAATTTTTTGAAAAATTAACCATCAGGAGTATATTTGATACAAATCAAAAACTTTTAAAACAAAATTAAAATAAAATAAAATTTAAGAATATTTTTAAAATTTTTATTAAACTTTAATGACAAAAAATATACTTTGGCCTATTAACTATTATCTTTACAGAGTAATGACTTAAAAAATATTCTCTGAAATAAATTAGAAGCCCCAAAAGAACCTTACTAATAAGGAAACCTCTACCATAAGATGGGCCTAAGCCATTTTAATGGAGGATAAACAAAAGAAAATAATGGTAACATGCATAAGCTAGCACTTTTTCCCCCACTTTATTTTTTGGCCACAATCCAACCAAATATCTCAGGCATTGAATGTCCCAAGCAAGCAAGAAAACTTTGTTCCCAATCTGGCCACGGGATCCAAAAGTATTAAAGCAACGTTTCTTTGATTATGGCCACAAATATTTTTCCTTCCAATCACCAAAAGACCCCGTGAATGCATTGAAAAAAAATTAATGGTCCTTATTGGTATGTATATATAGGTCTAATCTATGAATTGTCTACATTAAGTGCTTTTTGTTATGGGCTACAATTTCTACCCATCAAATTACATATTCTTTCGTGTACCAAAAAATATTCTTGAGATCAAATCTAGGCTTCTTTGTCATCATACATGGAAAAGAGATCTTGCTCCATTGAACTAGAGCCTAGGACCTTAAGTCAAGTGCAACTCATCCAAGTTAGGGTAATTCAATTTTGTTTCACTATTTATTCCCAATTATTTTATTTACTTTGGAGGTTTATTAATTCATTTCTTGTTAGTGTTTAGGGTATTTTCTTGTTCTAAATTTATGCGAATAATTTTTTTTCTCTTATTTGTCATTATGACTTGATTTTGATTTTGATTTTAAGGACGATCATTACACGTCTGAATTTGACTTTTAAATTTGTTCATTTGTAACTAATTTATAAATATTTTTATAAGCATTCGCTAAATTTATTCATGCAGGAAGTGGCTGCGGATGTAGTTCAAAAGTTAGAACCAAGAGAAGCCTCAGCTCTCTTTGTTGAGGTACATGAATTAATTAATTAATTAATTATTACACTTGGTTAATTATTCTTTAATAATTATTACTGAATAATGGTTATTTTTGTGAATGGAAGGGGCTGATGCATCCAATGAAGGATGAAAATGGAGGCAAAATTGAGAAGGCAGAGGATATTCTTAATGATGATGATGATGATGAGATTAAAGAATGTGAATGCCAATGTTCCTTCAACAATGAAAACACAAATCATGTTAATCTAAAAGAGCCTCTTTCAGCACCATTTTAAGTTAGTGTCAATTGCTTAGCTATATTATTCCATGCTTGTATTTATTAGTCTCCTTTTAAAATAATAATAAAAATAAAACTGATCTTGAAAGATTAAGTTATGTAAATGAAAATGTTGCTAATAAAGGACAAAGTTGGAAATATACATTTGAGACTTCCTCTTCTTCCTAGCTCCTATTCTTTAACCATTTTAAATGAAAATGTTGCTAATAAAGGACAAAGTTGGAAATATACATTTGAGACTTCCTCTTCTTCCTAGCTCCTATTCTTTAACCATTTTTTTTTTTTTTTTGGTTTTGTGCTTGCTAGGCAAATTTTTTAAAGGTTAAAAATATACAAGATGGGCCATCAATATTGGGCCAAACTCCTGTTGTCATTATAAAAAGAAAGGCCGAGTAATTATTATCTATAAAACTGAAAGGCCCAGTAATTTTTGGAGTAAGTACCAAAAGCTTAAAAGATTAAACTTAAAAATTTGAAAATAAATTTATGGTAAATGATATCGACCAAAATAATTGTGATAAAGAAAAAAATGGGGACAGCTTTGGAGTGCATATAATAGGATTTATTTTTCATAGTTTTAGGATTTTGTTTTCTATGTATATATAGTATATGTGGATGGAAGACCACATCTAAACATTAAATACGGTTTTGTAGGTTTGGTACGATTAACTTACGGATTAATTGTCAACGAAGTATAATTCAAATGGTCTAATCTTTTCATTCTTATTTAAAAATTTTGGATTTAAATTTCATTTTTAACTTTGAAAAAAAAAAAACTTACAAACTAATTAAGTATAATGAGTTATTTGTAGCGTAACCCAAATATTCTAATAGCCCAATATAATATATAAAAATGTCAAGTGAATAAGTGTTTTTTAATTTTTTTAAACTAAGTCTCAATTAAATTTTTAAAAAGAATTTTTTTCTAAATAGTAAAAACACATAAGTTTTATGAAATTAATATAGATATTTTTTATAATTAACACATAAATAAAAAAAGACATAAAATTTTTGAAAATAAATATAGAAAATTTTAGATAAAACATATAAATTTTGTATAAATGAAAGAACTTGAGGAAAATAAGAAGAGAAAAGAAGAAAAAAAATAGAAAAATAAGTAGAGGAATAAAATGCAAGAGAAGATAAGAAGAAAAAGAAAATTAAGAGAGATAAGAACAAAAAACAATATCAGAAGCGGGAAAAAAAAGTCTAATAAATGTGAAGGGAGAAAGAAGAAGAATAAAGATTAAGGGGGAAAGAAGAAAAAAAAAAAGTTTAATCATAATTTTTTGGTTATTCTAGAACAGTTAGTACCTTAGTGCAGAATTTGTTGAACAATAACTTATTTATCTATCTAGTAATATTATTTATTATTTCAAGCAAAAAGATTACCTTAATTTCTAAAGCCAAATATACCAAACACTAATTATCCTATATATTATATCAACAAAAAATATTAGCCGATATATTATCTCCATCTACCTAAACTCCTAGGCTATAATTATCTCCATCTAATTAAATATAATGGCTATAATCTTCTTGGCACTACAAAGGAAAAAAAAATTATATATATATATATATATATATATATATATATATATATAATTTGTTTGTGGTCACGGACTCTCACACTCTTAACAACTCATTCGTCAATTTACATTTGTGTTTTGAACTTCACTTTGTTTCTTGCATCATACTTATATCATCATTTCTGTCTCATGCTCTTTAATTTCTTGTATTTTATAGCCTCATCGTTCGAGTAAGAAATCATAGATAAAATGTTTTTTCACATCACATTATCTTGTAGGTTAGATCCAACATTTAATTAACCCGTAGCTATTAATCAGAATACAACTTTCACTACACTAGATCTAACAGTTAGCAGCGGTTATAGAGCTGAATAGTAACAATTTTTAATCGCTGTAAAACGAATAACAGCAGTTACTAATCAGCTTTAAGATAGGATGCGACAAAATTTTTAGCAGGAATTAATAATAACCACTGGAATAATTGCTGCTAGTTGATATTTTGTTGCGGATTGGTTTGGCGGCAATTCTAACTACTACAAAAATGAAACAAAGCCTACTTGTAGCTAGCGGCAGTTATTAACCGCTGCAAAATGTTCAATGCTAAAATTATTTATTTCAATTATAGCAGTGGATTCATAACTGTTACTAAATGACGTATTACAGTTTTTTTTAAGCCGAATTTTTTAATAGGTGACCAATTCGTTAATTCATTTTACGTTCTTTCACTATGTAATTTGCTTTAATTTAGTAAAACACACAACAACCAATCAAATTAAAAAATAAAAAATAGCATAAAAATATATACGCAAAAGTCAATATATATAATATTAATTTGTCTTAAGTGCATCAGTGAATATTAAGAAGAAATAAATAACTCAAAAGTAATTAAAGAGTGAACAATTAAAAAGTTATCAGATTCAAGTGTATCTATTTTTGTTGACTCAAACTCATGATTTATCATGCACATTATTAGTGCCAGAAGATAATCTTGCTCGGGATAAGGTCGGTGCATTTTTCAAAGAATCCAGATCTGCAGCTATGTCAGGTGGCAAATTATCTTCTTGTTACTGGATTCGGTATCTTAACAAATTCTCCATTATCTGTCTCTTTGCCTTTTTCTTTGCTGTCTCTAGGTTTAGTTCTGCTGCCTCTGCTTTAAATTCTGCAATCTCCTTCTGATTCTCCTCAATTTGCACATCGAAGTCCGACTATTGTGTAATATTACAAAAACACTAAGTGGGACATGGTCCGAAACCTAGTCCACGAACTCGTCTTGGGTGCACCTTTCCAAGAACTTGTGTAAGGGGATCATTCTATGAAAGCTCCTTATTAGATGCATCTTTACCCTCAATTTGTGCAATTGCTTCTTGCAGACATAGGAGATTTAGAGTTACACTAATTTTAAATTCACTGTTGTAAATTCAAAAAGAAAAGTGAAAAATAAAAAATATGTCTTACACCAACAACACGGACATCGTCATTTATATACGAGTCATCATTTTTTATGAGTCATGGTCCATATCTCTCTCCTACCAATGCACTTTCTCTGTCGTTGCTCCTATAACATTCATGTGGATACAATCATATAACAAACAACACTATATTACAAAAAAAGAAGCAAAAATCTAAAACTAAATTTAAATTGATTACTTTTTCGTGTTTTTATATGGCCAATGTTTTAGAACCCTAATATGTGTGTAACATTACTTTGAATGATTTATAGCATTTTTTTTTACATTTCTATAAACAAAAAACAAACATAAATGTGCATGGGATGAATTAATACAACATGAGAGGTCTATGAAATAGTCATGTACGGTTTTAGAAAAAAAGTATAAAATAAAGGTATTTTGGGTAGAAGTTTTTTTACTATCACAACCAATTCAACATATTTAATAGTAATTCAGAAAATTTGAAATTGAATAGAATCAATTCATTATTTGTTACTTTTGTGTCGTCCTTCGTTCGATATTAAAAAAAATCATTTTCAGTGATTATTTGCATCTATATATTTCTGATAATTTATGGTTGGCATTATTATTATTATTATTATTATTATTATTATTATAGCAACCTTTCAAGCTAATTGGATCATGGTGGTGGCAAAATGACTATCATAAAGAAAAGATAAAATTCCAATGGTATTGAGAATTAATTTATTTTTAACTCAAATAATATATGTATATATGTCGATCTTATAATAAAGATATTATGTGTAGTATGTGTTGATTTTTATGTCAAAGATAAAGTTTTTTGATATAAGATTTAATAGTCTCAGAACATTTGGACCATTAAATGATCCATAATAAAATATATTTTTTAAATTTTTTAATAATTATTAAATAGTTTTTATTTAATTTTAATTATAAATTAATTTTTTATATATTATTTAATTATAAAATCTATTTTTATTTTATAAATTATTATTTTATCATTCATCTATCATGTTTATTAATAATCAAAAACAAAAACAATAACAAAATAGATCTTCCATTAATCGTAATAAATATTTTGGCAATCCTAATCAATTAGAATTTTATCATTGATCCGTTACATCCTTAAACGCTGGTAAAATCGTATTTCTTAGAAGTTCAATCGATTGGACATATAACACAATCGATTAAATTTTGAAAGGCATGTGGATTTTTTCTAATTCAGTCGATTGTTCTTGTTACCTAATCGAATGAAGTCATCAAAGTAATATGAATTTTCACAATTCAATCGATTGATTGTGTTACCCAATCGATTGGTGGTGTTTTTTAATTTTTTTTCTAAGATACACAAATAAACGTATCCAATGGAAGTGTTTGAATTGCTAGACTTGGTAGTTAAATATTTAATATTTAAAATATTATAATTTTGAGTAATATTTTAAGTTAGTCCCAAAATATTTTTTATTGAACGTTTTTGTCCTCAAAGATAAGTACCAGTGATATAATTCGTAGTTAGTTACTTCGATTTAGAGATTTGATAAAATGCTAATTGATTCGATTTGCTATGACGCTCAACCAATTCCATAAATCGAATTTATCTAATTCGATTTATCATGGAATATAAGCTATATAAATACTATCAAAACGTTGAACGTTCATCATAGTGCGACTCACAATGACAAAAGAAATACAAACTATATAATTTTTTTAGTATAATAATCCAATAATATATTTTAAGTCCACACTTTTAAATATTGTTGGCTAATTAATAATAAAAAATAATAAATTTTATTTACTTTCTAATATTCTTCAATGTATGTAAATTAAATTACTAAAGGATAAAAAAATATTTTTCATTACACAATCAATTTCAAGAATAAAGAATCGAAACGAAAAATTGCAACATTATTAGAGATTCTATTGACTAACCTCGATTTTTTAATCAAAACAATAGACTATTTTCTAAACATTACAATGAAGAAATTGATTGGATCTCTGCCGATTGCTGCAACTATGATTATCGCATAATTAACGACAAATATTGGATATTAAAGAGATGGATAAACAAGGAAGAAAAATTAGATATTAAGTAGATGGATAAATGATGAACAAAAATAATTGATAATTAAAGAGATTGATAAATGATTCCAATTATAGAATTGAGTAATTGATGATAGATTATTCACCAATTTATAATCTTAATTAAAAAAAATAAGATTAGAGTATCTAAATCAAATAAAAACTTAAAAATAGATTTTATAAGTAAATAATATATAAAAAATTAATTTATAATTAAAATTAAATAAAAACTATTTAATAATTATTAAAAAATTTAAAAAATATATTTTGTTATAGGTTCATTTAATAGTCTAAACGTTATAAAACCATTTGTGCTAAATTTCTTATACTTTGGGAATATATACATTGAGACATATATATAGTTTATAAATATCTTCAACTACTTATTTTTATTGTTTATTTACCAAAAATCTATAGTATATAAAAACATTTAAAATATTTAAAATTATTTTATTAATGAATGATTATATATCTATATGTTAAATCCCTATCGCAAGACATATGAGTAACCAAGTAGTATTTTTCTTATTATGTGAGTGCAGCAAAGTCAAGGGAATTATGCTTTGGAATTATTATTATTTTTCATTGGAGTGGATGCTAGGGTTCTTGTGAAAAGATACAAAATCAAGGAGGTGCTTGATTCTCAAACTATAGAAAAGGATTGATTTAAAATGTATATATAAATTAAGTTGCACGTGATCAACTCCTACATAAATTTATGTTCATGTAATTTTTTTTTCCGGTTAAATCAAATGTATTATTAATTTGTTATCACTTTAAAAAATACTATTTAAATTTTTGCTCCATATCTTAAAACTTAGAATGAAACTTTAAATTGGTCTTTAACAATATTTTTCTAGCTAGACGTACAATTTAATTTTTAATAAAAAATTATAAACTTATTTTTAATCTTTAAAATATGTTAAAATTAGACCTGACATTAAGAATGACAATAAATTATACTATCTGACTCTTGTACCTTATTTTATATAGATTCCATTCCATTTAAATACTTATGAATAATAAAATTTTGGATTGTAATTTATTTCACTTTTGAAAATTTTAAATTAATTTTTATATTTAGGCGGGTGGAGATGAATGCCTTCTATTACCTGATCCTTTACGTGATTTTTTAAAGTATGATTAGCAATTAATAATATATTATTTAGATGATTATTAGATTGATTAGTTAAGCTATTCTTGTAATGAACTTGTTAGTTATAACCAATATAAATAGCAAGGCAACTAATAGAATTAGTAACTGATTGTCAATTTCATTTCATTCATCTTTCATCGTTCTTTCTTACCGTGTTCTCTGAAAACTTCTTTTTCTCTCTTCCTCCAACAACTTCCCACATTCTTAACATGGTATCAGAGCCTTTAGATCTATGACACTCTTTACCATCTCCTTCTTCTTCCTCTTCTCCTAAACTCACACCATAGAGACTGATGAGAGCTGCTTGGTTCTTTCCACGACAGTGTTCCGATCAGCGAGTTCAAGAGGAGAAGTTCTGAATCTCACATTTCAAGATTCATTGATTACTCTTCATTCTTTTTTAGTTCTTGATTCTTTTTTTTTTGTGCCTTTTACTCCATTGCTTCCAATTTTTTTTCTTCGTGGTTTCTCTCATGGATTCTCAACAAGGTGATCTCGGCAATGCTACTCCGAATGTCGATCTCAATACTCTGTCTCAGTTGCTTCTTCAGATTACTCAACTTCATAATCGGTTGAATCAACCTTCAATACATCCTTCGGCTAATCCTAACAGTCCATATATATTTTCTTCATCCAGGTGAGAGTCCAGGAAACCCTATAATTTCCTTTCAACTCAATTCTCAGAACTACACTACATGGTCTTGATCTATATGGCTAGTCTTGAAATCGAAGAACAAGATCCCTTTTATTGACGGTTCTCTCTCCAGGCCTGAAATTTCTAATCCCTTATTCACTGCTTGGGATCGCTGTAATACATTTGTTCTCTCATGGTTAAATCTGTCCCTATCTCAAGATATACTTCAAAGTGTGATATGGAGGGATGATGCATATGATTTATGGAATGATCTGCGAAGAAGATATTACTAGGGTGATCTCTATCATGTGTCTGAACTGTATGAAGAATTATACAATGCTAAGCAAGGTGATCTTAACATCACATCCTATTTCACAAAAATGAAGGGTCTTTGGGAAGAAATTGACAATTTCATACTAATCCCTTTGTGTACCACATGCACCAGTGACTGTAATTGTGGGTTAGGAGTGATGCGTTTTTACAGAAATGAAGACTACATAGCAAGATTCCTCCGAGGTCTCAATGAACAGTTTTCCACAGCCAAGACTCAGATCATGTTGCTAAAACCCCTCCCCGATATTGACACCGTTTTTCCATGTTAAGTCAACAAGAACGCCAATTCAGCCCCTCACTTGATTTACAAGATTTCAAGATTTTGTACGCTGTAACACAAGGTCAAAACTCTAATAGAGGCAGAAGTAGGGGTAGAGGGGGCACTACAGGCAGAGGGAGAGGTCAAGAAAGAGGTTACAACACCAAACATTGCTCTTTTGTGAAAAAACTGGCCATATAATAGACACATGCTATAAGAAGCATAGTCTGCCTCCTCACTTACAAAGAAATGGTGCTGCCAACAACACATTCACTGATGAAGTTGATGAAACCAGTAATTCACAAAATGCCAATGTTAAAAAGGGTGAGAGCTCAGCTTATAGCCTGACCAATGACCCAAGGAATGCACTGATATCACTTCTTCAACAGTCCACACCACCATCATCCACAATCAATCAAATTTCTACACAACAATCCAAGAATCTCAATATCACTCAAGGTACTATTCTTGCTATCTCGTTATCTGTTAATAAAAAATTTCTCAAATCTGGTGCCTGGGTTATAGACACAGGTGCCACAGATCATGTATATTTTTCACTTGATTTCTTTCATTCATTCACTAACATCACTCCAATCTCAGTACACTTACCTGATAGGTCCATAGTTGTTACAAAAATTGTCGGAACAGTCTATTTTTCTCAAGATTTATACATTACAAATGTCCTTTATATACCATCATTCAAGTTTAATTTGATGTCGGTTTCTAAAGTCACTTCATTACTAAATTGTCTATTTCTCATCTCTCACAAATTCTGTCAGATTTGGGACCATCATCTATTGAAGATGATTGGCACAACTAAGAGTAATGGTGGATTATATGCGCTCGATCACACAAAAACACACACTGAGGTCTCTCATTCATCACCAAACACACCGCATCATATAAACACACATGCATCATCATCACGAGCCCAAAGCAATCAAATTTGGTATAAAAGATTGGGGCATCCAAGTAATTCTGTTTTAGAAACTATGAAGAAAGTTTTCCCTTTTATTGATTGTGATAATGACAATTCACCTTGTGAACCCTGCCACTTAGCTAAGCAAAAGAAAATTTCTTTTTCAATAAGTAATTATGTTACACAGTCTGTATTTGACCTTATACAGGTAGACATTTGGGGGCCAATTTCTATTACATCCGTTTCTGGTTATAAGTATTTCTTAACCATAGTAGATGATCATAGCCGTTTTACTTGGATAAGATTCATGAAGACAAAATCTGAAGTCTCTAGTTTACTGCAAAATTTCACAAAAATGATTGAAAATCAATTTTCAAAATCAATAAAATGTATAAGATCTGACAACGGTCCAGAATTTAACCTTGTTGATTTTTATGCTTCAAAAGAAATTTTACACCAAAATTCATGTGTGGAAACTCCTCAACAAAATGGAGTTGTTGAGAGAAAATACTAGCACATTCTTGTAGTAACTAGATCACTCTTATTTCAGTCTCATATTCCTAAATATTTTTGGCATCTTGATCTCCCATGCTGTGCATTTGATCAATCGAATTCCAAGTCCAATTATTCAAAATGTGTCTCCATTTGAAAAATTACATGGACGATTACCTGATTAGCTCATCTCAAAATTTTTGGATGCCTAGCTTTTGCTTCCACTTTAACTCATAATCGAAAGAAATTAGATGCAAGAGCAACTAAATGATGTTTTTTGGGTTATAAAGAAGATGTCAAAGGTTTTTTCCTATATGATTTAAAAACAAGACAATTTTTTCTTTCGAGAAATGTTTTCTTCTGAGTCTGTATTTCCTTTTATTTCAAAAGACAATTCAGAAGCACCTTCGCCTACTATGCATGCTATGCCGAACCCCTCTGTTCATTGAGATGATCTCTTCACACATGATCCATACACACACTTATACTTTACACAATCTGATATCACAAATCACACAAGTGTACATCCCGTCATTCCTCTTAACAATGTTTTCCCTCTTCCTCCGTCAATATCATTGCATTCCACAGAAAATAACTCACCACCACTGCCAGTGCATTCTTTAGAGCATAATCCTGTAGAACATATAGATAGATCATCTCATCTTAGAAGGTCTACTAGAGTCAAGAGGCCTCCAGTGTATCTAAAAATTTTTTAATGTGCAAATAGCATCACTACTCAACAATATGTACAATCATCTAATTACAAATATCTCATTTCTAATTATGTGTCTTACTCTTCATTATCCTCTACTCAACTCTCTTTTTCTCTTACTGTTACTACTATTAATGAACCAAAAACATATGAGGATGCTATCAGAGAAGATTGTTGGAGGAAGGCTATTAGTACAGAACTCTTGGCCCTTGAACAGTCTAAAACCTGGTCTCTTACCCTTTACCACATGGCAAGAAGGCAATCGGATGCCGTTTGGGTTTTCAAAGTGAAATTCAATCCTGATGGTTTAGTGGAGCGACATAAGGCAAGATTAGTGGCGAAAGGCTACACTCAACGCTATGGTTTAGATTATTTGGATACATTTAGTCCCGTGGTTAAAATCACCACTGTGAGACTAGTCTTGGACCTCACTGCCATCTATGGTTGGCACTGCCACCAACTTGACATAAACACTGCCTTTTTACATGGCGATTTGAAGGAAACAGTGTACATGCGACCTCCACCGGGATTACCCATCTCATCTCCTGACTTAGTGTGCAAGCTTGACAAGTCCCTCTATGGACTCAAGCAAGCAAGTCAACAATGGAATCTCAAGTTATGTTCAGTTTTTCTCACTCATGGTTACAAACAATCAAAGAATGACTATTCCCTTTTCACCAAGTCGGCTGCTAATTCTTCCTTTACTGTCATACTTGCTTATGTCGATGATTTAGTATTGACCGGCAATGATCTAACCAAAATTCAATCAATCAAAATCATCCTTGATGTTCAATTCAAGATCAAGGACCTTGGTAATCTCAAATATTTCCTTGGCTTCGAGGTTGCAAGAACTAAAGTTGGCATTAGTCTTTATCAAAGGAAGTATGCCTTAGATCTTTTGGAAGAATGTGACTTATTGGGTGCCAAACCAACCTCCACCCCTATAGAATATACCCTGAAGCTTTCAAAAGAGTCTGGTTTCCCTCTCACAAATGTTAAGCAGTATAGAAGAGTTATTGGGCGTTTGGTGTACCTAACGAATACACGGCCAGACATCAGTTTCACCGTAGGCAAGCTCAGTGAATTCCTCGACAAACCAACAGATTCTCATTTGCAAGCTGCATTTCATGTCCTCAAGTACATCAAGTCTGCACCAGCCTCTGGCTTATTCTTTGCAGCATCCTCAGAACTCAGACTTTATGGGTTTGCAGATTCTGATTGGGCTCAATGTCCAGATACACGTCGCTCTATCACGGAATTTTGCTTCTTTCTTGGCTCATCCCTCATCTTTTGAAAAAGCAAGAAACAATCAATAGTGTCTAGATCATCCTCTGAAGCAGAATACAGATCACTCGCCACAACCACTTATGAAGCTCGCTGGCTTTCCTATCTCCTCAAGGATCTTCAGATTCCTCATCCTCAACCCATCTCCTTGTATTGTGACAGTCAGTCTGCCCGGCACATCGCAACTAATCCAGTCTTCCATGAACGTACCAAGCACATTGAGATCGACTGTCACATCGTGCGTGATAAAATTCTTAGTGGCATGCTTCATCTCTTACCCATTCACACCACTGATCAAGTGGCTGATGTGTTTACAAAACTCTTGTCACTAGCTCCCTTTTCTTCTTGTGTTTTCAAGCTTGGCATGCTTGATTTTCATCAACCAAATACTGCCAGCTTGAGGGGGCAAATTACCTGACCCCTTACGTAATTTAGCTAGAGTATGATTAGTAATTAATAATATATTATTTAAATAATTATTAGATTGATTAGTTAAGTTATTATTGTAATGAATTTGTTAGTCATAGCCAATATAAATAGCCAGACAACTAACAGAATCAGTAACTGATTGCCAATTTCATTTCATTCATTTTTCATTTTCTTTCTTACTGTATTCTCTGAAAACTTCTTTTTCTCTCTTTCTCCAATAACTTCCCATATTTTTAACACCTTCCAATTTCAACTCCATTAAAAAAAAAATGTCTCAATCAAAATATTTTTACATACAATCATGCATGTTAGATATATATTAAAATAAAATATATATTAAAATAAAAATTATATATTAAAAATACGTATATTTATAGATAAATATATAATGATTAATTTTAGTATATAAATAATATTTTTTATTCGCATAAGATAAGATAATTATCCGATCCGAATGGTAATATATAGAATACCCACAAATACAGGTTGTATTTTCCTCTTTTTCTAGATGAAATTTATGTATATTATTGTCCTTGGACTGTGCAATAATGAGATTCATATATTTCATAGACCGACTATGTGATGACCAAATTAATCTCTTTGATGTTTAGCACTTTGAAACGAAAACGCAATCCCATTGATTTTCTTGTGAGTTGTGACATCATAGGCATTTGTTTATATAGTCCAAAATTGATGTTTGAGTAAAATAGAAAGGATGATGTATGCATTGGAGTTATTAGAGTCTTAGAGTTTCACTCGTTCTCTTCACAATTCACATAGCTCCATTCAAAGCATACGTAAGGTTCTCTTAAGTCTTCACTGTGAAGTGTGAACCCTCTTGAGATAAAAAACAATAAACGCTTTAAATGCAAACATAAGAAACAAAGTGTCATGTTTTAAATAGTGGTAAAATCCCTGGTTTTTTCTGAAAAGGATAAAAATATTCATAATGATCATTATCTATACTTCTATTTATACATGAAGAGGATTAGAATGTTAGATTTGAATTTTGGTTTATCTCATCACATTTTTTTTTACTTTTATATCTATCTCCTCTTGTACAATTTCATGAAAAATAATTCTAAAATGAGGATTGTGAAAAATTGAACATAATCATTTTAAGTTATGCTTTTTATAAATTTTTTTAACTATTGAATTATAATTTTTATATATTTATTATGTTATATAAAAATAATAAATAAAAATATAATTTCAAAAACACAAAATATTTAACAAATAGTTTAATTTTAATGTACTGATAGTATAAAATATTTTACATAGTTGTACGATTACATTCGTCATTTTAAATAACTATTTACGTGATCAATAAAAATAATAATTATCTTTTATGATATAATATTTCGTAATTAAATACATATATAAAATTATTTTTACACATTGACGATGCATCAAAATTAAATTCGTCTAACAAAAAGTTATATATATAATTCACTAAATTTCTATTACCTAAACCAAATGAAAAAAGTATAATTAATGGTGGAAACTCAGGTGCAGTCGATTTCATGTAAAGTTAATACCTGAGAGTCGTTAAATAATTTGACTGATTTGACTAAATTTTTACCTAACGGCTCTCAGATATCAACTTCACGTGAAGTCGATTTTACCTGAATTTTTACCATAATTAATTAGTCCATGACCTATTTAGGGTACATATGGACAAGCCATAGGGACTAGTCACCATAAAGGAAAAATGAAATGTGAAAGTTCCCCAAACAACAATAGTTAGATTAGACACTTAGACCCATTATTTATTTATTTTCAAATATAAATAGATCTTAACCATCAGTTTTTTGTTTTTTGTTTTTTTTTTGTTTTTTTTTTTTTAAGGCTCATAAAAAAGCTAATACAAAAGATGAATAACAAAAATATAATGTCCATATTTAAACCAAGAAAAGTGAGTTTAAATATTAATTCCCATGTCACACACAAATCCCACCCTCTTCCCCCTTTAAAACACCAATAACTCATTCATTCTCACAACCCCACCAACACAACCACACACTTTCATAGTTTCACTCAACAGTCTCAATAAAAAAATTAAACAAATAAACAAGAAAAAAAGAAAGGAAAAAAAAAACACTTCTTTTAGTTTTTCTCTCTTTTTTTTAAAAAAGAAAACAGAGAAAACAGAGGAAACAGAAGAAAAAAGAAAAACAGAGTGTTTTCCATGGTGAGTGAAGAGAGGATACGAGGAGAGGAATCAAAGGTGGCAGCTTTGGAGAGCAGCGGAAGAATGAGCGGAGCCCCTGTCGGAGCACGGCAGCGGCGGAGGAAGGAGGCGGTGGAGCTGTGTCTGAGGTTGATGTGCATGGCTTCTTCCATTGTTGCAGTGTCTCTCATGGTTACTGCAAAACAAGCTACAAATGTCTCCATCTATGGCTTCAGCTTCCCCATTAATTCAAAGTGGTCCTTCTCTCAATCATACGAGTAACCATTCTTCTTCTTCTTCTTCCATGTTCTTTGATCTTATATTGCTTCATCATCATTCCTCTGCTTCTCTCTTTTGGGTTGCTTTTTTCACTTTTATTTTATTAAAAATATTCTTTTTCTGTCTAAAGATATTCTTTTTATTTTGTGAATGGTGATCATGAACTATCTAAAACTTAGTAACTTAAAAGATAGTGAAGCAAACATAGGAAAATATCTTGTTCAATTCTGAGTGTTGGTTTCTCACTCTCTTTCCCCCTTTTTTTTTGGTCTGCTGCATTTTCTTGGCAGCCAACCACAACTTCATGAATACATGAGAGGTTATGTTTTTTTTTTTTCCTCTCTTATTATTATTATTATTATTATTATTATTATTATTATTATTATTATTATTATTATTATTATTATTATTATTATCTTGCCAGCAATGTCCTTGGACATTTTTTTAATAACCGAGGGATGAGGACAAAATTGACCATAAAAAAGTGGGGGCCTGGGAGGGGGTTGGTTTGTCATGTCATCATAGTATTTGAATGAACAGTTTCATGCACCCGTGAATTCGAATTTCTCTTTTTTATATCTTCTTTTCCCTTTCTCTAACACTAATTATTATTATTTGTGTTTGTTTGTCCCTTTTGCCTCTATTACTACCCATTTTGTCTTTTCAATTCATCAAATTGTTGAGTTTTCCGCATACCCTTAATTTGTCTACTTAACCAGTTAGTTTTTAATTAACTCTTGTTTAAAGTGTGATCTTTATTGATTCCATGATGTTGGTACAAATGTTTTGACTTTAATTGGACAAATAATTATTAAATTTGGTCTCTCAAAGATTATAGTGTTTGATAAACATGGATTATACATATTTAGTTCCAAATTGTCACACTCTGATTTTTTAAGGGCTAATTTGATAGTTTGCTAATTATTCTGCATCTGAAAATTGAAAGTACAATATATAGTTTGAATAATTACATACTAGCTAGCACATTTGTTATTATTACACACATTTAATTTATAAAAAGGTGAATTACTTATTAATACACTAGAAATAAATAAACTCTGAAGTAACCAGTATTGAATGATCTAAACCTTTGTGGTTCATTAATTTAAATTAAAACTTTTTTTCTTCTCTGAATTTGTGTTGGGTGGGGCAGATATCTTGTTGGGGTTTCAGCTGCTGTTGCTGCTCACTCATTGCTACAACTACTGATTGGCACATCAAGATTTGTTAGGAATTCCTCTGTCATTCCCTCAAGAAACTATGCATGGCTTATTTTTGCTGGGGACCAGGTACCCTTTAAATTTTATGATTCCCTCTAAATTATATTGAGAATTTAATTTTGATGCACTTTGTAAAATAGTTTTATATATGTATCTAATTACATAATGTCACATCAATAAAAATAATATCTTTTACATTAACTGCGTGAATGATCACCCAAAAGAACAGATGTGATTGCACGCATCAGTGCATCAAAATTAAAGTCGTTATATTGAATACAATTTTAGTGACTCTAACATACTCACATTTGTTCCTAAGCTATCACTTGTGCTAAAACCCTAAAACTAACCTAATTTGGATCAACTTGATGAATCATACACTAATAAGATAATAGAATGACATACATTTAAACAAGAATTTAATTTTGATGTACTATTAGATACGTAATATGTTTTTAACAAAAATAACTACTTTTTACATTATTCTACGAGAACGGTCATCCAAAAAACGGATGTAATTGATACTGTCAATACATCAAAATTAATTTTTTTTAAACAATAAAAAATCGGATGTAACACTAAATTACTTTAATACATTTTGGTGGAAATTTGTTTAGGCATTTGCTTATGCATTGATGAGTGCTGGATCTGCTGCATCTGGGGTTACCAACCTGAACCGAACCGGAATCCGGCACACGGCACTGCCAAATTTCTGCAAGCCATTGCACAAGTTCTGTGATCATGTTGCCATCTCAATAGCCTTCACTTTCACCAGCTGTTTCTTGCTGGCTATTTCTGCTGTCCAAGATGTAATTTGGCTCTCCCAACACTCTTCATGAGTTTTACTTCAATATATAACTAATTATATATATATACTTATATAACAAAATCATATGAAAATATATATGGGCCTTATGTGAATGTATTATGTGGGAGTATTATGCGTGTTATTGTTATGATCAATCTTCTACCTGACTAAGAATACTAAGTACAAGTTAAGGTTTAATTGCATTTTACATATCTGTTGCAATTTGAGCACTTTAATCTTAGTTTTAAGTGATACCTTTACATGCATAATCACATGAAATTGAAAAGTGTTTCACGTTGGCTTCTCCACTTGCCATGCTCCATAAACATCTCTTTTCCATGCATTATACTCTTTCATACCCATGACACATCCTTTGTCTTTGCTTTGCAAAAATTACAATTAGGATAATATATAGATTTAAGGATCTTAACCCAAATAGCATTGAATAAATTTCTCCTTCCAACTCTCTAATTTGTTTAACACCCTCTCTTCAATCCATGTTAGAGCTTTATTCAGAGATCTTTCACAAACTTTCATCTCCAGTATCTCTTTTACTCTCTTCTCAATGATTTATTAATATTTATGGTTTGTCTAGAAGCCTCAATATAATCAGTTAGAATAGTGACAATTTGGAACAACTCTTCCTCTTTTGCCTCCGCAAAAGTGATAGAATCATTGTAAACAATAAATGAGTGATCATAGTTCATAGGGCCTGTTGGTGCAACTCTATTTTACGTTTTTTCATTGGCAAATAGGCCTTTAAAAAGTTCTTAAAGGTCTACAGGCTCGAACCCAACAAGCTCCAAGAAACAAATTCTATTTTGTTAAAAGAATTTGTTATTTGCCTTGCACCTAACTTCCGGTTTCATTGGATTAAGCGTTTTCATTTTGATTTTCGATAAAAATAAAAATAAGACATGAAAATATAATTTATAAAATATTTTAAAAATACTTTTAATAAAAATAATTTTAAAAAGATAGAATAAAGTTAAAAATGCTATTTTTATGTTTTCAATCTTAACTCTTGAAAACGTTTTCAAACTAAAACACGATATTTTTGGATTCGGATAAAGGTTTCAATCTCTTCTACTCATTTTTTTTGTCACGCTTTGTTCGTTCTCTTCTGTCTTTTTCTATGGATATCCATTATTTTTCACTAATTTATACATACATTTCTTTAAAAAGATGAATTTTTTTAATTTTATTTGACCATTTCAATTTTTTATTTTAGGAGATAATACTCAATTTGGTCCCTGAACTTACACGCGAGTCTTAATTTAGTCCTTGAGGTTTCAATTGCCTCTATTTAGTCCCCGAAATTTATAAACATGCCTCATATTAGTTCCTGAGACCATTTTTAGTATAAAAACGTTAATAGAGCGCTGCTGTAGACTATCACATGTCACGTTAAAACTTGTAAAATGATGCAGGGTTTTGACATTTAAATAGCTCAAAAACGGCATTGTATTACTTATTTTATTAGGTAAAATTTTAATAAATACCATTTACGATGTTGTTTTTAGGTTATTTGAGTGCTAAAACCAAAACGACATCATTTTACAAAGTTTAGTATGGATCCGGTTGTCACAACAATGTTCCGTTAACGTTTGTACGTTGAAAATTGTTTCAAGGACTAACATGAGTTATGTTCACAAAGTTTGGGGACTAAATAGAAGCAATTAAAACTTCATAGACTAAATGGAAACTCCAGGGACTAAATTGAGTATTATCTCTTATTTTAGGCTTAATTTTTGTATCTTTGAATATATAGATAAAGTAATTAAAAAAATAGAACTTTAATTATAATTAAAATATATATTTATTGAGTTTTTTATTTTATTTAAGATTGAGTACGTACTTTTTAAATTAACATGTATTTATTAAATTTCTTTATTTTTTACCTTCATTTTTTTGTATAAAATAATAATTTTTTTATGAAAATAATTTTTTAAATCGACAATCAATTATAAAAATATCGATAATAAAAATTAAAAGAATACATAAAAACTTAAAAATATTGATAATAATTTTTTTGTTCGATTGATATTTTTTGTTGTTATATAGTTTCATAAAAAATATAAAATCACATATGTATAAGAGATACCAAATTTTTTAAAATAGTATAATAAGATAGTAATTTATTCCATATTAATACCGTATAAAAATTAATTGTTAATTTAATAAAAAATTAAATAACTAATGTCGTACCTTTAATAAAAATATAGTTTTGTAATTTTAAACTATTAAAACTATAATTTAAAACTAAACCAACAAAACATTTTTATTATTTTTGATACTTAAAAATGAATTTTCTTTTCACAAACTAATCATATTTTCTAAAATGTATTAAAAATAAAATTATTAAAAAAAATAAAACTAAAACAAAACATATTTTCACACACCAATCAACTCTTAGTGTGAATTTGAATTGGAATTTTCAGTTTTGAATAACAAAAATTTCAGTTAATCCTTTGATCTTAATTGAATGATTGTTGTTGTTGCCACGTTTAGCCACATTCTCGGTCCTCACATACACGTTAAATTTGAAAACTACCTATAATAAGTAATAACCGCTACTATATACGTTTACACTGCAACCCTGTTTGTTATATATTACGAGTACCTTGCATTTTGCATTTTAGTTATCATCATCAGAAATTCAGAACCATTTGTGTTACTAGCATAGTCACCAAAAAACAATTTGTATTACTAACATGGCTTCACAACATTTTGGAGTAGTGTGTAGCTGCATGATTATGACGATGATAATTTTCTTGGGTGCTAGTTCAGCTGTTGAAGGTGCTAGAGATTTCAAAGTTGGTGATCACTTGGGATGGCATGAACCTGGCCCCAATAATATTTCATATTACATTCAATGGGCTCAAATGAACAGATTCCAAATTGGTGACTCTCTCGGTAAGCTTATTTTCTCTTCAATCACCTCTTCATCTTTGTATTATATATATGGTTCATACTCTGTTTTTTTTTTTTTCAATTTTTACTACTAAAATAGAATTGAGATTCATATAAAATGAATTTTAAATCTTATTAGCTATAAGGTCGAGAGTGGTGTAGATCTTTTTATTGTTGATGACAATACTAAAAATAATAACGGGATAGGTTTATTTTTTTTTAGTTATTTTTTTTGCATTGTTCTCTATTGGTTCTAATTTATTGTGTTAAACTCTCTTCTTTACAAAAATTAATAATAGAGAGATGTACTTTATTTAGTTTATAAGATTTTTAGTTTTTACTATTAAAAATGAGATTATGTGTTATTTTTTATATTTTTAATGTATATTCTAGGCCGAATAATTAATTTAATGGTTGATTTAATATACCTAAAAAATTGAATCCAAATTACATGTTTTTTTTCTCTCTCGAGTGTTTCCAGAATAATGTTATTTGCATTAATTATTACTACTAATTGATGATGTTGTTTTCTCCTTAAATTAATTTCATTGTGCAGTATTTGAGTACCAAAATGACTCAGTTCTAGTTGTTGAAAAATGGAAGTACTTCCATTGTGATCCAAATAATCCCATAACATCTTATGATGATGGAAACAGCACAGTGATTCTTGATAGGTCCGGTTTCTTCTACTTCATAAGTGGAACAGAGAATCACTGCCATAATGGGCAAAAACTTATTGTGGAAGTTATATCACCACAACACATGGCAATTTTTCGGCCAGCCGCGTCCCCTGCGCCAACCGAAGACGCTTCCTCATCATCAGAACTAGCTCCTTCACCCTATTATCATCATCATTATCATGGCTCCAATGCTTCTTCATCCACATCACGTTTCATGATGATTGGTTCAGCATTTATGGCTCTTCTTGTCACCTTTGTAGTTGTGCTAGTTTTAGCACCATGAATTATTGTTCTTGTTATTATGTGGTGACAGATTCTTATTAGTTTAGTTGTTAGTTAATTATCATTAGTTGTTTATTTTTATTTTTCATTTTTGTTGATTGCTTATTAGTTTGCTTTTGGAGTTTGTATTGTTTAGAATTTGAACCTTGACTATTGTACTTACTATTATCAGCTAATTTGATTTCATTATTATATTATTATTTTTTTGTTGATTAGTAACTAAAATCTTCTATTCTTCTTTGCTTTACTTTTTTTTTTTTTTCATTGGGTACCCTTATAAACTAGGGTATTGGTACCTTAGCTATATTTATCGTTGTGACTTAAATCATAAGAATTAGTATCATAAAGAACCATTTAAAAGAAAGACTTAGTTAAGAATATGTACTAAAATTATTACTAGTAATAAAATTTTTTAAACTTTATTACTATTACTATTAGAAAATTTTTCTTTATTTGTTTCTCTTTTTGGTTCTGAATTTTTTTTAAATAAATATTTTAAATATTTTTTATTTATCTATATAAATAATTTGGATATAGTTTATATTCTTGTGTAATGAGATAAGTAATAGAATACAAAAACATAAATTGTATCTAAATTAGCTCGGTAAATAAAATGTTTCAAATGTTTATTTAAAAAAAAATAATCCTTGAGTTCTGCGGTGAAACGTTTTTTCCTTTCTTTTTGGGACAAAAGTTCTCTGTATTTACTCTGTTTAAGTAAAATTTTTATAGTAGGATTCATTTCTAATTTTTTGGTAGGATGCGGTCCATTTTTTGGGCCCATCTACCTAAAAATGGGCCCTTGTAAATGTTGTCTTTCAATACCATGGTCCAAAAATGAAAAGGAACATTCCTTTCCAAAAAAAAAAAAAAGAGAAAAGGAACATTCATGTTATATTTTCAGGCATATTTCAGTGACTTACATATGGTCCTTCCCAACATTGTTTGTATTAGGCATAATGTATTCTTCATTATCAATTTTTTATGAAAAATAATGATCAATTTCTTCCACCAAAGGAATTAAAAAAAAAAAAGATGCCTAACATAAAGGAGAAAGAAAGTGAGAAATAGCCTTTTGCTTAGTGCACAACACACTAGGAGAAGTGACAAAGACATTTTATAATTATCATACTAATAAATACTCTAAAAACATTAGTTAACAGATATAACAAACAATAAAAAATTCTCTTAGAAAAAACGGATTTTTTTTAATGTTTTCAATACATTAATATTTAGTGTTATTTTTTAACATTAATATTTATGCATTTGCATAATGTTATAAAAAGAGGAATAAATAGTATTCTCACATAGTCACACATGTTTCAAAACCATGCAAATAATTGTTCTATGATCTGTTAATATCAATAAGTTCTTCCTTTATAGATGAATAATGATATATCATTAATCATATAGCACATGCATATATATTGTCTAATAATTACATGTTGCCAACAATGCTTATATTATATCCTATGCTCTTTCCAATCGGATTCTCTTATTTAAAATAAATACTTAAAATAATTAATTAAAAATAAAAGTAAATATGCTCAATGAGCACAAAGTACTAGTATCAGCAGTGACATCACAATGATTATAAGAACCCACCATATTCACAATGATATTACTTTCTAGATTGCAATCCACATGGAATATTTCCTTTTTTTGAACAAAAAAATCATATTAGTTGACATATTTAATTTCAGATTATTCTATTAGAATTGATTTTTTTAAAAATAAGTATTTTTTTTTACTAATTATAAATTGGCCCATGCAGGTCTCAAACCTGCGACCTTCGCGTTATTAGCACGACGCTCTAACCAACTGAGCTAATAGGCCATTTTTGAAATAAATATTAAATCATCTATATTCTCAAATCTGTAAAATTAAAATGTTTTAACACCCATTGAAATTTTTTCTATGTCATTGATAAAAAGCGTAACTTTGTTCTTCTTTTAAGTTTTGTCTCTATGAAAGATAAGATTTTCTGTAGGTATCGAATAATCACAACTTTCATAATTGAAAGAATCAAAATAAGGATAGGAAAAAATGGAAAGCAAGAGAAATATATAAATACTAATGGCAAAACATAGCTCTATATAAGCTTAAAATATTGATTAGGTGGTAATATTAAAAGTCTTGATGATGAGTTAAAAAAACTGAAAATTTAAAAATTAAACCGGTCGTTAGTTTTTGTTTGCTTTTTTTTTTTATCTTAATTAATTTATTTTAGCATGCATGCTCGAACCGGAGTTGTTCAATATAATTAATTAATTCAGTTTTTTTATTTTTATCTTAAATGGCATTCCATATATTGATCCGAATCAACGAATAATATTATATTCAAATACCAAATAATTTAAATTTGACACAGACTATTTAAACATTGATTGAATTAAATGCGATCTATGTGTGCTTAAATAATAATATTGTCAACTGTTCATTAATCTTGGGAAGAAAATACTTTTTATTAGAAACCATTTTAATATTCTCCACGAGATTATTAATGTCACGCACATTGAACAAATTAAACACGATCACGTTATAAACTACCATTTTTCTTCTCAAATAAGTTTTTTCGATTAAAAAAAATTATATGCATCCAAATAATTAAGTGTCTATCTAAAACAAAAATTCAATATTAGTTATTTTTCCACTAATAACTTTCTTAAACGAAGAAAAAAAATACGCGAAAAATGAAGAGTAAAACAAGTTTTAAAAAATCACTTTAATGTATTTAAAAATAAGATGCTTTTAGTAGTTTTTTTCTGCTTATTTTTAAAAGTTATTTACTTAGTAACGAGTATGACACTCTTTGTTAATTAAACAAATTTTAATATTTTATTTATTTATTTATTTTATATCATTAGTCCATATTTAGAATTTAAAATTTAGAATTTACGAAGTGAGATTTAAGATGTTTTTTTTTTTTTTTTTTTACTTTTCTTTTTTTCTTTAATAATAATTAATTTAAAAAAGCATTACATTCTATAATTGAAAACTAAAGAGTGATGAAGAGAATAATTAATTAGATAAAAAGAGAAGAAAATGCAGTTTGTCTTGGAAAATATATAATATGAATTTTCATAAAGGACTAAAGGTGTGAATAAATAATTAAATATATAATTAACTACCCATGAATTATTCTAAGTGATGATACACGTTGTACAAGTATGTTTTCTTTACCAATTTTGAAAGGTTCATAATTTACTCAACCTCCCTTTTTTTCTTATTTTTTTGTTATTAGCTCTGTTAGTGTTGGCATTATTTATAAAAAAGCTTTTTTCTTAGCTTTGTCCGATTATTCATTCCACATTTATTATTATTTATTGTCCTATTTTACCCTTTTGACATTAACGAATGGTGGATGCAAATAACATAAAACTTAGAATACAATTATGAGGTTCTAAACAGAAGACAATGCAATTATTATCATGATAATGTTCATCAACAAATTTGATTATGACTTCTCTTTAATTTAGGGACTACATACACAACTTTTAGCTACTCATAATTTGTTGACATTTTTATTTTTGTCTGTTCTCTCTAAATTGCAAGCATTTAATTAATTAATACTTGACAAATTCATGGACCACCAATTTGTTAATCACAACTAGCTAGCTGTAAATGTTGTTTTTATTCTATATAGGTGTAATGGTATAGAGAAATTAAGAATAGAAAAATGGTTTAATTATTGTGTTAGTTCTATAATTTTATCAAATTTATAATTAAATTTTTATAATATTTTTAATTAAAATTTTATATTGTTTTTAATTTTATAATTAAGTGTTTTCTAATGTAATAAATATGTTTAACTTTTTTTTATTGTGAAATTTAACATCAATTTTTCTTTTTTAAAGGATACTAATTAAACAAATCAAAATAGAGGTTAATGAAAGAGTAATAAATTAAGAGGTATTTATGTAATTTTTTATAATTTTAGAACAATAATTAAGTGTGATTTTCAAAACTAATTAATCAAATATAACTTGAACTTCAGTTGTTACAAGGTACCATGGAATAATATATATTATATAGCATCCCAAAATTCAATGGATTTGCATTAAGATATTAAAATGCTACACATCCATGCCACCTTGAGAACTATATACGATGTTAACTGCATACATTTCTTAGAATAAACAAAAGTATCTTATCTTATACCTTGAAAAAGACTTTTCATTCCAATAAACACATAATAGTCCGAATGCATTTTGTTGATATATTATAAAGACCAAAAACAAAAAGCACAACATATATAATTGTTAAGATTATAAGTAAATGTAGTTCAAAAAAATGGTTAAGAAAAAGGATACACGCCCAGTGGGACTCGAACCCACAATCGCTTGATTAGAAGACAAGCGCCTTATCCATTAGGCCATGGGCGCTCTTGCCGTATTGTTTACACTCATTCATTTAAAACAGAAAGAGAAAGAGTGAGAGAGAGAGAGAGATTGGAAACTTAATTTGAGACTTCCTTAATCCTTAACTCTAAAAAGACATTCTAATTAATAATCAAGTTAGTAATACTTATATGTGCGTAAAGTAATATAAATTATTATTAGAGATGTGAGATATATCATTATACTAAGGTAAGTGAATTATAGAAAATGCAAAATTAGAGCATAAGACATGTTCTTTGTTAAGAGGTAGAATGGAGGATGACTCATATAGCTATTATTTTGATGAGGTATATAGTTGTCGTTGATACTTTGACTGTTTGGTTATACTAAAATCATCGTTACTTTGACAAATAAAGACGAGTTATAACTCTTGTTTTATTTTTTAAATAGATAAAAAAATTATGTATTACTTTATTTATTTAATTCTTTTTTAGTTCTTAACAAGTCTTAAATATAAAATATTGGATTAATAATCAAATTCATTTATGAAAAATCATTCAATTTTTAAATTAGTTCTCAAATGATTTTTTTAGTCATATTAATTTTTGGAAGATAAAACTTAAGTCAAATTAGTCTTTTTATTAGTTAGATGATGAGGTGTCATGTTAAGTGTCACGTAACATGATGACGTAGTAGGATAATGTCACGTGTCACAAGATGATTAGTTGACGTGTCAGGTCAGTGACACCTATCGCGTCACACGTCACTTGACATGTAAAAATGTTATTTATAATCAAAATTGTCCCTAAAAGTCAAGACATAAGTCATTTTCATCCCTAAAATTTTTAAAATTAATCAAATTAGTTATTATATAATTTTTTTATTTTTTTTCATAATATTAAATTTAAAATTTTTTTGATAGTATTAATTTTAATACTGTTGTTTAGACCTTAATAAACAATTTTTTTTACATAAAATAATAAAAATCAATAAATTATTATATATTTATTTTGTCATTTATATTTTAAAATTTTAGATTTTCAAATTGTAATTTTTTTATAGTAAAATTTTTTATTTAGATATATAATCAACAATAATTTATAAAACTCGTTTAAATAAAAAACTCGTTTAAAAAACTCATTTAAATTTTTTAAAATATATAATCAACAATAATTTAAAAAATTTATTTAAATAAAAAATTTTATTATAAAAAATTATAATTTAAAATTATAAAATTTTAAAATACAAATAATAAAATAATTTTGTAATAATTTAATTATTTTTATTATTTTATGTAAAAAAAATTTGTTTATTAAGGTTCAAAAAATAATATTAAAATTAGTACTATCAAAAAAATTTAAATTTAATATTATGAAAAAAATAAAAAAAATTATATAAAGACTAATTTGATTAATTTTTAAAATTTTACGAATGAAAATTACTTACGTCTAGATTTTTAGGGACTATTTTAATTATAAATAACTTTGTTACATATCAAATGACACGTGACATGCTAGGTGTCACTGACCTGACACGTCAACCAATCAGCTGGTGACACGTGGCATAACTTACCACATCATCATGTCACGTAGCACTTAACATAACACGTCATCATCTAACTAACAGAAGGATTAATTTGACTTACGTTTTATCTTTCAAAGACTAATATGACTAAAAAATTTATTTGAGAACTAAATTAAAAAATAAGTGATCTTTTAAAAACGAATTTGACTATTAATCGGTTAACCATAAAACATATGTTAAAAATAAAAAAGGCAAAAGTACAAAAAGATAAAATTTGGAAGTTTTCAATAAAATTTAGTAAGTAAACATTTATTTCTTTATAAAAAATACATGCACGCTTATACATAAATATATAAGTAAAAACCTTTTATTTTTTTTTAAGTTAGAAATGATATTCAAACTCAAAATTTTTAGGTGAAGATAAAAAATTTATGCTATTTAAATTATAATTTGTTAGCAAAAGAAACCTTTTACTTATTCATATATATTGTTTGAGTTTAATATGACAAATAGTATTACTTTAAAAGTATACACCAAATAAATCTTTAAGAAAGTTTAGATCATATATTTTTATCTTAAATTTTTAAACTTTATAAAAATAAGATATATAGGTATTTTTATTACATTTTTTAAAATTTATTTGTCTAAATAAAAACAATAAATCTAATTAAAATAGAGATTTATGTATTTTGATTTTATAAAATCCAGCAACTTTAACGTAATAAGAATTTTTTGAAGACGAAAACATTCGAAACGAAATTAGTTTTTTATTCTTTAGAGACTAATTTGAGTATATATTCTTAGACTTGGTTTTGTAAAATTTTTTGAAGAGGTGCATGTACTTTTTAAAAGTTCAAGCTCCTCATTTTGTATTTGGTAAATAAAAAAGATTATGTACTTATACTTACAACTTTTAAAAATTGGGGTACTTTTAAAAGCATCTAAGATATAAATTTTTAAAGTTGATTTATATTTTTTAAAATTTAAAAGTCTAATATAACCTCATATGTTAATTAATTTTTAAATTTAATGCTTGCACTTATGTCTATTATAATATTTTTAAATTTTAAAAGCTATTTTAAAATATGGGAATGGAAGCGCGGAAGAGATGCGGAGAAAAATGACAGAAGTTATTAGAAGAACAACAAAAGAAAAATTTGGTGAATATAAAGGGATAGGACCAAGAGACAAGGAGTCCTGGTGGTAGAATGCGAGTGTAAAAGAAAAGATAAAGATAAAAAGAGAGTGCTTTAAAGAGCAGTCTGTATGCCGCAATGCAATTAATTGAAAAAAATATAAGGCGGTTAAGAAAGAGACAAAAGTGGCTGTAAGTGAAGCAATAATAAGAGCATATGAGGGTTTCTACCACTCTTTGGACACGAAAGAAGGAGAAAAATGTTTATATAGAATCGCAAAGAGCCGTGAAAAAAGAACGAGAGATCTTGATCAGGTTAAGTACATAAAGGATAAGGATGGAGAGGTGCTGGCTCAAGAGGAGAATATTAATAAAAGGTGGAAGAGTTACTTCTACGAGTTATTTAATGAAAGACATAAGACTCTTTCAAATCTTGGTCGGTTATGCACAAGGGAAGAAGATCAAAACTTTGACTACTATCGAAAGATTCGAGACTTCGAGGTAAAAAAGGCTCTAAAACAGATGAAAAATAACAGGGTAGTACGACCTGATAATATCCGAATTGTGGTTTGGAAGGGCCTTGGAGGAAAAGACATCAATTAGTTAACCAAGCTTTTTAATGAGATTTTAAGGTCAAAGACGATGCCTGATGAGTGGAGAAAGAGTATCTTGGTACCTATCTACAAGAGTAAGGGAGATATACAAAGTTGCGAAAACTATAGAGGGATTAAGCTCATGAGCCATACCATGAATTTATGGGAGAGGGTGATAGAATGGAAGTTGAGAAAAGAGACACAAGTAACAGAGAACCAATTTGAATTTATGCCAGGAAGATCGACCACCAAAATGATATACCTGTTAAGAAGGATGATGTAGAGGTATCTCAGTAATAAAAGGATCTATATATGGTGTTTATTGATTTGGAAAAAGCGTACGATAGGGTGCCAAGGGAGGTATTATGAAAGGTTTTAGAAAAGAAGAGAGTAAGGATAGCATATATTCGTTCAATTAAAGACATGTATGATGGGGTCACAACTAGTGTGAAGACTCAAGGTGGTGTGACAGAGAAATTTCCTATTGGTATAGAGTTACACTAGGGATCATCCTTAAGTCCATACAGTGGCGGAACTTGAAACAAAATTTTGGGGGGCCAGATAGAAAATAATTGTCAAAATATTTTTGATATGGACTCCATTTAAGATAAGCTCGTCTAATCTCATCTCTCTGGTTTGGGTGATATTGCCAAATTTAAAGCCGTTTTTCAAGATCTCGTTCCAAAAAAAGCTAAAGTCATCAGATGTAACTTTTTAAACTTTTGAAGGTTATATCTCACTTTCTTTATGATTTATTAAAGTAGAAGAACTATCTATAAAAGTTATATGTTCTCCTTCTTAAATATTAGCCTTCCTCTTAAAAAATGTATCAATTCTTTAATTTTTTATTATTATTTTATATAAAAATTTAAATATATATTCTATAAAATATGTAAAGAAGAAGTTAGAAGGACAAATATTAAAATTTATAATATTTATTAAATTTTTTTTATCAATTTATACAAATATAATAATATTAATACTTATTGAATATTCTATTATTTTTTATCATATAAAAAATTAAATTAAATAAATAGTAAAATATAAAATAATATTAAATTAAATAAATAAAAAATATCTAATTTTTTATATTTGAACTTAAAGATAGAGAGAATGTTTATTGAACTTATTAGATACATTAAGTCATAGTAAAGTATTTAAGTCAATTGAACTATTTTTTATCTTTTGAAAAACTACTACTAAATTTTTTATAAAAAATTTGGGGGGTCATGGCCCCCCTTGTCTAAACTAAGCTCCACCACTGAGTCCATATCTTTTCACATTAGTCTTGGAAGTACTCACAGAGCACATCCAAGAGCCTGTGTCATGATGCATGCTTTTTGCCGATTATGGGAGAGTTAAGGAAAGACCTAAATAAGAAGTTGGACTTATGGAAAGAAGCTCTAGAAGTGTATGGTATGCGCATAAGCCGTAGCAAGATGGAATATATGGAATGTAAGTTCGGTTTGAGAAGGAAAAACCCTAATATAGAGGTGAAGATGGGAGAAAACATCCTACGAAAAGTTAAAAGTTTTAAGAATCTTGGGTGCATCATACAGGATAATGGAGAGATTGAAAATGATGTAAATCATAGGATCCAAGCAGGTTAGTTGAAATAGCGGAGTGCATCTGGTTTTATACGTGACAAAAAAGTGCCTTTAAAACTTAAAGGTAAATTCTATCGCGCTGCTATAAGACCGGCTATGCTTTATGGTACGGAGTGTTGGACGGCCAAAGGGGAGCACGAATATAAGTTAAGTGTGGCAGAGATGAAGATGTTGAGATGGATAAGTGGTCATACGCAATTGGATAAAATAAGGAACGAAGATATAAGGGAGAGAGTTGGAGTAGTACCCATTATGGAAAAAATGGTAGAATCGCATATCAGGTGGTTTGGACATGTGAGAAGAAGACCGACAGAATACCCAGTTAGGAGGATGGATAAAATGAAAGATGAACAATGGATGAAAGGTAGAGGAAGACCTAAGAAGACCATCTATGAGGTGGTCAAACGAGATCTACATGTAAACGGTATCTCTATAGACATTATACATGACAGAACTTAATGACGTTCTTTGATTTATGTAACCGACCCCACCTAGTGAAACAAGACTTTGTTGTTGTTGTTATTGTTACTAAATATAAATGCTATAATTTTTAAAAAGTTATTTTTTAAAAATTAACTTTTATAAGCTACTTCCAAAAAATAAAAACCTTACCAAATTAAATCTTAATTTAATTCAATGCATTACGATAGTGTTTATTTGCCAGCTTTAGTGTGGGAATTTTTTGTTGCCCAAATGTACCCCATAAACTTTCAAGGTTATAATGTTTGGCTTTTAAGAGATAAAACCAAATAGTGTAGCAGTTAGCTTTAATTTTCATTATTTATTTATTTATTTGTTGCCACAGTTATATATATTTGTAGTAGGAACAGAGAAATGAACAAGAGGCAAGGGGGTCCAAGTTTAATGCTAAACAGCTAAGCATTATGAACAATGAATGAACCATTTTAACCACCCTTTTTCGCTTTTAATATATTGTCCTCAAGTACTTCGCTATAATTAATGTGGAATTGTCAATTGTGTGGACAAATATGTCAAGTTAATTTCAAGCCTCTTAATTAATTGCCTCTGTCCATCCCTAATAATCAATCATCACCTAAGCCAAATTAATATTTTGCCTCTCGCAATAATGTTAAATTCTTATTAAATCTCTTGAAACATATTTTTCATAATAATAATGTTTTAAATTATTAAAATATTTTTTATGTACTTGAGGTATTAAGTGTATTATCTAAATATTAAAAAAAAATACATAGCAAACATATATATAGCAAGTCTTTTTCATTAGAAATTGATATTTTTTTTTTTTTGAGAAAAAAAATAAATTGACTTAACAAGTACTAGCACTACAACTACCAATTAATTACACGAATTCCTCATGCTATAAACAAATACTACCATGGGAGGGTATGAATCAGGAAGCTTTTTCCTAATTTATTTCACAACACAAATCATTGAGATTCAGAATCCGTATATGTATAAGGAATTCCTTTACTATTGAAGGACAAAAATTATTTGCTCATGTCTCATCCTTTCTTTTTTTGTAACAAGGTGCTAATAACCTCTAAAAAAGATTTTCTCTTCAGTTATATACTTGTGTTTGTGTTGCTTTCTTTAATATGTGGATCAATGGTTGAATTCATTTAATAATTTTTTATATTGTTTTTTTTATCGACTTAAATTTTTAGAAAAAGTGGTTTTATAACATAGTATCAGAATTTTGTTCTAAAAATTTAGAATTTGATTTTTGGTAAATTTTAAAAAAATAAAAAAAATAGTATTCGGTAGGTCGAGTACCAGACGGATCGGATTAGTATCCTGGTTGATGAGGGGGAGGTCTCACCTGGTCGTAAGTTAACGGGTTGGAGTAGACGATATCCCGAGCACTTCGTGTGAGGGGGTGTCATCTGCAAAGACACTCCGACGCTCTAGTCAGCAAAGTGTGTAGACAAAAAAGGGGTAAATGGTATGTGACGTACCTTGGGGGAAGGGTATGACATTCTCCATATATACCGTGTCAGAGGTGGGCCCTGCAAGGACAGGCTCACCTTCTTCGATACTTCCTTCGCACAGTTGTAGCAAAGCTGTCAGGGACGCGTGTCCGGGTCGACTACTGACCGCTTCACTCCTGACCGTCCGGGTCGGGTGGTGTTCGGGTCGAGCCGGCTCACAAATGGTTTGGGGCAGACCGTAACAAATATTATAAGACAAATAAAAAAAATTATTGTACAAATTAAGTAATTTAATGTATTACAATTTGACATGAATAATTATATTTTTAATAGTCTAATACATAAATTATATTAATATAATTCAAAATTAATTTAGTGTATTACAATTTTTCATATATAACTATAAATTCTCCAAAAAAAAAAAGATAATGCCGTTTTAATTTTAAACGTGTTGAGATTCAGTCATCTAACCGATGAGTAGTGCACTAGTTTACAGTTTTACACTTTTCAAATTTTAGATGTTCTCGTATGCAAATTTTTTGGTGTGAAGTTGATATTTAAGAATCGTTAGATAATTTGATAAATTTATTAACTAAATTATTATTTAATAATTTTTTTTTTCATAAAAAAAATCACTTAACAGTTTTTATTTATATAATTTATAAATTTTATATAAAAATAATTATACATATAAAAATAATCGTTAGATTTAGACAGCTGGATGAAGACATCAGACAACAATTTTGAGGGGGGAAGGGGTAGGAGTGTTGTTTGGATCGGTTTTGAGTAAAAACTCATCCAATTCGAACACTAGTTTTACTTGAGCTGCGGTTTGAATTGGATGTTTTTTTTTAAATAGATCCGATCCGATCCAATTTCAAGCGATTTAGATTATATTGGATTTACGGTTTTGTAAATTTAAAAAATTAAATACATATAACAAGCCTCAACATCAAATTTTAAATAATCAACAATGACATAACAAATCTCAACAATATCTTAAAAAAACTAAGATAACATAACAATGGAAATAAAATTCTAGGTTAGTTAAAATAAGTAAATAAATAATATTTTGGACATAAAATATTTATTAAATAATAATAATACATGAATAATATAAAAATGCATAACAAATTGAACATGTTAAAAGTATAATTGTAAATATAATAATAAAATAATAATATTATAACACATTGCACGATTTGGATTGGATTGGATCGGTTATGAAAAGTAGATCCGAAATCCGATCCGATCCAGTGGTTTGCAAAAAATAGAATCAAATCAAATCTGAATTAGTGAGGTTTTAGTTAGTTTTCGATTTGAATTGAATTAGATGAACGGTTTAATTTAGATCGGTTTGGATTTGAGAAGGGAAGGGGAGAGGGGGAAGGGGGGAATTAAATAAATAAATTAAAATATTACATAAAGTTGGTTAAATACTTAAGTTTGGGTTACAAAATTTGCAGATCGAATTGGCTTTCATTCTCGTGGGTTGAAAAATTAATTATCTATAGTCAACGATAATTTTAAACAACTTTGTAAGCTTATTGACTTGAAGAAGTATTTACCAATCAAATTTCTATTGGTTTATTTTAAAAAATACTAATTTAATAAATCAGTCTAGCACATGATCGTGCCATCTTGCTTATTTCTTAAATTTTGATTAGTTTGATATTTTTAACTAATCATATTTTTTAATATATTCTATATTCATATAGAATAATTTTAAATTTATTAACTTATTCAAAGTTAAATTAAAGAAATAATTATATATTATTGTGTATTAATATAATCGATCATACATTGATTTTTTTTGTGACAAAAACCATTTTATGGGTAATAAATAAAAAAAATTAATCTCTTAATCGATCTTGTGAAGATATTTCTTGCTAAACTCCTATTATGAATATCCTTTTAAATTATTAAAATATTAGTATTTCAAAAACACTTGAAATTCTTTTTAAAATTTATTGGAAACTTCAATTCCTCATGTTCTAGAATTCAGTGAAGTGTTCCAAATCTACGAGCTCTATTTATTTATTTTTAAGGTAAAGTATTAAATTGGTCCTTACGTATGGACGTAATCATGTTTTGGTCTTTAAAGTTTAAAATATTTTATTTAGATTCAAAAAAGTTTTATTTAGTAGTTGTATTATGAGGTCAAAATTAAATCATTAACGAAATGTCCTACATAACAGCAATACAAGAACAAGATCGATAATCTAAAAACCAAATACAAACTCCAAAAGCACAAAATCAACCGTAAATGCATCAATACATTTATTTATCATTCTCTTTAGTTTTATAGAAAATATTTCATTTAAATTGTAAAAAAATGATAAATAAATGAATTAATGCATCTACAGTTGATTTTGTATCTCTGGATCTTGTACTTGTTTTTTTATATTACCGACCTTATTCTTGTACTGTTGTTACGTAAGATATGTTGTTAATTATTTAACTTTGACCTTATGGTGAAACTATAATAAAATTAAATAAAACTATTTTAGATTTAAATAAAATATTTTAAATTTTAAACACTAAAATAAAATTATATCCAAATATAGAGGATTAATTTAGTGCTTTGTCTATATTTTTATTTAAATTTAATTTTCTTTTGTTAGGAGTGTCGTCACAAAGAATTTCGAAACATGATTACAACGGCATATTCCGATTGGGACATGTGAGTATGTGACGAATATTCATATTCAAATCCTTAAAAAACCAACGGCTCATTTTCCGAAACACAATTCCTTTTATAATTTTTTGAGGTTAGCTTTTCTGTCTTTGAATTTTGTGACATGCTTTTCTTTTTTCTTTTATTCTCTTTTTTCTTTATCTTTCTGTCAATCCTTTCAACCGAGCGTTAAAAAATTGTATTAGAATTTGTAAAAGAGTTGTAACGAGGCAATTAATTAGTCAAATATTGTGAATTGATTTGAAAGGGAAAATGATTGAATTAGCCAAATGCATTAGTTAAGAAAATTGGAAGAGATACGACCGTTATTGTAAATCACGTTGTTAATCAATTAACAAGTAATATGGTGCCACGTGTATGTATATAAAACACACATTACATATATCATATCAAATCCATGAGAGAGGGAAATAGGAGCTAAATTATATACGCATTAATGATAATATATCGAAGATGATTTATACACATTAACGGACATATAACAATTATCATTCAATCATACGGTAGCCAAAAAACTCTAACTCAAATGATAATTTTTTTATACTCACTTAAAAATTATGGGTTTAAATATAATTTTTAATTAAGGTTATGAAAATCAGACCAATTATTAAATTGGTCGACTAATTGATTCAATAATTCAATCAAAATCGAACTATGATTGAATTTTTTTTTATGGTGACTTAAAAGAAAATAAACAAAAATTAAGAAAGAAAAAAAAACAAGAAACTGCTTAAGAAAGGCAGTCTCGCTGAATACTACTCTCAAACTCCTTCCAAGGCAATGGAAGCTCCACTTGGAGAGAAATAGTCCTCATTGCAGTCTTTGCCATGATGTCTGCTACTGTATTTGCATCTCTCAAGATCAACCGAAGATCAGCACGCCATTTCCAAGACATGATATCTCGGATTTTTAACACCAAAGGATCAATAAACCCAGAGCAATCTTGTAAATTATTGACAATAGTAAAAGCCTCCACACAGTCTGTCTCACATATAATGTCTCTTTGTCCCGAGTCCCATGCTAAAAGAAAGCCTCTCCAAATAGCAAACAACTCTCCTTGCAAAATGCTACGACTCTCAATTGTTCCCAGACAGCCTCGTTGCCACCTTCCCTTCCAATCTCTGCTAACACAAGCAAAACCAACTCGAGCACCACTGCCAAGATAGCTAGCATCACAATTAATCTTAAAGGTACCCACTGAGGGGGGAATCCAAGAGCCACTAATGGTTGAGGGGATAGATAGTCGTTGCAACTCAAAAATATTTCGGAGCTCCTTTTCTAAGGACAAAGTCATACCAATCACCTTGTCTGTGGTCCAATGCTCGTGAGGATGAAAGATCTCGTTATTTCTCGAACACCAAATCCACCAGAGACCAGAAAAGAATCTAAAGGGGCGCTGTTTGCTATTATGTAAGAACCAACTCATCAAATCCACTGGTTGATCGGAGATCCCTAAAGGTTGCCAAACAAGTTGGGCTTTTGGACAATCCCGAATACAATGTAAAACCGACTCCTGACTTGAGAAACATCGTGGACAGCTATCCGTGTGCGAAATGCCCCTTCTAAAACGAAATGCAGCAGTAGGAAGAGCCTCCCGAAGACATAGCCAGGCCAAAAATTTGTGCTTTTCCGGAACATGTTGACGCCAAAGCCAAAACCAATTACCCCTATCCTCCCAACTAAACATCTTCTTACTGAGCCATAAATAACCACTATGAGCATCATAAACCTTTGAGGCTGCACCAGTCCAACACCAACCGACCTCTGAACCAGCTTGAACATCTGGGTTGTAAGAATTAATGTTGCTCTGCAGAGACTGATTCAGAGGAGAATAGATATTCTCAAGGTTCCACTGTCCAGATGACCAAAGGTCCAAGATCCTGAGATCCGAATCAGAAATGTGAACATAATCCATCTCCTGACACAGTCGCCCATCTCTTCTCCATTTAGAAAACCAAAAGTTCTGTTCCAAATCCCCAATGCACCAACTAAAACCTTCCTTTAGGATATCCCAAGCTCGACATATACTCTTCCACACATAAGATCCCCTTCCTCGAGACTGACTAAAACAATCATCCTTAGAAGAATGGTATTTCTCCGTCAACAGTTGAACCCATAGCTTGTTGGGATGGTGAAAAAGTTGCCAAACTAGTTTTCCAAGAAGAGCAATATTGGCACAAAAATGATCTCTAATTCCCAGACCTCCAAACTTCTTAGGAGTGACCAACACTTTCCAGTTAACTAGATTCAGGCCTCTACCATCAGCTTGACCCTTCCATAGAAAGTTTCGCATCATGGATTCTATCTTATTAGTTACCCCTTTAGGGAAGAGAGATACTTGCATGCGATAAGTAGGAATCGCAGTCACTACCGAGTTGAGCAAACAGAGTCTGCCTGCCTTATTAAGCAATCTTCCTTTCCAGCTGGCTAGCCTTCCCCGAATCTTGTCCAAAACATCGTTGAAAGTTGCGCGTGTCACCCGAGAGTGATTAAGGTTCACCCCTAAATACTTGCCCAAGTTCTGAACGAATCTGATGGAGGAGACTCCAGTGAAAATCTCTTTTCTTGTCGCTGAAACATTCCTGGAGCATAGCGCTTTAGATTTTTCCACATTAACCTTCATCCCAGAGGCTCTGCAGAAATTTTCCAAAGCTACCATTACAGTTGGAACTTGCTGTTTTTCAGCTTTACAGAAAAGAAGCAAATCATCGGCAAACATCAAATGAGAAATTCTTGGACCCCCTCTAGAAACCGCAACTGGCTTCCACAAGCCCTTATCAACTTGCTGATTAATAGAATAGGACAATCTCTCCATACACAACACAAACAGATACGGTGATATAGGATCTCCTTGCCTAAGACCCCTGCTCGGAGTAAAACTATTTAATCTATCCCCATTCTAGAGGATAGACAGTGAGGAAGCAGTGACACAACGCATAATCAGATTGACTGTCGGAGGAGGAAAGCCAAAACTCACCAGGGTTTGTTTCAGAAATCCCCAATCCACTCTATCGTACGCTTTCTCCAAATCAATCTTAAAGGCCAGGGTGCCTTTCTTTGACTTTGTCTTCTTCATAAAATGGAGAACCTCTTGTGCTACAATGATGTTGTCAGGGGTTCCTCTCCCCGGGATAAACCCTCCTTGAAGGGGCCCAATAATCTCTTTGAGATGGGGACGAAGTCTATTGACCAGGACCTTCGTTATAACTTTGTAAACCACATTACAGAGACTAATTGGTCGGAAATCCTTCATGGAAACCGGGTTTTCTACCTTCGGAATAAGAACCACAAGAGTTTCCATCATCCTTGGATCCATATCCAAACCAGAGAACGCATGACGAACCATAGTCCAAACATCAAAACCAACAATCTTCCAGTATTCTTTAAAGAAGAAAGCCTGAAACCCATCAGGGCCCGGCGCCTTAAAAGAATGCATACTGAAAACAGCCGACTTAACTTTTTCCAGAGTAATTGGCGCTGTGAGGCTACAACAGGCTTCATCATTCAGGGAAGGCAGTGGCACATCACCAAGACAACCTAAGTCTACATCCTCCGACTGGCAGAATAGGTGTTTATAGCACTATGATTGAATTGATTTAATTAAATATACAATAAAATTATAAAAAAATTAATATATAACTAAAAATTGAATATAGCATTCAAAAATTGAACAAACAAAATTTTAACTAAATAAAGACACTAAGTGTTTTATTGTCTCCATCATAAATAGATAATTCAAATTACAAAATTGAATATAGCAATCAAAAATCCAGAATTACAGAATCATAATCAAAAATATTTTATATAAAATTCAAAATAAAAAAATTGAAAAGCAGATTTTGAGTGGTCATCGAATTGTAAAAGAGTCTTTTGTATTTTCGACAACAAACAAACCACACAAGCGGTCAGCACCTATTGAAAATAAGATCATTCATTCATAACAAAGTTCTGTTATAGGGTTTGAACCAACGATGGGTTTAAATACACTTATCTTGAATTAAAAACAAGATCATTCATTCATAACAAGATTATCCATTGAAAACTCTTCTTCCAATATCAAATCAGAGCTAGATCCAGTTGAAGAGCACAAGTATCTCAATTGCATATTGACATATTCATTCCCAGTAAAGTACCATCAACAACTCAGAATTAGAAGTGTTACCTAGATTATTTCTTTATCAATAATAGACTTACCATTGTAATTATTTTTTAGTTAGAGTACATAAAGAGTACATAGTATATAAGGTGTCATTCTCTTCAACAATGATACTCTCCCTCTCTCCCTCTCTTGAAGGCAGAAGTTGGTAGATTCTTGACTTGAATCTTGCATTCCTCACACTGAATCCATATTAAGTGGGATCCAGTGTCCAATGCTAACAGATAAGATTTGTAAGAGATATCACCCTCGATGGTACCAATACCAATCTTTACTACCAAAGGATTTACAAGGTTAAAATGATAAAATGGAGAATTTGGGGGAATGGGGTGGTGGAGGAAGGGGTGATGACATTAATGATAAAACCATGAGGAAGAGGAAGAAGGCTAAAATCATCATTTTCATTAACAGTGGCAATGCCATATATAAATTAGATATTGTTCTGCACACACATATATATATAGGCAAGCAACATCATGGTATCATATCAATTACAAGTGCTTTAATTAATGGTAAGGACTAAGGACACAAATTCAGAAACTGGTGTCACATTTAACAATTCTTTTGCTAATTATTACAAATATTTGATAACAAAAAAAATTAGCCAAAAATAGTTAGAAATTACTTTATTTGGCATTTATAAATATTAAATAAAATTAAAGTTTAGCTATTTTTTTTTACCTTTCTAACATTATGGTAATTTGTTCACCATTCACATATTCTTTTACTAGTATATAATAAAAGAAGCTACCAAATCATTAAATACTCTAATAGTGAAAGAGAGAATAATTTGTTACCATCAACAACTCAGAATTAGAAGTGTTACCTAGATTATTTCTTTATCAATAATAAGTTTACCATTATAATTATTTTTTAGTTAGAGTACATAAAGAGTACATAGTATATAAGGTGTACTCTAATGGGATTTTTCATTCTCTTCAACAATGAGACTCTCCCTCTCTTAAACAAAATTTGTTGAGTTATTACACCTTATATACTATGTACTTTTTATGTACTCTAACTAAAAAAAATTACAATGGTAAGCCTATTATTGATAAAGAAATAATCTAGGTAACAAGAAGAATTAAAAAAAATCAGGAACCAAAATCAGAATCAATATAATAAAACTCAGAAATAAAAATTAATATAACAAACCAAATTTTTAAGTTTAACTAATTTTACTCGGCAACAAGCCAACAACTAGTAAATTAACCCAGAATTAGAAAAAATAACACAAATAACTCAGAAAATTACCAATAATCAACCATAATTAACCCAGAAGTCAGAATAAAATAACAACAATGCAGCAGCTCTGTTAACAACAATGAACAACAAAAAAATTTAACTCAGAAAATAACTAATTAACCCAGAAAAAAATAATCAACAATCACAGAGAGACGGACAAAGCAAAAAAACGCTGACAAGAAACGAACGGCGTGAGCGATGGCGATGAGAGAAGTCCACGACTGAGTTGAGGCGCGCCGGTGGGAGCCATAAGAGAGCTAAACTTAACAAAAACAGAAAAATTCAGCAACTCATGTTCTGGAGCTTGAAGGTGGCTTGACCTTCGATAAGGTTTGGTTCGTTTGAGAGCGAAACTGAAGATATGGTGCTTTTTTTTTTTTTTAATATGTAGTGTAGCGATTAACCACCGATTAACCACCGATTTATCTATTTTTTTGTCAATTTTTTGCAGTTCAGTTTTCAACATCTACTAGACCGATCAGATAATTAATTCTCGATTAATCCGGTCGAATCGATTAATCTGATCTAATTTTCAGAACCTTGTTCTTAACTAAAAAAAATCATTCAATCATCATATATTTATATGTAAATATGCATTACTTAATATACTCATAATATGTATTTGGATTATAATATATATTTCATATAAATAATTAATTTTTAATATATATATATATATATATATATATATATATATATATATATATATAAAATATAGTTGTCCATATAATATAATAATTATCTAATAAAAATGAGTACATTTGAATAGTAAGTCGTCTAATATATTAAAATTTTTTAAATTAACTAATTCATTTAAAATTATAATATAAAAAATTTTAAAAATTAATATAGATATATAAAGTAGTAAAAAGAGATTTATGTGCAAACAATCTTAATATAAATATGATATATCATAGAATATAATGATGTTGTTTAATTCATTTAGCCTATCCTACTTGGTGAAATAACGTTTTATTGTTGTTGTTGTAATGTTGGGTATATGAAGATGGTAAGATGACAAAATCTTATATTTATGTAGTGGTTTCAAGGCACAATTAGATCGCTTTCTTTAGAGAGATATTTGTCCCCACACTTAGTTGCTATAGGGTTAATGACAATACTCTCCCAGGATACAATGAAACCTAAGAATTTCTTAATTAGCAATAATAAGAAATTCTCAACTCTCTTGAACAAAGAAAATCTCTTAATGGTTGAGTAATTTGTACACTTAGTACGTCATATCTGAAATAGTGAACAAGGACTTATTTATACATATTGCACATAGCAATTATGATTGGTTACGTATACAAATGGTTGTGTCTTTTCTATTGCCAATAGATACAATGTTTTGAATATACACAACTCTTAAAGAGTTGTGTCCCTTTAGCCAATAGACACAATGTTTTGAACATACACAATCCTTAAAAGGTTGTGTCCCTTCAACCAAATGGTACTAAACGGTTAGTAACCGTTTATTAATAATATTAATATTAATATCAATAATATTAATTAATCAAATTTGTAAAAGGTTGGTTTTTGATGCTTCCTTTTTCAGAAGTCTACATTCTTTGATATAGTGTCCTTTCTTGTGACAATGATAACACTCTCTTTGTCTCTTCTTATCTTGCTTTGAATCTTTAGAGAACTTTCTTTTCTTCTTATTGATGTTATTTTCATCAATATGATTCACTTTAGAACTTTGAGAAAGATACACAGCATCACGTTTTCGAGTTTCCTCCTCTATACGTATATGCCTTAGTAATTTCTCAATAGTGAAGTCCTCACCAAGATGTAAAAGTTTCTTCCTATAACCATTCCAAGATGAAGGCAATTTTGAAATAATTGCTCCAACTTGTAATGATTCAGGGATCACCACTTGTAGATCACGAAGTCTACTTACAAGGATTTGTAATTCATGAATTTGATCCATGACAGGCATAGTATCATTCATAATAAATTCAAAATATTTCATCATGATAAACTTATCTGTTCCTTGTCGTTCGGTATTGTACTTTTCTTCCAAAGACTTCCAAATCTCTAATGGTGATTGAATTGACATGAAGAGATCATAGAGTCGGTCGGATAAAGTGTTGAGGATATGACCTCGACATGCGAAAGTATCTTCATCACGTTTCTTCTTCAATTGAACGATCTTTTCTTTCTCTTCCGGTATGACGTTTTCAGCGGCATCGGCAATTGGTGTAGTCTTTGGGTCAATCACATATGCAAGATTGAGAACCGAAAGAAGAAACATCATCTTGTCTTTCCAACGGTTGAAGTTCGTTCTATCAAAGCGATCTAACTTGACAAACTCTTGATTCATGACCTTGAACGTGGTGTTTTGATCTTGTGCCATCTTCAACAAATATCTCTCTAAAATTGTTTGGTATATGAAGATGGTAAGATGACAAAATCTTATATTTATGTAATGGTTTCAAGGCACGATTAGATCGCTTTCTTTAGAGAGATATTTGTCCCCACACTTAGTTGCTATAGGGTTAATGACAATACTCTCCCAGGATACAATGAAACCTAAGAATTTCTTAATTAGCAATAGTAAGAAATTCTCAACTCTCTTGAACAAAGAAAATCTCTTAATGGTTGAGTAATTTGTACACTTAGTACGTCATATCTGAAATAGTGAACAAGGACTTATTTATACATATTGCACATAGCAATTATGATTGGTTACGTATACAAATGGTTGTGTCTTTTCTATTGCCAATAGATACAATGTTTTGAATATACACAACTCTTAAAGAGTTGTGTCCCTTTAGCCAATAGACACAATGTTTTGAACATACACAATCCTTAAAAGGTTGTGTCCCTTCAACCAAATGGTACTAAACGGTTAGTAACCGTTTATTAATAATATTAATATTAATATCAATAATATTAATAATATTAATTAATCAAATTTGTAAATACCCTTCATGTAATGTAGAGGGTAAAATACTCAAATAAACTAAAGCTATCCAAATATTACATAGATCACCCAAAGTAAAAAATCTTATGTAAATGTTTCAATTTACATAGGAATGTTGTCTTTACTGTAAATCGAATGAAGCAAACTCAAATTAGAGAAAGTCACAGTAAATCGAATCAAACATACTCGATTTATATGGTGCAAGAATAAAACAAACTATACAAATTCGATTTACATGATAAATCAAAATAGACAAATTTGATTTATAAATATTTGGTGGCAATGGTAAATTGAATCGACCATTGTTGATTTATTATGCATTGAGCTATATCTATAAATCGAATTTGACGAATTCAATTTAGTATGAGACCAACGTATATAAATAGGACCTGAACGTGAAATACTGATGATAGTGTAAGTCACAATGGCTAGTGATGATAGTTTTTAGTTTTGGTGCACTATAGAGGATCGATTAAGAAAAAAAAATGCGTTCCAGAATTAAATTTACTAATAAAGATCAACTTAGTGTTTTCCTAAAAACTTCAACGAGTTTCACCGAGTTTTAGAATACTATAATCAAAAAACTGGGGATGCAAGGCGTGAAACAGGTGGAGAAGTTATTCTACAAAATTTTAATTTCTGTGTTACAGGATGATGTGAAGTACGATTCCTTCATCATAGGCAGCAACGAAGATTTGCAAGTTCTGTTCCATTATCGTCGGCAATTTCCCAAGGTGAGGACCCCTGAGCTATTGGCCAAGCTTGTAGATGTGATCTTTAGTTTAGGAGGTTCGAACCGAAATCTTCAGCCTTCAATCACGATAGCCTGCTCTAGATCGATGCCTGTTGGTGCCTCTACATCTGTGTCCGTGATTGAGCCCGAGGCAGTTTTGGTTGCCTCCCCGTCCATCGTGATTGATCTAAACCACACTCGTGACGGAAAAGTAGGTGATACTGGACCCTTTAGTGATGTTACGATTGCGATGGCCGGTACTCCTAATGTGGTACCGGATTTCCGACAGGGTGGAGCACTAGATGGTGTGAAAGATGTACTGCAGGATGATGATGTGGAGTCCACCACGATTGCCGATGATAGCAATGAAGACATAGCGAGTAGTACTCTAGTTGGGGGTGGTAGAGCGGCTAGTTCAGGAACTCAGCAGTATTTCCCGCACTTTTCAACTATGGACTTGGATGTCATGAGACAGCAGAGGGTACCTGGCGTGCCTGTCGAATTTGGGACCAGAGACACACATGATACAAGAGGACTAGCTAAGTTCCAAGTCAGTCAGCAGTTTCAGGATAAAGAGGAGGTCGTGCTAAGCGTGAATACTTATAGCATCCGACGTGGGATTGAGTATAAAGTGTTGGAATCCAATTATCGTAAGTACCATGGGAAGTGTAAGGAATTCGACAACGGGTGCACATAGTTGATTCGTATCAGTCTCTGCTAGTGCAGAGATATTTGGGAGGTAAAACGGTACAATGGACTGCATACTTGTCTGGCCACTTCGATATCCAGTGATCACAGGAGGCTTGATTACTATGTGATCTCAGCCTTCATACTGATTAGAGCTGATATTGCCGTGTCGATCAAGGTACTGCTGAATACGACAGAGACCTATTTTGGTTTTGGACCTACTTACGGGAGGGTTTAGTTGGCTAAGCAGAAGGCCATTGTTCAGATTTACAGAGACTGGGAAGAGTCATATAATAAGTTTCCGCGATGGGTACTAGGAGTGCAGATGGCGATGTCGGGTAGTATTGCAGTGTTGAGGACGAGTTCTGTGCGAGTGGGCGGGCAAGTTGATGAGTTGCATGCTTATTTCCACCTTCTTTTTTGGACATTCCCACCGTGTATCGAGACCTGCCGACATTGCAAGCCATTGGTTAGTGTTAACGAGACCCACTTGTACAGTAAATACGGTGGTACACTGCTCATGGCGATTGCGATTGCTCAGGATGGGAATTCTAATATCATTCCCGTTGTATTCATACTTGTGGAGGGTGAGAATGCAGAGTCGTGGTCATTCTTCTTATCCCACCTTCGGCAGTATGTAAAGCCTCAATCGGGTATTCTAGTCATATCGGATAGGCACAACGGGATCAAGGCTGCACTAGAGACTCCTGATGGGTGTTGGCTTCCACCTAATGCATACCGGACATTTTATATCTGACACGTGACGACAAATTTTGCCCTGAGTTTTAAGGGCAAGGATGCCAGGAGGTTTCTAGTGAATGCTGTTTATGCGAAGACTGAGGTCGAGTTTGACTACTGGTTTGACATTCTCTTCTCTAAAAATCCTGCAATGTGTGACTGGGCTAATCGGATTGACTATGCCCAGTGGACTCAGCATCGAGATAAAGGTCGGAGGTTCGGGCATATGACTATGATAGTTGTCCGGAACATCAGGCACATGATCCATAGGTGGACCCTGTCCTGGACCTCCCTGCAACGCCTCGGCCGGGATTGCATCTGTTCTAGGGTTTTCGAAGAATAGCTCAGTCGACAAGAATCGCCTACATGCTGATGCCACCACTCTAAGTATGCATGAGAGGGACTTGGATCAGGAATAACATCAAACCGTAAGACATGCAGCGCCCTATTGGTCCAATGAGTGTGCCAACTCTATAAGGTAGTAAGAAACCACCGGTCGCCGCCTCTGCGATGTTCAGTGTGGGTTGCGGCCATTACTACACTTCTCCAAACTGTGCTAGAACTAGATCTACCTAATGCCGCTCTATGACAGCAAAGTAGATTAATGCCGTCATAGACCTCCATAACGCTGTATATCGTAGCTCTAGTATCTTGGGATGCACTACCTGTACTACATCAGGCGAGCTGTACGGCATCCAATCGAACTAAAAAGGAAAATTGGGTCTAAAATAAGGCTTCATGACTAGTAACAAAAAAAAAACTAAAGAAGAAAATGCTAAAGTGTCTGAATCTCACATCGCCAGGAAGAAGTAAATCTATTCTCAGGCTGCAGTGGGTGACTCGAGGTCCCTTCTTGCTCGACATTGGCTGATAACCTGACTACCTGCCACCCAAGATATGTTATCAACAAGTAAAAAAAAAATGGATAAATAGGAACACAGAGAACAACTAGTAATCAATTGAGTACTTCATCGCCAAGGGCCAGTGAAAGGCGTAAAACCTATCCGGCCTAAACCCGAAAACTACCAAAAGATCCATGACTAGAAGAGCTGCAGTGGACCTGCCAACTTAACCACGTGCTTGTTGGCCACACGGCATAGGCAGGAGTATAACCACGATAGAGCGACAGATCCCCAGCTATATCTGTTCATGTCCTCTAACCTCGCTACGTACGACAATCACCTGATATGCATGCAGGTACCAGACTTGTCACTGAAGAGCTAAGTCGATAATAGCATTTTGATGTACGCTTTCGCGTACCTCCTGACTGTCTCTTCGTCTACGCCCTCGGGAAGGTCACTGAATGTCTCCTGCATCCAAGCGCACTTCACAATAAACTTGTCGATGCAGTCCGGTGGTGGCAACACACCCAACAACTCCTCGAACCAAACCCATGCCGGACGACCACCATCGATGTACCGCTCGAATTTCGTCAGACATCCGCTGACATACTGTCCGTTGATCGGGAGCCCTAGTTGGTAGGCTACATCCTGTAGCTTAATCTTGCACTCACCGAATGGCAGGTAAAATGTATGCATCTTCGGACGCTATCTCTCCACAAATGCACTCACTAATGGCTCATCCAACCTAAACCAGTAGTCGTTGAGCCTCGCAAGATCAGCCAAGCCAGTCATCTGCAGGTACGACGTAATCGTATCGTTTAACGGCATGCCATGCTGCCTCCTTATGCTCGTGATATAGTGGTGGGGCTGCATGACATTGAAAAAATTCTCTTAGAATCATAACACTTTAGAAAACAACAATCACTTAAAACATATAATTTTAATCGAAAAATACTTTAACCAGAATTAAATTAAATTCTAACGGAATATAGTTAACCTACAATTTACAGCACACAGTCAAACCCTTTAGTATATAACTAATATTGTAGTGCCTCGTTAATCTACCATTTGATAATTCAAATTTTTGAATAAATTAAATCATTCTAGATCTTGATAATCTTCTGCTGCCTACATAATCCAAAGCTTGAAATCCAGATTAACTTAAATTAAGTTAAATTAAATTAAACTCCACAAAATTTCTAACCTCGTTAAACTTGTAATAATAAAAAATCACAAATCCTAACCAAACCTATTAAATCTACTCGTCAACATACTTAGTTACCCCTTATCCAATATGCATTTGTGATTTCAGTTTTCTAACACACTACTATTCCTATATCAATACTCTAACTACTACTATTTGAGGTTTAAAGATTCTAATCATTATAATATTCAAGTCCTAAACGGTTTAATATCACTACCAATCTTCTAACACACTACTGCCCCTAAATGAATAATACTTTAACTACTACTTGAAGTTTAGATATTCTAATTGTAATGTTTTGAATTTTTTTAGAACATTTTACATTTGATTTCTTTTATTACTAACCAACCATCTAATTTTATTAAAATTTCTATATTACCCTTATTCTGTCTTCCCAACCCTAACCCTAATTTTATCTATACTAACCCTATTCTAACACACACACACTTGAGAAAGAAAGAAAGAAAAAAAAAGAGGTAGAAGAGAACCAAGATGCGAGAGAGAGAAAGAGAAGGAGGCGTCTTCCAGCGTTGTCGTGCCTTGTCGCTGTCGAAGGGAGCTGTTGCTAAGCTTGAGAGAGCGAATGAGTGAGCTTCTTAGAGAGAGAAGGGGGTTCGCAGAGGAGGAAGAACCGCGACGAGGGAAAAAGAGGGGGGTTGCCTCCGTCGCGGACAAGCCATCACCGTTGAGGCCGCCACTGTCTCTGTTGGAGGCCGTCGTCATTGCTGGATGAAGAGGGAGAATTTGAGCTAGCCAGAGAAGGGGAGAAGAGAGTTGCGATGGAGGAGCCGTTCACCATCGTCGTGTCTGCTGTTGCCCTCAACGGAGCTTGTCGTCAAGGGAGCATCATCGACGTAACTGCTAATGAACCGTCTCAGTCCCTGTTTTGGTCTTGCTCAGCCCTATATCCCCTTCATTCTTCTCTCTGAATCAGCACCATTTTCTCTTGTTCTGACTCCATTTGTGAAACTGTAATGCTTCCACCTTTACTCTGCTACATTTTGTTCTTTTCTTACATGCTCTTGTTTTAATTGCGATAATATATGTCTCTGTTTTAGTACTATTACTCTACTTTTGTTGTGTTTCTGCTAGAAATTATCTTGAGTACTGGTAATGGTGCTGTCATAGAACGGTTGGAGCTGTTGATGTTATGATTACATCTGCGATGTAGCTGTGGAAGTTACTGTCACTGTTTCGGTCCAAATTCTCTGCTCTTTCATTCTATTCTTTTCCAACCTTTCTCACCTTTTAATTTGGCACTCTGGACTCGGTCTCTTCGGTCCCTTAGGACCAAGTTGTGAGTAGGCTTTATATTTATAATTATTTAGCTTTACATCTATATTTTTTTTATATATACGGCTTGAATTTATGACTATACTCACAAGTTACCAACAAAGGATTGGAATTTGATTTTAATAATGGATTTATTATAACTAAATATTTATTTCTGTGAAATTCATATTTTCAATCTGCACATGAGACTGTATACATATTTGATGAAGTTTTGTATTATTTTAGAATATTCGATTTTATTTGAATATGTATTTTTGGAACATTGAAGTATTGTTGATACTCACTTTTATACTCTGAATTTGTAAAGTATATTCGACATTTCATATAATTGAAAAGAATTTTTGATGAAAAAGTATTCTTTGATTTGATTTGATACTGTATATATTTGAAAGACCAATTGGTTATATTTGAAATTATATGTTTTGAATTGGTTTGGGAGGCTCGTATTAGAAAATCATAGTTAACGGCGGTTATGACATTAACCTAGATGCATCTGACTCAGACCTTAGCTAGCCTAATGTGTAGGCCACACGTTGGATCTGTTATTTCGTACGGAGACACGAGAAGAAAGGGCTACCCTTAGAGGTGGAGTCGCCTAAGTGCGGACTTTTAATTTAATTTTTGTATGAGAACTCCCTTATTGATTCACTTATTATTATCAACTACTATTTTTTAATTAAAATTACTTTGATAATAATGTTTATATGGTTTCATGTGGATTATAGATGTAATATTTTCCAAGAACAAATACTTGACTACGTGAGACTTTCTATTCAAGAGTCACGATTGCAATGAGTACCTATTCTTTGTTGAGTTCCTAAATGTATATGCTCTATATGTCACAGTCAGGATCCAACCATTCTTAATTATTTTAATTTTGTTAAAAATGTATAATTATTTATTTTAAAACTTGTAAAATATTTGTAACTTTCTTATTCAACTTATATAGACTTGCTAGGGAACTATTTTCTTGAGCGCCGGTCATGGTTCATTGGGTTGTGACACTAATATTTCTAATAATCAACTTCTAAGTGATTTAATATCACTAATAATTATTAATTTCTTAAAGAAAAAAAATTTAAATTTCGTTTACTAATTTCTTTATACACACTACTAGCAATATGAACAATTCTATCCAACCGATAGATTTGATTTAGGTCATCTTCTATTTCCACAATATCAACCTTGTAGTATACCTTACCTTACCTTCTCTGGATTTTCGACTTTTGTGGAGTATGGTGTGGTGAAAAGTAATTCGAATTCTATATATAGAGATTTGTGTGTAAATTGAATGAGGGTGAGTCAATTTACATTGAAGTACGTATATATATAAATAGAATTAGGACTCATAAAATTACATGGAAAGCACGTATAATGAGGGTGAGTCAATTTACATTGAAGTACGTATATATATAAATAGAATTAGGACTCATAAAATTACATGGAAAGCACGTGTGTCTATCTATCTATCTATATATATATATATATATACACCGAATTATCATGTGTCGAGTTACTATGAGTAATTCGAATTCACTCAATTTAATTTACCATGTGCAAAAATTTGTGGGCTAAATCGATATAGCGTATATCAATTTACTATAGGTGATCTCAAAATAATGTACTTCCTTAATAAATCAAAGCTACTTGCATCGATTTACCCTAAATTCTATTAAACTGATATAGATAATTCGATTTACTGTTATAATTCGTAATTTAACAATGCCTAATTCAATTTATATAATTACATAAATAGAGACATCTATATAATATTTTTTATTTTGAATAATTTATGTAATATTTATATGGCTTTGGTTTATTTGAGTATTTTATACTAATGTAAATTTTAACTATCTTTTTAGTAATACAACCTACATATAATTTAACCTATAATTTAATTTCATTAATTTGAAATACAAAAGTAGCTAGGAAAATATGTAATTGAAGGATACTAGCTAGCAATGATTGCAACAACAATTTGAAACCAATTAAAAAACCTACTTACACGAGGATGTGGACTATTTTGGCCCTCATATGAATGAGGAAAAGTTTCGATTATTTAGTACCTATATGGAGTAGGATGGGGAATGAGATCCCCACTAAATAGCCATGAAGATTAATTTACTTAATACTTAAATAATTAATTTATAATATAAGCTCGGCCACATACACACATTCTGATTTTGGCCTTTTTTTTTTTTTTCTTTTCTCATATTTATATATTTGTACGTACCATTGTGATTTATACATTTCTCAAAAATGTATTATTAAATAATATTATAATATACTATGTTATTTTTCCTTTCCTTGCACTGTTGTGTTTTTTAATAAAATCCTGTGGGCGTCCTTGTAGATTTGAAACCCTGCGGGAAATAAGGAATGTGGACCCATGATGAGAATGAAAATGTGTTTTGTGGGAAAAATTACATTTATAAATGATTTGTGAAAAACAATTTTACTGATATGTATATACTTATTTAATTAAATGTTATAATTTGTAAGATTTTTACAAATATACAATCTAATTTCTGAATTCAACCACATTATCTTTTATTTGAGATATATTTGTTAGTACTATAAATTATAGAGGGTATAAAGGAAAATCACATATAAAGTCTTATATTAAAATGAATCAAAATTATTTATATTCATGTAATTAAAAATAAGTTTAATTATTTTATCAGTCTCTATAATTTTATCGAATTTTCAGTTAAATTTTTATATTTTTTTAAATTAAATCTCTATACTATATTATATTTTGTAATTAAGTTCCTACTACTATAACAAAAATATTAAAATTAACATAATATTCTGTTAAATAAATTGAATATATTTAATTATTGATTGAATATTCTATTTTGTTTAAAAAAATATTATATTAATTTTAATTTTTTATTATGATAAAAATTTAATTATAAAATTTAATATAATATAAAAATTCAATTAAAAAATATATATAAAATTTAATTAAAAATTTAGTAAAACTATATAGATAGACAAAAATAATTAAACCTTATAAATATATGTACATATAATATGACGGCGTTACAATTAGTGTATGTGAGGACTACTTGAAGTGGTCTAGTAGGTTACTTTACCAAGCCAAAGATTGGAAAAGTATCTAAAAATTTAATATATTGAAAAGTTAATATTTTAGTGTTTTTTGTTAAGAAATATTATCTGGCGAATATATATTTTTTCGCTTGTATTTAAATTTTTTATTTGAATTAACATTAGGCAACTCTGTATTTTTTTTAACTAAAAATATTAGCTATCTAGTATTCTCTGAATTTTTTTATCAGAATATGTGACATATGTTTACTAAATTTTATAGATAAATATTTGGCAATAGAAAGAAACAATAAATAATTCTGATATTATAATTTATTCAACAAGTTATATTTTATTAAAAGCTTAGTTTTTGGTATAATTGATTAGAAAATGTATTATTTAATTTAGATATACCATTATTTGATCCCAAATGTTCGTTAAATAAAAAAGAGGTTTTGGTGACACAACTTAACTATAAATTAAAATTAATTAATCAATACAGTTGTGATATCAATTTTATGCAAAAATAGTATATTACTATGTTAAGATTACCGGCCAGGATTTATATTAATTAAGCTTCTTCAATAAAAACAAATTAAACAAAATATATAAAAGTGAAGTTAATTAGACATATAATAGGCACCAACTCTAGTGCTAATTAATGTTATAGAAAGGAGTATGTTACTGTTTTAAGATTATATGGACATATCAAATCATGCTCAACTGTAAAGACAAATGAAGAAAATATAAAGAGGGGGAACTTGTAGACAACCAACAACTATCGTACATTATTTAGAATGTCACATGAATCATGTCACGACAAACTTTATCATATTGTATGGAATGGAAAAATGTTTATATTATTAGGAATCTTCCTCAATGTACCATATACTACCCTTACCCGTTGAATGGGGTAACTCTTTCTCTTTTTTTCCTACCAAATGAAAGAAATTAATTAAAGATGTGTATACCGTGAGAAGGGGTCAATGATCCTTTGCTTTCTACGTTCTAGGACTTATTATTATTATTAAAGTAAAACTTTTGTTTATTAGTGACAATTCTTTGTTTAATTAATACTTGAATAAAAGGATTAGTTACCAATTCTCAGTACTTTAATTTATTCATTTCTTATAAATAGTCTCTTCATCAATAACACACAAAATATATCATATATGGTGAAAACTCAGGTGGAGTCGACTTTACGTGAAATTGATAGTTGTGAGTCGTTAGATGAAAATTTAGTCAAATTATCTAACAGCTCTTAGTTATCAAATTACGTAAAATTGATTGCACCTGAGTTTCTACCATATAATATTATGTGATATTTAATTTATTTTTTGTATAATCTATGATAGAAACTCAAGTGTAGTCGACTTCATGTGAAGTTGATAACTAAGAGCTATTAGATGATTTGACTGATTTGACTAAATTTTTATCTAATAATTTTTAACTATCAACTTCACGTAAAATTGAATGCATCTGAATTTTTATCAATAATTTTGTTAAAATAATAAGAGAAGGCGTACTCATAATTATTTAGTTAATTTGAGTCTTGTCTTGAGTGTAAATATTTTGAAAACGTTGTGAAAAATGAGAACTGAGTTTCTAAAAGGTATTTTTATAAGGATTTAACTAACAAAAGGATACTTGTTATAAGGTGTTAAATATAAAAAGTTTTTAATAAAAAATTGAAAATTTTAAAGTTTTCAATGTTTTTGTACATAGTGCATTTATTGAAGATAAAATTAAAAAATATGTACTCTAAGTAACTTCATCAATAAAAGCCCCTTTTATAAATACAAGGAAAAAAGTATATGGAACCAATTCTAAATCAGTCAAGAATAGAACAATTTAATTAATTATAAATATAGTAGTTAGTTTTATTTATTTATGATTTAAAATATTGGTTATTAAATGTTTCACCATATTCAAATTAGGAGGAGATACGTTCAGTATCATTGCAACGTGAATCACAGAAATTGATTCAATTAGCTTTCGTCTCTTCACCCTCCTTCCCTCTCCAAATGCCTAAACATAATAAATCAGAAAACAGATTCAAAACCATCCAATTTACAAAGAAAATGAACATTCTAATGCCTAGCATAAGTACCATCCATGTAAAAGTTTTAAATTCACCCAAAAATATTTAGCTGATTTTTTGCCGAAAGCATCTTGATTCCCTAGCATTATTGTAAATACAATAATAGATGAAATTAAAATTGTGTGTCTTGCCGTTAACTTTTTGTATACTGATCAATTTGAATTAGTTAAATACGGAAATATTTAGTAATAAAAAATAATTAAAATTTATTTTATTTAATATTTATTAATTTTAATAATAATAATTAAAAATATTAAATAAAATAAATTTTGATTATTTTTTTCTAATATTACCAAATTGAATATATATATGTCTAAAAAGACAAGTTTAAAATGATGGTGAATAAGCATTTACATCAAATTAAATTTTATACACTTAGTATGTTAGATATGTGCCATAGATATAATTATTTAATATTTTTTTATTAATTTAAATTTTTTAAAAAATAATTTTATAATATGATGTTAAAATTTTTACGATTCAAAATATCTAGAGTTTAATTTTTTTAGAAATAAAAATATTTAAATTAAGACAAATAAAAAATGTCTATTATGCAAAAATAACTCATGATGTATCTTCTTTTATTATTAGTTTAAGTTTTTAAGAAAAATAATTTCATGAGAATATGAAAGGATGGAATTCAAGTTGATTTTTTTTTTCTTTCTTAAAATTGATTTACAGATTTTAAATGCAAATCAACTTCCGATCCAAAACTGCAAAACAACTTGTTCTTAATGTCAGTTGCTAGTTTGATACACCAAAAAACTGAATCACTGGCCACCTATCCAGAATAAATATTTAATTATTTATTTTCTATTGGTGTATGTATTTCATAACTTGACATAGTCATTGTTGAATGATATTAATATTATTTTCACATTCAAGCCATGTCTACTTAAAATTAATTAGCCCAATTAATTATTTCACTAACCTTCACTTTCACAGGTAGCCATTTTTTTTTTCTTCTAACACAATAAATCTCATTAATTAATTTTGACCTAATCCCCCCTCAGGCAATTAAAACTGCAAAATCTTTAACTAAGCAAAAAAGAAGGAAGCATCAACCTCAAAATAAAATCTGTACAAATCAGTACTACCAATTGTAGTTAAAGAATAAAAAATAATAAAAAAATTAGTCAAAAATAATCAAAAATTATTTCATTTAACATTTATAAATGTTAAATAAAATAAATTTTAACTATTTTTTTTACTTTTCTAACATTATCGTAATTTGTTCACCATTCGCATCTTCTTTTACTAGTATACAATAAAAGAAGCTACCAAATAATTAAATACTCTAATAGTGAAAGAGAGAATAATAAATAATTGAATTCTTCAACATAAGTTGCTAGAGTAGTAGCTGGTAAGTTATGTGATATGAATGATAGATATATTGTAATATAGGAAACATTTCAAGTGCATCGCGAGTACCGGTGCTCCAGTTGTTTTAACCGTTGATCTAAATTATAAAAAATATATATAATATATATTAATTGAAATCAACAGTTAAAACAACTGGTGTACCGGTACTCTCTGGTGCACTTGAAATGTTTCCTGTAGTATATATATAATCACAGCCATGGAAGTGACCCTCCCATCAAATGTAGCCAAACACACCATTGAAGATACCTATCTGTTAATAATGGAACCTTTCTAATAATTTAGAAAAGAAAAGGATAAAAAAAAACCAAATATCCTAACATTAGAATAGAAGAATTAGAAATAGGCACAAAATAGTCAATTTTATTAAAAGTTTATATATAATCCAATTTACTAATATATATATATTTGTATCTATTATTTTTTTCTTCTTATCCACATGACATTATGACATGATCATGTATATCATATGGTTAAGAAAAGAAAAAACAAGAGAGGACTTACTCTATAGTACAATGACAGTGCCAAAAGTGGTGAAGCAAAGTGAATATGAAAAAAAGATCCAAATTTTCAATCATCCCAAATGGGTATCAAAGAGTTACTATCAGCAATGAAATTTGCACAGAATTCAGCACCCTCTAACCCCATTGGAGGATCATACACCCAACCATTGCAGTTATCGACCATGTCGAACCAAATGAACTCGCTCCTTGATGACTCAACCGAGTCAAACCCTTCATCATCTTCAATGTTCGGAAGCTCAACTATCTCGCTCAGTTCAGACGAATCCGTCTCTCTAGACATTGACAATGATGACGATTCCGACGACGGCGATTGTTCTGCCTCTTGCTGCTGCGAGCAAGTCTCAGCATCATCAGACGTGTCTGGGTGGAGCTGAGGCTGTTCGGCAGCAGCAATAGAGTCAAATTTGACCATGGAGGCTGCGGCTGTGGCCGCAGCTTGAATGTCACGTGGGGAACACGTGACTGGACGAGGGAGTGTCCCGGCGAGTTCGGGGAAATTGAGGATGGCGGACTGGCCTTTGATGCACAAGGCGGCGACGTCGTGTGCTCTGGCAGCCATCTCGGGCGTGGCGAAAGTTCCAAGCCAAATCCTGGATTTCTTGCGAGGCTCGCGGATTTCGGAGACCCATTTGCCCCAATTGCGCTTGCGGACGCCATGGTAGAGGGGGTGCTTGCTGCAGTCTCTTGGTCTCTTGGGGTCCTTGTTGGCATGCTCTGTTTTTTGCTTCTTGGAAGAAGAAGAAGATGAGGAGGGTGAGGGTGAGGGTGGTGGTGAAATGGTGCTGGTAGTAGATGTTTCTGAAGAAGAAGAAGAAGAAGATGATGAAGTTGTTAGTGTCATTGTGGAAGTAGAAGAAGAGAAGAGAAAGAATGTTGTGTTGAGGAGAAAACTGAAAAGAGAGAAGAAGAGAAGAAGGGTATAAGTAGTAGAAGTGAATAAAGGAAGGATACGGTATACGCTCTCTCTCTACAGTGACACTTAACCTACCAAGTACCAATAATATGTTTTTCAATTTTTACTCTTTCAAAGATAATTGTTACGGTGAAAATTCAGGTGCAGTCCACTTCACCTGAAATTGATAAATAAGAGCCGTTAGATGAAAATTTAGTCAAATCAGTCAAATTATCTAACGATTATCAGTTATCAACTTCACGTGAAGTCGATTGTACTTAAGTTTCCACTATTCGTTATACTTTTTATATTCACGAGTTTGAGTCTCACTTCTATATTTACAAAAAATAAATCAATAATTAGCTATTTTTTAATAAATACTTAATCTAACTGATGTTTATGTATACTTAAAAATTAATTATTAAATTAATTATTTATATAAAATATATATAAAAATATAAAATATATACTAAAAATTAATTAAATCATATGAATATATATAAATTTTCTTCTCTTAAAATCACTATTGTTAATAAAAAAAATTATGAATTATCCAATGCCTTAAAATTATTTTGTTAAGAAGCTTTGTTATTTATTTTTTTATAAAAAATTATGAGAATTTTTTATTTTTTACTGTATCTTTCTTTCCAATAGATTAAATATTAATTCGTTCCAAATTTAAGTTCTATTTAAAAATGTATCATTAGCCAATAAATTAAATTATAAAGACTTTAATTCAGTAAAAATAAACATGAATAATATTTTTAAGGTTAAATTTTTTTGTTAGATTTTGTGATTTGATGAAATTTATAACAAAAGTATTATTGTGTATATAAGAAATTAATTATAAAATTAATTATTATATATTTATATATAAATATATATTATTTAATTTATTTTTAATATACATTTTATACTCAATTATTTTAATAACTGATTTTTCATATAACCCTAACGTTTTTGAATTTATAAAGTGAGATTGAAATTGTGTATCTGAGTGACAAAGTCTGCAGTGGAAGTTTGTGTGCATGGACTTATGTGCAGAGTGGAAAGCGATTTTGATTGTCTCCCTCTTTTCTTTCTTTTTCTTAATTCAAATAATCATTCTTGTTTGTTACTATTTTCGTACATTTAATATATAACTTAAGTTAATTTAACAGTTGTTACTTTGCATGACGTAATTAAAAATGCTTAATTTTAACATGTTATGTTAACTATTTTTGAATGAGTGATATAAGAAAATGTGAATGATAAAAAAACAAAGCAATAAAAAAAGTGGGTGAAAGATGATATTAAATTTTGACAAGTAGTGTTTATATGAAAGGGTGTGATGAAGGAATGAGTCACTAAGAAGAAGAGGGCCCCACAAGAGAGAAAATAGCACTGACAACGTTCATTAAATGCCACCTCATCAGTTATTTGCCTAAGTCCACATCTCACCTTTCTTGTGTCCGTTGCCGTTGGCCTCAAGCCTCAAATTGTCTTTTTCTTTTGGTGAAATTCATGTGCAGTTGGCTTCACGCAAAATTAATCATTGATAGTTGTTAAATGATTCATGTAAAATTAATCATCAAGAGTCGCCAATGAGTTATAGCTCAAATGGCATAAACTCCCCATACTCAATTAAGAAGTTGCAGGTTCGAGTTACATATCTTTTTAAATTTTTTGCCAATGAGTTATAGCTCAAATAGCATAGTCTCCCCATATGATTTGACTAAATTTTTATCTAATAATTCTCTAATGTTCGACTTCATATAAAGTTATTAGTTAAATATTATTAAATAATAATTTAATCAAATATATTAAATTATTTAATAATTATTAACTAACAATTTTACATAAAAAAGTTATGTGTGAGTTTTTACTCTCATTAAATTAGTTGATATTATTTTGATATTTATATTTTTTAAAATATATTTTATGTATAAATAATGTTATTTTAGAAAATATGCCAACTAATCAGTGATTAATGAGAAATTAGTGTAGTAAGGGTCTTAATTTATGAATTAGCTAGTGGTCTTAATATTATCCATCTTCAATTTACTAATTTTTAATTGTTGAATTTAATTGATTTAAATGTAGATAATTCTATTTAAAAAATAAAAAACAACACCGGGTTAAAACTCAACATAATTATTGTAAATAATCAGACCCTTTCAAATATTTGATCAATTTTGCGATATGAAATAAAAGTAGTAGAAATAAGACTTTAGCCCCCAAAAAAATTAATTTTGGATGAAAGTTTTTTAAAAGAAATAAGTGAATTTGATTAATTTTTTTTAAATAATATGTAACTTATCTAAATGATATATTTTAGTTTTTTATTAATTAATATTTTAAAAAATATTAACAAACAAAATTTTCCCCCAAATCTTGTCCGTTCAAAAAAAAAAAAAAAAAAATCATAATATTCTTCTTTCTCTCAACATGACGGTTATCACTCTCTGTATGGATTGAATTTTTCATTTTTACTAGTATAGACCATTGTTCACCTCAACATACATATATGTCTTTTACATTTTAAACTTTCTAATGTTTTTTAGCTTCGGTATTTTCAACGGCAATCTATTTCATTCTTAAAAGAGAAAAGCCCACACAAAAAATATTATAATGTAAGTTATGGAAGAGTTAGTTGTTTTTTTTTTCATCTTTTTTTTACTACTGAAATTTATGTTTAAATCCTGATTTTGGATTCAATCTTGTTTACCACTGTAATTAATTGAATATCTATCATGCCTACGCTTTTTGTTTTGTTCGACAGAAAAAAGATTTGAAAGAGAAAATTTATTAATACTTTTGAAAATCATATAATGATATATTATAATAAATAAGGGATAAGTACTTTTTTCGTCTCTAAGATTTGAAGTTAAAATTAAAATTGTCTTCGACCTTTTTTTTTATTAAAATCACCTTCAACGTTACAAAATGTTATAAAATTATCATTTTTTATTTTATTTTACCAAATTACTCTTATTAAATAATAAAAATAATTAAAAAATTATAAAATAAAATAAAAAAAGAAAGAAAACAAAAGAGAAGGGGAAGGGGGAATCACGCAGAGGGTGGGGGCAGGGAAAAAGTAGGGGGAAGGGAAAGGGGGAGGACATGCCACCGGCCGTCGCAAACTTGCATGGAGGCACCGCCGCTACCGTCCAACTCCTGACCCTCCGCTGTTCGCTGTTCGCTGTTCGAGTTCTCCCTGCCTCTTCCCGAAGCCGCCACTTGTCCCTGCAAACCCTCGCCGCTTTGTCCTCCGTCTCGATTCCAAGGGAAGACCGCCACCAGGAGTGAGGTCCCGTTGCCATCGCTGGAGTAAGGAAATGAGGGCAGAAAATTAAGGAAAAGGAGGTTTTGGAATTGGCAGCTAGTTCTACTGTTGTTGCAGTTGCTACTGTGTCTTCTATGTTCTCCGGTGCCGGTCGCTGCTACCACTCCATCAACCCAGGGCGTCGCGAGCATCTACTCCCCCTTCACGGAGGTGCCGTCCTCGGTGCCGCTACCTGTTGTCAGATCTGCTGCTGCTTCGTCCTCGACCGGATTTGTTCCCTGCCACGGACGACCACCGGCATTCAAAGGTTGCGTTCCGGCATACAGGTAAGCTGGTCCCTGAATCAGGAAATCTGATTGCAGAATTGAAATTTGGGTTGTTTGTATGTTCAAATTGGTTGAATTTGTTCCTGCAAGAAGATATCTCTGATGCGGTTTTGTTTGGATGTGGAATTAAAAATCTGGATCTAAAATTGTTGATACATTCTGCAAATTTGTTGTGGAATTGTTTGTTGAATATGAGTTTGCATCGAGTTCTTCTTCTGCATCCATGATTTTTGAAGTTTGGCATGAATTTTGTTGTTGTTGCTGAAATTATGGCACCGCATATTTGTAACTATAACTTGACAATGAGGATTGATGAATTGTTGCTTGAACTGCCATTTCTGTTGATTTTGCTTGTTGCTGCTATGGTTGGACTAGGAAACAGAAATCTGATTCTTCTTCTGCGTCTTCTTCATCTTCTTCTTCTGTGTGAACTGAAATTTCTGTTTGTATTGCATAATCTGAGTTTGTTGTGAGATTTTCTGCTTGGATGGAGAGAGAAGAAAGGGAAGAGATAAGGGAGTGGGGGTGCAGGTGGAGGGGGGCAGAAGATAAGATGGCGGTGGCGGTGAGGGGTCCATGAGAGCAGAAATGGTTGAAAGAAGGGGATGGGGAGGGAAGACACTGAAGAGACATGGGGTGGGGTTTTATTTTTATTTTTTAATATTATTTTTATTAATTGATAAGAGTAATTTGGTAAAATAAAATAAAAAAGGACGATTTTATAACATTTTGTAACGTTGAGGATAATTTTAATAACAAAAAAAGGTCGGAGACGATTTTAATTTTGACCTCAAATCTTAGGGACGAAAAAAGTACTTATCCCATAAATTAATTACAATTAATTCTATTATAGTTAAAATATTAATTTTAGTTAAATTTAAACAACTCAAGTTATTAATATAGTTAATAATTAAATTAAAATATTAACTAATAAAAAATTGGCATATTATAAAAAATAAACTACATATTCTTTTAGAAAAGGTTGAATAGACTTTATTAAAAAATATGGTAATTCCTAAATTTTTTTTTACCAAAATGCATATTTTAGGAATCATTTTGATATATTTTATTTGAAAGTTTTTTTTTTATGATCAGACTTGATCATGTCCTAAATAACCGGATTTCGACTAAAATAAGTGAAGTTGTCTAATACGAATTTCGTTTTATTAATTTTAGTTAACTTAATAGTATTAAAATGCATTTATTTTTTATGCATTGATTTGATTTATGATATTTTTGGAGTGAAATAAATAAATCTAAAAAAAAATAGGAGTTAAATTTTATTAGTATAATAAATAAATTCTTTAGTAAATGTATGTTAAAAAGTTCAGATATTTTTTTTAGGGGGCAAAAGCATTTAATTTTCGGATGAAGCAAATTTTTGGAGATCACGATGTTATTTTATATTTTTAGACAATTATACTTTGTAAGAGTAGAAATCTAACGTTGGTTTATTTGTAAAAAAAAAAAAAAATCAAGAAAACCATATGTACTTTGATGTTCAAAAAAGTAATTACTCACTTTTGTTATTAGTTATAATAAAACATCCACAGCCAATTGGTGTTCCACAAGCATGGGCAAAGACTAATACACCATTTGTCCTTGTCTTCCTCTTAGGTTTATTTTCTTTTTATTTTTTGCATTAATGTTTTAGATAATAATGACTTGTTAGGATGATAATGAAGGAATTAGAATCTTATCCTATATTATGTCCTTTCTTATGAGTAATGAGGAATGAACATATCTTATAATAGGCCATATCTCTACCATAGGTAGCAATAATACTAGGAATGAATTTGATTGTCCAACTAGACCCATTATTATTAGGGTCTTAATTATAGTTTCTTATAAAAGATGAAGAAAATTTCTACCATTTTTCTTGCTTGCCTTGTTTAGTTGTGTCATGTGTGTATTAAGAATTAACTAACAACTCAAAATAAAGCCTAATAATATTCTTAGCTATAGGAATGTAAATGCTCTAGAGAGGCTTAGGAGTTAGGGGTGGAAAAAGGCTAGGTGACCTGTCAGGGGCCTGTAACCTGGTCTGTGTTTCGTCTGACTTGACCTGGTCTATTATAAAATAGGCATAGACTTAGACTGTTATAAAAACTTTATTATGTTAATAGGTCAGGTCCAGTTTCACTAATTAGCCTGATCTAACCTGTCAGGTCTGTCTGAACCTTTTAATATATAATTACATATATAAATAATTTTTTTATTATTAATAAAATTATGAGATATTTTAAATTTATTATATTTAATTATAAATAGTTTTGTATATTTTAAATACTTTAAAGTTTAAAAATTCTTATAAATATTAAATATAATATTTTACATACAAATATGTTTATTAAAAAATATTTTTTTAAAATAATATTTTTATTTTTGTAAAAAAAAATTAGCAGACTTTTTAACAAGCTTCAGGCCAATCCAAAATGAATAACAAATTAAATTTAGTACTTTAAAAAAAATTTATAACAAACTGCAAATCAGACTCAAGTCAATCAATTACATGATAGACCAGACCTATTAAAAATAAAGCCTGTCCTATTTTTACCCTAATTAGGAGTTAGGAGTTAAGACTTAGGAACATAGCTCTTGAAATGTATTATTAGATGTGACACTTCAACATGAATTATTGTTTTGGGATTCTTGTTTATAATGGAAGTTAAAATATCAAATTCACTATTTCAACACAAATTGAAGTATTTTATAATTACTGATTTTTATATTGTTAATTATTCCAAATACGCCACACATATGCATTACCACTTTAGTAAACACTATATATGGTACAATAATATTACAAAATAATGTTTTTTTTTTAATGCTATGATTCAACCACTGACATGAACAGTAGCATTGGCTTGTGGAATGGAAGTCTTATTTAATTGGTATTTTAATTTGGAGAAAAAAAAAAGACAAGTATTAATAATAATAACATTTTATAATGGACCCCGGGAATATAAATAATTAGTAATAGCAAGTTTTCATTATGATTAGCATTTGTCTCACATACACGTAATCATTCTCACGCCTCGAAATTACAAAAGATATAGGACAAATCAAGAAAACTAGGAAGTTGTTTAATTATGACCAAGCAGAAGATGGATATTCTTAATTAAGTTTCTAATAAAATAAAATGGGTCTAAAGAAATCATGGTGGCTAACATAAGATTCCAATTTGGAAAGACGATTTATAAATATATATTTAAAATTACTTATTGAATTTTGAGATACATCTTAATTTTGACGAATTCAATTGATGGGTACCAAATTTTCATGTACAGAAATTATTTTTAATAGGTGATGTTTTATTAGTGTATTATAGTATTGTAGAAATTATTTAACATATTTTCACGTATTAGTCAGAATATTATCACGTATTCAACACGCATAAATGTTACCATGTGAACAACATATCCTTACGTGTTGATTCTCTACCTACAAAATTTATTTAATTGTAATTCTAAATAATTTTATTTTTCACAAAAATACTAATATTTTTTTATATAAAAACAAAAATTAGCCCCACATGTAAGGGTGTTTTTTATTTTAATTTTTTCCCAATTTGTCACTACTCTTACAGTCTGACATGTTTACTTGCAAAAGAAAAATAATTGAGCTGGTTTCTTGAAAAGTCTTTTTAAAAAATAAAAATAAAGAACCCTCCTCATGTTTGGTTTCCAAACTTTCCATTATTGGCATGTCTTGAATATAAAATAGAAAGTAACCAACTAAATTGTCAAAAACAGTTTGAATTTATTTTATTTAGTATTTATTATTTATTAATTATTATAATAATTAATAAATATTAAATAAAATAATTTTTTTTTATCTTTTTAGTATTAACAAAAATGAAAATACATTTAATATATAATTTTTCAAAAAAAATATATAAAATAAATTTACATCATTTTCTATGAAAATATTATATGTATAGTATCAATAGACACTTATTAGCAAGACCATGGTACTCATAAAGAAATAATATTAAAGGTGGTTACTTGAAAAGCCTTATCTTTTTTATTTTATTTTTATTTTTAAGGGGTTGGTTTCCATAATGCATCAAACTAACGTGGACATAATTTAAGAAAAAAAATTAAATGGAAGATTCGATAGCCATAAGGCCTTTAAAAAATGAGAATCCAACACTGTCTTGATCACATGATCATTTAATTTGAGTTAGTAAATGGTTAACTTAGGCAAGGGATTTCGATATTCTAACTGTTTAGATCTTTCATATTTCACGTGGTTGATTATCTTAGATAGGTTTATTATGCACTGAGATACATACTTTTTTTTTTTTTAAATGTAAACTTGATAATTAATGGAATAATCTTTAATACCGTAATTGTTTATTTCTTGCTTATTGACTAATAATTACATCATCATAATAAATTAAAGTAGCATAGAGAAAATTAATTAACGTGACTTTTTTTTTTTTCATTCTTATTCAAGTATTTTAGCACTTGTTATTCTTATTCAAGTCCAATGGATAATCTCACCGAAAATACCCTATGGGAAAAATTATTATTATTATTATTATTAAATTAATCTTAAAAGATTACTCGTTCTTTAAACTTGTCTTTGAAAGATTTTATCAATTAGATTAGTCCTTTAAAAATTATAAATTAATTATTTTTGTCTTTCAATCACTCATCACATATAAATTTTTATCAACAGTTAATGATATAGATATACATAACACCTAGCATATCCAATTAGAGGTTGAACAAATATATTTATGAAAATATATTAATTTAGTATCGTTAGATTATATTAAGATTATGGTTTTTCAATTAAAAAATAGACTAAATTGATAAATTTTTATAAAAATATTTATTTAGCGTCCAATTCGACATGCTAGGTATCATGTATGTTATCAAATAATATTTTATATCATCAATCGTTAACGAAAATATTTAATTGACAGAAGGACAAAAATAATTAATTTATAATTTTTGAAAAACTAATTTAATTGATAAAATTTTTTAAGAATAGCATTGAAAAATAACTCATCTTTCGAAAATTAATTTTACCATTAACTCATAATTACTAAGATTAACATTAATTGTCCGTATAGATAAAAAATATTAGCAGAAATTAAGCTTAGCACATTAACCAATATAAATTGTAAGAACTTTGTAATCATTTTTATTAATTTGTAATTTTATTATGTGTCCTTGAGGCACATGTTAGCTAAACTTTAATAATAATAATAATAATAATAATAATAATAATAATAATAATAATAATATCAACCACTAAAAAGTACACTAAATTAATTAATTAATTATAGCCAATGTGATATGAAGAATGTGACGTTATAAAATTAGTAATATTGGACATATGACCTAATTAAATTAACTACTACAATAATTGTCAACTCTTCCCATAACCCTTTTGATCAATTCTCACAAGCCACATACATATGGCTTATTAATTAATCATAATCTTCCATATTCATCTCTGCTGAATTTATTCTTCCAAATTATTAACTCATAATAAGTCATATATATATATATATATATATATATATATATATATATATATATATATATATATATATATATATATATATATATATATATTAATGAGCTATATAATTATTACATTGAGTAAAGTATCATTTTTGTCCCTAACGTTTGGGGTAAGTTTTAAAGTTGTCCCTAATATTTCAATCGTCCTATTTAAGTTCCTAATGTTTTAAAATTGACTCAATGTTGTCCTGCCGTTAGGGATCCGTTAATAGAATTGACGGCGGGACAAAATTGAGACGATTTTGAAACGTTAGGGACTTAACTAGAACGAAAACGTTAGGAAAAAAAATAATATACATAAAAATAAATTTTAATTTAATTTTATCTTTCAATAATATTAATTTTTTACTGTACATAGTATTCAATTATTTTTTAATTACATCTAAATAAATTACACTTAATCACATTACTTTCATTTTAAATAAATTTCATTTTTTATAATTTTAAAGAATTATAATTCATTAGAGACATACAAAAGGTATAATTTATATTTTATTGTATATATATTAATTTTTTTCTGTAAGTTTATATACTAAGTCATTCTACAAACATTTCATGATAACTAAAAATCTTTAAGAGTAAAATTATAAAAAAATAATTTATTTAAAATAAAAGTAATATGATTAAGTGTAATTTACTTAGATGTGATTAAAAAATAATTGAATACTATGTATAGTAAAAAATTAATATTATTGAAGAATAAAATTAAAATTTATTTCTATGTATCATTTTTTTCCCAATGTTTTCGTCCTATTTAAGTCCCTAACGTTTCAAAATCGTCTCAATTTTGTCCCGCCGTCAATTCTGTTAACAAATCCCTAACGACAGGACAACATTGAGTCAGTTTTGAAACGTTTGAGACTTAAATAGAACGATTGAAATGTTAAAACAATTTTAAAACTTACTACAAACAAATATTGGAGACAAAAACGATACTTTACTCTTATTACATTCATCGTTTTCTGAATGAAAATCATTTCACCCCGTTTTGTAATCTTATAATTATTGGAGTAGTAACTAGTTGATTCAATTCATTGACACGTTTAAAATATAAGATGGAGAACGTGCAAAGAACATAGATTTTGAGCAAGTTGGAACATGAAATAAATGTTTATGTATGCGATTTCGCTACGTTACCAACAGCATATCTGCCAACTTCTGCCAACTCTTATTTATAATTATGTTTCATGGAAGTGCGTTCGTGGATGTGTCTAATAAAAATGTCTGTGTTTAATAGAAGTGTCTTTATAGATATATTTTCTGGATGTGTCTCTTTATATATGTATTTAAAATATATTAATTATTAGACACATCCACAAGCATACTTCCATAAAACACAATTATAAATAAGAGTTGGCAAAAATTGTCAGATAATATGTTGCTACCCTATACTTTTCCTTATGTATGTGATGGGTTCAATTTCGAATCAAACATCTCCGATGACTTCATCATCATCATTAGTCTTTGTCTACACTCCATGCTACAACACACACCACCGTCTTCTACTCATTCCAATATCTATTTTTTTTATATATCCATATTTAATTTTTAAATTACATATATTATATGCTTCTTTTATTCCAACATGGATTTGATTCAATCTGACCTTTAATAGAGAGGCTCTAGCCTGGATAATTATTTATATACTTTTATTATATAACAGCTTAAATATTTTAGATAACAATATATATATTTGAGTAATTTACGGTAAAGAATGTTTTTGAATGGACAATTAACGATGTTGTTTTTTTATAAAAGTAAAAATAAAAAAAAAAATTATATACAATGCACCTACTTTTATTAATTTATTGAGAATATTTATTTTTTATCTAATCATTTTCTTCTTCATCAAAGAAATTTTCGATATATTCAACATTTTGACTATTATTAATTAAGTTTTTTATTTGGCACTACAATAAAAATTAAATTTAACTCTCATGAATATTACTAGATAAAATTATTTTATATTCTTAATTCATCCATTACTAATAGTTATATACATATACATACATACATATAACTCAAATAAAAAAGGCTTTATTGAATCAAAGTTCACTACCCTGCATGCTCACTTTCGAAGGGATAACTACTCATAATGAAAATATTAGAATTTTGTGTTTAAAATTAAAATTTTAATTCAATAACATGATATTGATTATTGAGTTCTAGTCTTTCAATTTCTGTTGCAGTCTCTGCAAATAAATATAGCCTAAAAAATTATTTAAAAAAATCAAGTAATGATAGAATATAAAATATAAAAAAATTACATTTAATTTAAATTTTTAGAATATTAAATTTATGAATTTTTTATCTTATAAATTCTTCGCTTATTCTTTTTAATGTGTGATTATTTCTAGCACTTCCTATTCAACACTATGAAAAACTTTGAATCCCCTCTCACTATCTTTTAAATAACACGTAATGAATATAATACTTTGTGGATGAGTGCCAATTTTTTTTTTCCTGAAATACAAAAGCAAATAAATAATAAAATAATATCATATACAAATGTAATATATATATGTTCAAGTCACTCTCGTTTAGCATGCATGCAAATCTCATTATATCGACAAGGAAAAGGACTGAAAGCCAACGAGCTATAGCTCAGATAGCATAATCTCTTCATATTTAATTAAGAGATTGCGAGTTTGAGTGTTATATTTTTAATAAAAAAAAAATCGAAAAAAATGGATAAGCATATATATAGTAAAAAAGAATTTGATATAGGTGTAATATATATATATATATATATATATATATATATATATATGAAATCTTTTTTTTTTCTGATTTAAATGAATAAAAAATATATAAATGAAAGAATTTATTTCCAGTAAATAAAAATTAAATTTTAAATTTTTATTTTATCAAACTTTTTTTATATTAATAATTTTTTTAAATTTAAACTGATAAAATAAATACGTGAATCATTATATATCTAATAATTAATAATATAAATACTTTATTTGTAATAGATGGTTAGCTTGGTATAGATGCACATGTATAGTTTGTGGTCGTTTTATAATTGTTTACTCTCTGAATGTGTATATATATAAACAAAGACAACGTCTAATAACAAAAATCAACAAAGACAATGACTAAAACAGTATCTTGATCATTAATATATATATGTTTAATCGAATAAATAATATTATTTATAAACTACTATTAAATAATTAATTTAGGTTGGTTGAGGGTTTAATTCATTTGTTTATTTAGAACCTGTTTGAAAAGTAGTAAAAATTATTTTTTTTAGACATTTAAATTTTGAAAAGTCACATCATGAGTGTTTGGTACCATTTTTTAAAAATATTTTAAATTTTTTGAGAAGTTAATTCAAAACTTTTGAAAAAGTAAAAAATATAATTTCTCTCCTTTTCTATAAATTATTTTATTACTTCTATTAAATTTTTTACTTCAAAATAAAAGAGACCATTGTACTACTTTTATTTTTGGTTCGGTGAAAAATATTTTCTGTTTCTACTAAAAATACTTTCCATCACTATTTTTATGCAATGTTCTATCTGTTATAACTTATAAGTACTGACCTTCTACCACTTTTTTCACGCAATGTTCCATCTGTTAGAAGTATTGGTCCTCCACCACCATTTTCACATAATGTTCTATGTGTAATTTTTTTTATCATTCTATCATTCTATTTTTTTCACATGTGATTTTATTTTTATATACCTGTTATTTTTTTTATAGTTATTACAACAAGTTCTCAACCCCAGTAAAGAAAGAAAAAGTTCTAGTAGGAGTAGCAAAAATAAAAAACACCAATAAGACATATATTTTATATTTATTTTTTATTTTTACCTACCATATTATACACAATAAAATATCAAACACTAACTACACAATATTTTTTTTGGCATTGCCATCAAGATTATTGTGAATTAGAATTTTATTAAAAAGTATTTGTTATCATCGTTATTTTATATCCATTTTTTTATGTAAAAAAATTGTATTTTTTGAGTTATCTAAATGTTATAACTTTAAAACAAGTATTTCTATAACTAAAAATCTAAATATAAAATAATTTATTTATAAGCTGCTATTAATAAACTTATTTAAATTATTTACTCCATCCAACTGAACCTTAAACTATTAGCTAGTTACAAATTCATAAATAGAGCTTACATCGATAATAAATTAGTCATGAGAAAGAATAAATAAACAACGCATATAATAAACAATGAGAACAATGGAGTAAAAAAGAAAAATAAAATTAATTTTAAAATTTAAATCTTTAATTAATTAATTATTATAAGATTTTAAATTCAATTTTTAAATAAATTAAATTAAATTATCATTTTAAATGTATTTTATCCACATTATTGCTTGTTCTTAATTTACGGGACAACATGATTCATAAAGTGACTTGGGCAATGGCGGAAGCAACACAATTCTACGGCACAGACCAAAAGGCCATCCCTCACCGTGAAAAAACTCTAAAACGCCGCTGACCTCCCTCCCCGCAGTTGTGCAGCCGCATCCGCCCGTTTCCGTCACCTTCCCCGTGTTGCCTCCGTCTCTCCTATTCACGTGTATAGGAGTACCGCTGATGCAGTTATTGTCTTGCTGTTTTCACGCTAAGCCCCTCTTCCCTGGCGGCGTTGCTACGTCATCGCACCACCCTCTCGTGGAGTTGTTGCGGTGCCGCTGCTGGCTGCTGCTGCATGAGTAATGCCATTGAGTGCGTTCCCCTTGTGCCACTGCGGCTGTCTCGCATTGTCTCATCGCCGTTCTCCATTCGCCGTCGTGGTTCTCCTCCTCTTCCTCCTCCTCCTCCTTTTCTTCTTCTTCCCCTTTTTCGGATGTGGATGTTCATTTTATTAGGTATGTGGATGGTTGTTTTCATTCTAAAGTGGATGTTCATTTAATTTGGATTGGATTTAAGTAGATACAATGAAATTTGCTGGATGTTCATTTTAATAGGTATGTGGATGGTTATCAATTAAACCCTAGCCATCAACTAACCTTTCGAAGCAGTGACCAGCGACGGCACTAAGAAGCTCGGCGGCGGCCCACGAGCTTGGTGTCTAGTGAGGGAGAGAGCGACGCCGGTGGGGAGATGGTTGGCGAAGCAGCGATGGCGCCCATGAACTTAGCGGCGACGATAATGTCCGGCTGGAGAGAGAGTAACACATGTGCGGGGGCTGGTTATGGAAGCAACGGCGACACTAAGAAACTAGGGGACGACGATGATATCCGATGAGGATAGAGCAATGCCAGTGAAAGGCTGATTGGGGAGCAATGGCACTGATAGGGGTTTTTAGGGGAAGCAACAGTGGCGGATCATTAAAATTCGAAAAGGAAAAGTAAATGGATTTTTTGTTACTTGATTTGGATGAAATTTTTTTTATCTTCGGTAAACCAAAAAATCAACCCATTATTCATGTTGTTTAAATTTTCCGTTGTTTACCTAACGGAGCTCATTAGTCATTAGCAGGTTAGCTTATTCAATGGGGAGATACCATAAAAAAATCAAAATAAAAAATAAACTATTAGCAAGTAGTTTTCTAAATTCCAATGAGGGCGCTTAATTTTCTTTAATACGTATGTAGACTTATGAGAGTCAAATGGTCGTTGTTTGATGTTATTTCTCATCTTTCTAAAATTAACAAATTTGAGCAACTGTATCTTTATGGAGTGATTAGCTGTAGTTTTGTTTCAAAAGAATCTTCTCTTTTATATATGCTATAATATTATCATCTTGACAAAATCATTTTTTTAATCTGCACTTGTTCTAAATAATAATGGATCATATAATTGCAGAAGTTGGTCTAAATTAAGTGGTTTGAAAATATAATTTTCCTTTGCTACAACCATGTATATACTTCATCATCCACATTCCACTCAATATAATTTGTATAGATGCATTCATTTCATAGCAGAAAGTTTTGGCCCATTATTATGAAGCAAAGAATAAAGATGAAGGCCCATATAATAGGCCCAACATAGAGGAAGGTCTAAAAAAAAACGAAAGTTGTTTGGATAACAAGTCCATAACCAACTAGTTTCCATGTCCAAAAGAACTACTTTCAAAACTTGAAACCATTCTGGCAAAAAAATTTTTCTTCCAGCCTCCAAAATAAACAAAAATTTCTGGAAATAATGATAGGAGGAAAAAATAAGTCATTAACCTTTGTTTGGATATAGAAAAGAAAATAAAAAAAAGTAGAGTTATTTATGTATTATTTGGCTAAAAAAAAATAAATAGAAAAATTTTTTTTGTATGTTTAGATGAAAAGAAAGAAAATCATAATAGTATAAAATTACATTAATACTTTTATCATAAAATAAAATATAAATATTTTTATTTATTTATATTTTATTGTATTTTATAAATATTATAATTTTATATATTTAATTTAAATTATTTATCTAATACATATAATGTTTAAATGTGAATCTCTATTATAATAATATATTAAAACTAAATTTATATTAAAAATTATTAATAATAATATAACTAAGGATAGTATTAAAAATACAAAAAATATAGTATTTCTCTCTTATTTTTTTGCTTGTGATGGAAAATTTTTTTTTTAGTAGTATTCACATAAAAATATTCTTTCCTTTCTATTTTCTTTGATATTCATACAAAAAAAATTATTTTTCATTCATTTTTTATATTTTTTCTTTTTATTTTCTCTCCAACTAAATATAGTGTAAATGTTGTGTTCTTTGTCATTGAGAGAATGGCATGAAGAAAAAAAAAAAGGAATGAAGAAGAGAAAAGGGATGAGAATTTAATGAAAAATAGAAGAGCCAACCTAGACTCCTTATTAGAAATTAACCTTTACTCTAAATTATTACAAAATGGTAATACTTTTCACTAAGTAACTTCACTTACAAATCCCTTACTTATGGTGAAAACTCAGGTGCATTCAACTCCACGTGAAGTTGATAGTTGAGAGTCGTTAGATGAAAATTTAGTCAAATTAGTCAAATTATCTGACGACTCTCATCTATCAACTTCACGTGTAGTCGACTGCACCTGAGTTTCCACCCTTGCTTATAATAGCTCTCTCTCTTCTAATTAACTCTTACATAAATATTGCTATTGAGGACTTTTACTAACTATCAGCTAAACTCATTTAACTAGTTAATATTTTCCCTTAAATTATAGTTTGAGATAAACTGTAACTTACTACTATGATAAAATCCAAACCAAAGAACCCAGAAGAAATAAAAGGAAAAAAATATGAAAAAGAATTGTGATGACAAAATCAAGTAACAGAAGTGGTTGTGTAGGTTCTTGAATTTTCATAGTTTTATAGTCTTTATTGGATATAATTATAGGTTTAATTTATGCTTTATAATTGTCATACATGTATGACATTCATTTACTTATCTGACTAAACTTGCAAGTCTAAATTATAATAAATAAAACTATGTTTAACACAAAAAGGGGTAAAAAATTATTTTCATCGTTTTCAGTTTTTTTTTTCATAAAATTCTATAAAAACATAAAATATTAAAATGAAAACAAAAACCGATTATATCCTATTTTTCTTATTTTATTTCCAAAGTTTAAGCAATCGTCTTTCGGTTGTTTCAAGCAATCTTTAGTAGTAGTGTTCAAAATAAAGAAATATTAATGAATTGAGCTTTGAAAACATTCTTTTTTCCTTTTATCACTAACCGGATACATGAGTTGAGATCAAGAAATTAATTTTTTATGTATAACGACAAATAATATATATAAAAAAATGTTGATGCATTTGATTGGATAGGATGTAAAAGAAAGTAGTTTTGTTAGTGAGTTTGATTACCTAAAGTCCTTGTTTCCATTCTGATGACCATCTTCATCTACCATCTCAATCCTATTTTTGGTACATTCTAAATATTGCCCTTTTAAAATAAAAAAAAAAATCAATAAAAATAGTTCTTTTGACACATTAAATCAAAGTTAACATGGCATTGCATAGAATTTGCAAATTAGTTGGTCAAATGCATCACCAACATCACTTCTTAGTTGTTTTTATAATGATTTGGTGACTATTCTCCCCCAACGGCTCAATGACACCTTTTTTTTTTTTTTTTTAATTGTCACTAGTGGTATATTTTGAAAAACTTACTAATTTTAATTCAAGATAAAAGAAGGGGGCAAAGAACTTTGTTTATGGTTACATGTTTAATCAATAATATAATTGCAAGTTCCACAAAATTAGATAGAGAAGAACTTTGAAGTGTCCTTCACGTCTTCTTCAACAAAAATATTGTCAAATAATAATGCTATGAGTTATTGAACTATGACTTTATTATTCTGGATTATGAATATTTTAAAGACACGTATTAAAATTTTAAAAATAATATGTATTTGTGTAAAAATAAACTTTTTTAAGCGTGTGATATTTTTAATATATACAAAGAGGGAACAATTATACTAGATAAATGTTAAAAATTTAAGATTGTCAAATGGTCTAAGGCATTTAATTATAAAGTAATTTTTATTATTTCTAATTTCTAGTGTTTATAAATATTCTTTTATTGAGTAATTCTTTTAACAGTCTCTTCACTAGAATGATATCACCTAAAGCTAAGGGGGAAGAAGGGAGAAAAAAATCAGTAAGGAAAAATTGTAAGATTGAATGTGGATAATCTTTTGATGAGTGGGTAGTATAAATAACAAAAATATTATGTCTATTAACTTGCCTTTGTTTTTGAGGATGAGATTAAGATTGAGATTGAATATTGTATTTGGTGATTAAAAAAATTTTAGTTTCCGAATATAAAATCTTAGTAATATTTTAAAAAAGTAGGAACATAAAAGACTAAGATTTTAGAAATGATAACTAAAATTTTAATAATATTTTTTTAAAAAAAAGCTCTCATTTAACTTTTTAAATTTATCACTCAATTCTTATATTTATCTTAAACTAAATATAATATTGAGATCAACAATGCTAAGAAACCAAGAAGGTACCAACAAAAAATCAGCTAAATATCTCTGAGTGAATCCAAAACCTCTACGTAGATAGTGCTTATGCTAGGTATTAGGATGTTTCTTTTCTTTGTAAATTGGATGGTTCTGAATCTATTTTTTTATTTATCATGTTTTAGGCATTTGGAGAGAGAAAGTGGATGAAGAGACGGAAGTTAATTGAATAAGTTTCCGTGATTCACGTTGCAATGATACTGAACGTATCTCCTCCTAATTTGAATGTGGTGAAACATTTAATAACCAATATTTTAAATTATAAATAAATAAAACTAATTACTATATTTATAATTAATTAAGTTGTTCCATTTTTAACTGATTTGGAGTTAGTTCTATATACTTTTTCTATTGAGATATAATTCAATCGAATATATTTTACACCAAATATAATATAAAGACTTAATTTAATTTTTGTCTCTTTATTTTTCAATCCCTCTTTTAAATACAATTTTAAAAATTATTAGTCACCAAATAGTTAGTACAATATATATTAGGGATGTCAATGGGGCAGGGCGGGGGCGGGGGATGCCTCCCGCTCCCCATCCCCGCCCTCAGATTTGCTCCCCATCCCCGCCCCATTCCCCACCGTGGGGGAGTATTGCTCCCCATCCCCATTCCCCATCTACATAATAGTTCTAACTAATTGTTAATTTCCATATGAATAGAGCTGCAAGTATCTATCTTATACAAAAATTGTAAGATTTTATACAAAAAGTCTAAATGATACGATGGTGACTTCTCTCGAAATAACGCAATAGGGGGACGCGACGACGAGTCAAAGGACAAAGCAGTGGACGAGGTAAGAGACGTGGCAACAGAGAGGAGAATGGACACGACGGCAGAGTTATGAAAAAAACGCCGCAAATAGAAATTACGACGCGGTAAGGGTGATGGCACAGTGATGTGTGACGATTCGGTGAGAAGGGTGACGAGGGGGTGGCTGCAGAGAGGTTAGATGGAGTATGGACAGCCTTAGGAATTTCTGAATTGAAGAAGGGTTATGCAAATAAAGATTAGGAGTTTTGGATTTCTATAAATGTGTGTGTGAGAAATGACTAAAAAACATATATGAGAAATAAACTATTAAGGATAATTTAAGGAATTCATAAATTTCGGGGAATAGCGGGGACGGGGCGGGGATCCCCGCTCGGGTCCCCGTGCCTGCTTCGGGGGAATTTCGTCCCCCATCCCCATCCCCGCGGGGAAAATTCCCCACAATCGGATCCCCATTCGAGGCAGTTCCCGCAGGAATCCCCGCGTCTCGGGGAATTTTGCCATCCCTAATATATATATATGGTATAAGGATGTAATAGTAAATAGCTTTTAGTTTTTACTTGATGCATTGATTACAAAATCACGGAGTGGTTTTGGTGCATGACTCCATTTTGCACTTGAGAATTAAGATAGTTACACCCACCCACTTTCTTTCCCTAAAACCGGGCCCATCAACTTTGCATTTTAGTAATGCAAACATTTAGAGACAATAAATAACATGTGGCCAAGCTTAATTAATTAATTAAACAAAATCAACAAATCCTACCCGTTAAATTAAATTATATGGGAAGTTATCAACTTATCATGGTTTTGCACCAAAAAAGCCGGTGAGGTACCACTTTAACCACAAAATTTCTAAGTGCATTCAAAATAGTAATGATATTTGTATTCAAAAGTGAGTATTAAAGTAGACAAAATTCACTCCCTCTAAAGTTCAAGTTAAGAAAAGATCATCTACAAAATGCTAACAATAATAATATTTATTTTTTTTTACTAAAATAAATGTCAATACATATGTGTATTATACTATTATTAAAGAAATGTGAAAAAGCTAAGAGGTTGCGAGTTCGAGTCTCCTATCTTTGATAAAAAAAAAAAGAAATGTGAAAAAGAAAGTAAAAATAGTTTTGACTTTTGGCACATTTGAAATGGAAAGGTCGCAGGTCCCCACGTTTGAGACGTGTGCAACTCGCCGGCGTATAAATTGCTCGCAAAACAACTCAACAAGAAGAAGCAGCAGCTCTCAACACTTAAAAAAGTGTTTACAAGTTACAACACTCAAAACAAAACTAAACAAAAACCGAAATCGGAGAACCTTCGCCGCCGGCGGAAAAAGAAACATTTCCGGCAACGAAATGGCGAACTCCGGTGGTGGCAGTTCGGGCGTGAGATTGGACGAGTCGTTTCGTGCGGTGCCGACGGTGTACCTGACGTTCCTATCGATCTGGTTCGTCTCTGCATTCTCTTGGACAGCTTACACTTACAGGAATCGCCATTCTCAGGTTCCTCAATTTCGAACGCACCTATTCAATTCTTCCTCAATTTCATTGAATTCTATCGACGAAGATTAACGTTTAGTAGTTATGATCATATTGATGCACTTGAGTTTCCAGTTTTGGTAGCTCCGACTCTGTTTCGTTGTTCAAACTTTGATCTTGTTTTTTCTTTTTAATTAATTATTTTAGCTCGATAATATAATTATGGTTAAATTTGTCTAGGTGTGTTGAGAATTTTTGTGTCAATCAAGTATACAATTTCAATTATCTAAGTTTAGTTAAACAGAGACTGATGAGAGATAGAGACTAAAGTCTTTGTATTGGTTTAGCATAAAATGTGCAAGATTGAGTTATGTCTTAGTGTCTTGTTGAAAAAGGAAAAGTGGAGTTATATTTGGAATTTGAAAAGTTGAATAAAGGTAATTTTGAAGGGACTTGAAATATGGTTACTAAACACAATACTGAGTCTCAGTCCTGCTTTCAAACTCTACGTTATAGTTTTTAGTAATAAAATGTGCATTCTTTGAATTTGAAGAAGGTGATTTTTTTTTTCTTCAGCTGTTTGTGACTGCTTTGTTTTTATGATATTATTTTGTTAGAGCAGTGCAATAAGTTGCAGTGGACTCTTACTTCGGTTCCATTGATGAAAGCATTGCAGCTCATGCTATCCTTTCTCTTCTGGTAAATGTTGGACTAGTTATTTCTTCTCTGTTTCTTTCTTTATTATTTATTTTTCTATATGAGAGAAAAAAAAACTTATACAGCTTACGGTTTAGAATTGCTCAATCTTGCATTCAGTATAGAGTATAGACACACACATATTATCTTGGTTGATAGTTCTAGACTTCTACGGACAAATTCATGTTCCATGCCAGTGGCGTGAGTATCAAGTATCAACCAAATAAAGAGAGTAGATTCATAGAAAATTTATTATCCTGGTAATTGAACTCTGTATTTGTTGTTCTCAATGATTTAAGTAAGCTTTTTTTTATACAATTCTTGCAGGTATCCGTGCTACAATTTTCAAGCATGTTCTTTATGGATGTCATTTGGAGTGTATGTAACTGGGGTGCTATTTCAGACAGCTGCTTTTGTCTCCTTTTTGCTCATATCTCATGGTTACTGCATCATGTGTGAGCGTCTTTCTCTAAATGAACGGCGAACAACTGCGGCGCTGGCGTGTGTGTTTTACTTGACACTAGTTGGTTACAAGGCTTGTGTGCCATACTTCACTGTGAGTTTCTTACCTATTTTTACTCAATCTGCAATTTATCTTGTAAATTTATGTGTTTGTTAGTTCTAATTATGATGATTTCTGACTTTTGTAATTGACCAAATGTACAGGTACTTCTGCTACTAAATTATTTTATTTCATTCTATGTGATTTTCCACCACATCTCCCAAAACCTGCTAGTGTTGCGAGAACAATTGAGCATTATAGAAAATGAAGATGTTCATACAATGCATGATGCTGTGTATAAGAAGTACACAATGTTCAAGTAAGTGCCAAAGTATCTCAATTAAAAGTGTTTATTATGACTAATTTTTTCTCAAATATCATATCATATATATACCTTAGCCCTTTTAGAAGAAACTATGCTTAATTATAGACACGCTTTCCTTTCCTTTGTGCAGGAAATTTCAGGGTGCAATGCAGATTGTAGCTATGGCAGAAATTGTGGTATATATATATATATATATATATATATATATATATATATATATAATTATGTGTTTCACTCATAAACTTACATACATATTATGAATATAAAAGTGATTTTGACAAGGATTAATTATAGATATGCATGAATGTGGACGACTCTTCGGAGAATTACTGGATTCGCATATTAATCAGAGAATGGGTGCAACTCTGCATCTTTTTGTACATAGGGTATGCATATATATCCAAAGATACAATACTGTCAATACCACTTCAATTCTCTAAACAGTACAAAATGGATCATCATTTTACTACAAAATGCTAGAATACTATTCATGATTTATGTGTCCGTTGCTAACATAAAACTATTATTCTTTTTATTTACCTGCAGATGGATTTTCAAGTCACAAGATTTGGCACCACACTTCTCTATTATGCCTGCCACAAAATGTAAAGGCGAGACTCTGGTGCCTCCCACCTACAGTATTGTAAGTTATCTATCTTCACATTACTGAGGCCAAGAATGCCAACTAAAATGTTATTATATATAAGGAACATTTGTAAGGAACAAGTTGTAAATAGTTTAGATCTTCTATATGTTCTTCTATCATATAAGTGTAGATTAGATCACAAATTATAACCTTTAACCGATTTACTAGGCGTTCATTCCATAATGAATAGAATAATGTCATTCTTTTAACCGTACTGAGTACACTATTGTGTAGGAAATGGATGCAGCAACTTTTAAAGAATTTAGTAGTCATGAATGGCACATTGGGGTGGTAAGTGCTGCTACTTTTTTTTTGGTGTCCCTTTTTTCTTGGTGGTAAGTGTTGCTACTTGAAAACATAGAAAATTGAATAGTCTTTTTTCTTAATTTAATTTCATCAAAATAAGAATTTTATTCAACTGAAAAGAATTGCAAAGATATTCCAACAAAATTTGCCTTTAAGAGGCAATGGCTTAATCAACTAAGATATCTAAAGGAATTTATACTCCTAAACTCTTCCATCATAAAGATCAGCAAAGAGTAAATTTCTTTAGTTGAATATTGCATAGTTTACTACTTCTTGAGTAGTATCTTGTTAATTGTTAAGCAATCATTCAAAGCATGGAACTATCTAAAAGAAGAAATAATTAATCCTCCTCAACATACTTCTGACTACTAAATGAATAAAGAATTGATTGTTTCTTATAATTGAAGACATTGAAAGTATCTCTGTTTTACTTCATCCATCTTTTACTAACACAATCATTATGCTTGTGTAGCCAACTAGTTCACATTATCAAAGCTCCAAAGATGAAGTTCTAGTAATCATTCAGCACCCTGGTGCACAGAGGTCAAGTAAAAAGCTCGATTTTGGTTCTCACAACACGGAATGTTATGTTGTATCAGATCTTCATACGAATTCATATTCAAATCAAGTAGAACTACACTGATTAATTGTACTTTGCATTTCTTGCTTATGCCTTTTTCTTGCAGTTGGCAAGGGCATGAATTATAGTATATCTATATCCAAGATTATTACTTAGGATTAGGAACAGTGAGTTAAGGGTACAGCAATGAGGTTTAGCTCATTTACCAAATGTTAGAGATTAGAGGCAGCTGCAAATATGTATAAATACATTATCAAAAGCAATGATAAATGTGTATATTATTCTTGATCTCAATGTGCCTTTGTGTTTAACTTATGCAACAATCATGTTTAAGGGTTTTGCCATAGTTTATCTCCTATATGGCTTTAATTTATATTCTTCAAACTCCGAACCAAATGTTATGGATTCTTCATCAAGCTTCTTCTTCAATCTCCGCCAAGTTCTCAACATATCAGCCTGTATTAGCCCTTTGTAAAGGCTCTCGAAAGTAACTTTCTGAGGAAGAAATCCTTTCTCTATCATCTCTACAAAATAATGGCAAGCCTCCCTCCAACGCTGTTTTGCACATAGCCCATGAATTAGAATGGTATACATATCCAAATCTGGTCCTACCCCAGTCTCCTTCATATCATTCCATATCTCTTCCACAACCCCAATTTTATTCAGATCCAAAAACATCCTAATCAGAATGCCATATGTATGTGAACTTGGCAAGCATAAACCATCACTCTTCATCTTCTTAAAGAACTTCAAAGCACTACCAGCATCCTTTCTCCCTCTATATTCCTTAAAGAAGCAATTGTATGTTGCAGCATTTGGAGTCACTCCATTCTCCATCATCTCATCAATCAAAGCCTCAGCATCTTCAAGCCACCCACAAGAAGACAGACACTTTATAACCGAAGTATACGTCGCCACCGTCGGACAAATACCTTTCTCCTTCATTAACCTCAATTTATCAAGGGATAACTGCGGTTTATGTCCCCTGCTATAAACATGGAGCACAATAGAAAAACTAGTCACATCTGGCTCAATCCCTTTGCTGCGCATTTCATCGAACATCTCATCTGCTTCTCTTATCGTTCGGTCAAACCTATCTTCAGGGTGAAGACTAGCCCTTCTACAAATCCCATTCAACAACACATTATAAGTAACAAGATTAGGCTCAACTCCTTTATCTACCATCTCACTAAATAGCTCTCTAGCCTTTCGAATTCTCCCTAACTTGCACCAACCATAGATCAGAACAGTGTACATTTTCACATCGGGTCTAAACCTATGCACATTTTTATTGAAAACTTCAACAGCGACTTTTACATAACCGTACTTACAGAGCGTGTCAAGAAGGAGGCAAAATTCTTCTGAACTAACTTTGTTCTCCGCGAAGGCATCGATATCATCGAAAGCACGAATCGCCTGGCGGGTGAGGCCGGCGGCGACAAGGCGGCGGATGAGGAGCAAGAAGGTGTTAGGAGTAGGGGTGAGGCTACGGCGGTCCATGTCGACGATGAGCTGCCAGGCGACATCGAATTGGCGGACCTTGGCCATAACGTCGATGAGGAGGTTGTAAGAGGCGGTGGTGAGAGGAGGGTTAGGGAGGGTCTTGACGTAGGTGAAGAGGGAGAATGCGATCTTCGTATGGTGTCTGAGTCGGAGGAGGGTTTGAGAGAGGAGGTGAGGGGTGATGGTGACGCCGTGGAGTTGGAGGGAGGATTCCACGGCATGGAAAGGGTTGTGGTGAGTGAGGAGGATGCGGGAGAGTGAATCGGCGTCGTTTGAGGGTTGGAGAGTGGGGAGTGAGGATACGGCGTCGTTTTGGAGTGTTGACGCGAAGAAACGGCGAGAGAGGAAGTATGCATAGGTGTGAGGTGTTGATGGAGCTTTGGCAAGTGCCATGTACATGTAGCTTTCTTCTTCTTACGAGTGTTTCAGCTCGGTGAAGTGAAGCACACTTGAAGCAAAGTCTATTCACCGTGTTTATTTATTTATTTTTGAGAATAAGAAATTATTTTAGCCCATGAATGTGAAATTTAGATTTGGATTAAATTTTGAATAATTAATTTATGTAGCCACTTATAAAGATATTTATATGAGAATAATAATTAAAATATAAACACATGTAACATGTAATGGGTTATGCCAAGAAGCAATAGTTCAAATGGTATAGTCTCTTCATACTCAATTAAGAGGTTGCGGATTCGAGTCTCCATATCTTCAGTAAAAAAAAAACATGTAATATGTTATGCCAATGAGTTATAGCTCAAATGGCATAGTCTTCACATACTCAATTATTTTTATATAAATATATTTTTATTTGAGTTTTTAGCTCATGACATCATTTTTATTTTCACATGACTATAAATCAATGTTCTGAAAATCAGACCGGACCGGTCGGTCGAAACGGTCCAACCGCGAATCGGCGTACAAACGGTTCGATCAGATGTGTAAAACCGTTGAAACAAAAACCGGTAAGGAATTGGTGAACCGGCCTGTTGGATCGGACCAGGAATCGGCCGGTTTTAAGGAAACGGCGTCGTTTGCAACTTTGGCCTACTGATTACTGAACTGAACCACTCCACTTCTCAGTTCTCACTCTTCTCAGCCTATGCTCTGCTTGCCTGAATCATTCACTCTCCCTTATCCAACCCTAGCTACTCTTTTCGACCCACTGCCGCCTCTCCGTCGAGCCACTGCCGCGTCCGTCCGTCGAGCTCTGTCGTCGTCTGTCCGTGTAGCCACTGCCCCCAAGTCTCCAACTCCCCTGCTCTCTTCTTCCGCGAGCTCGCCCCATCCCCTACTCTTTGCATCTTCTTGCCGTCGGCTTCATCTTCTTGTCATCGTCTGGTCGGCGTCGTCCATCAATCAAGGGTCTGTTGGCCCCATCCCCTAGTTGTTGTTCGTTTTTTTTTTCTACTTTTTTATGCTGTTTTTGTGATTAGCTCTGGTTTTATGTGCTGCAATTTTATTGATTAATGAATATTTTGTGATTAGCTCAGGTTCTCTACTGATTATTGGTTCTTTACTGATGTGATTAAACACCCTGGCAGTTAGATTACCTCCAGAAACGGTGCCAAGAATTGGGAATCCGCAATATTATTTTTTATTTAAGATTTAGGATTCAATCAAAAATTGGCTTTGTTTACATTTGTTATAGCTGGCTTAGTTAGTTAGCACACTGTGCCAAGAATTTTGCTCTTTGTGCGTATATCTGAGTTCAAGCACCTTTGGTTACTTTGTACAACTTGAGTTACGACGTGCTGTTTGTTGGGAATAATACACCATTCCCCCTTGAGAAAACACCTTTGACAGAGAAATAAAATAGACACAATCACAACACAAGAATTTAACGTGGAAACTCCAATTACCGGAGAAAAAACCACGGCCGTTGTCAAATGACAACCAGAGAATATCACTATGTGAAAATTGTTACAACACATAGACTTCTTTCTCTCACCGGCACCCCAGTACACCCACACTCTCTCAAAGCAAATATCTAACTACACCTCACAACACTCTCTAATAAAGAGTACAAAAGAAAGGAAAAATCAGATACAAGTTTAAAGTGTTTCTGACTGGTGCAAAAACAAATAGAGAACTTAGCCTCATATTTATAGCCTAGGCCACCCACTCCATTTGCTATCCTGAGCAATGTGTGACTAATTCAACCAAATCCTAACACTGTTGTATTAGTTGGGTTCAAGAATTTTATTTTATTTTAAAGCAATTTGTTTGTATTGTGCCAATGAAGTTCATTATTTCTGCTGAATTTTTTGTTCTTGTGTTTGTATTCTGCTGATGGCTCCTAATTATTTTGTTCAAATTTGCTGATGTTTGTATTCTGCTAATGGCTTTGTTTTGTAGATGCTGTATTCTGCTAATGACTTTTAGTGTTTTGTATGCTCCTAATTATTTTTGTTCTGGTGTTTTGTATTCTGCTAATTGCTGGGTGAAGGTCTAGGGTTTTGTGATTGTTGCTGAATGTTGTAGGCTTAATTTAGATATGGTCTTGTTGATGGTTTTTTTATTTTTCATTGTGATGTGGCTGTTTTTAATTTCGTATCTGTTTTATTAATTTCAATTATGGATAATAGTATTAATCAAGAAGCAATTGCTGATAACAAGTTCTTGCTGATTTTGATGATTGATAAATCATGATGTTGGGATTTAATATTTAGATATGTTTTTTTACTATTTAACGGTTGAATTTGTATTTTGATAAGATCATATGGATTTGGTTAATGATATTTTACGTAGTGTTTTAAATTTCGAAGATATTTTAAGATTATATTAGACTATAATTATATTTTAGGATGTTTATTTATAATTTTTTTATTATTTTATTTTAAAATGGTTTTTCGGTTGAATTATCGGTTGGACCGGTTAGACCAATAAACTAATAAACCAGTAACTAGAGCAGTTTGATGACCGGTCCGATTCTAGAACCTTGCTATAAATCTTGAAAAAAAGTATTTGTGTAATTCTAGAATATATTTACTAAACTTCCAAAATTTTTTGATCCAATATATATCTTAAATAAATTTATATAATTCTTAATTTACTAAACAGTGCCTCTTCCTTCTCTTCGGACGGAGCTCCCGCGCTCAACGCTCAACACTCAACAATATTCTCCAAATTCCACCTCACTTCAAAACTCCTCTCTCTCCGATTCCGATTCTGCGAAACCTTTTCCATTCCTACAAATGAGTGCAGGTACCATTTGCTTATTCTATTCCTCACCAAATTTATTATTATTATTAGGGTTTAAGTGGTTTATATAAGCACTAGCTGGATTTAAATTGAAGCGCTTGAGGAATTTTTGCTTAAATTTATGTTTCTTCAAATACGAATTTTTTCTTCTATCGTGTGAATTTGGTGAAATAGTGAAGAAAATGATTGATAGTTGGTTTGATACATTTATTGATTATAATAGGTGGCGCATTTGGTGGCAATAGAGGGCTCCGTCCAGTGCCTCCTGAAAAGGGTATTTTCCCATTAGACCACATGCATTTATGTGACCTGGTAATGCTTTAATCTTAGTTTCTCAATCTGCAACTGAGTCTTAACCTATATTATATCTATGGTTATAGTTGAATTTCGAGGAATAAGCCGTTGCAAGTTGTGTATTTGTTTCTGGACGATTAGTCGAATCGATAATGAGTAAATGTTTCCTTAATGCTAATATTGATACAATCAATATGTTGATACAATCGATATATTAGAAAGTAATTAATTCTTCCCTTATTTGGTAATAAGGACGATATTTACAAGGAATTGTTAGGGGGATAAATCATTTCTCATCAATTTTGTGTGTGTTGCGTTTGTTTCAGGAGAAGAAAGAATATTTGGGTTGTCTGAAAACTGCGGGTCACCAGTCTGAAAAATGCAGGGATTTCTCGAAAAAGTACTTGCAGTGCCGAATGGAAAAGTGAGTCTGGCTTTTCTGTGTTATCGATATCATATTTGATTGGCTCTAGTGTTTTTCTTTGTGTAGGTTAGCATAAGTTGGAATGTTTTTACTTTTTAGTATACTGTTTCTTTTTTCTCTTCTGTCATGTTTTTAATCTTTGGAGCACAATATTGTGGTGTAACTCACTTAGTGTGTGGCATTCTAAAAAATCATATTCAGCGGATTTGGAATAATCATTCTAAAGTTTTTGTGATCTGTTTGAGTGAGCATTCAGTTTTGAGAATGGGAAAAGGAGTGACCGATGCCACTAATATTGATGTCTCATTGAGCATGTGACTAAAAAAAAGTAATAATACAGTCACACGAATTTGCTAATTACCAATCTCCTTGATGACCGTGTCCCAAAGTTAAAAGACTAGGGAGCAATTCTTGAAGAGTTTAATGTGATCAGAAAAAAAAAATGTATATTAAGGCATAAGGTTATTGTAAGATGAGAGGTAAAACAACCAATAGTTTTGAAGAAGGTTCTCTCTTCATTGGATGCAAAATTGTTTTTCAGGCTCTTAAGACTCAGTTTTAGTTGTTCTCTTTGCATAGGAGTTTCACAACATGGGAGTCATATCCACACTCTACCAATTTGTGTAATTTTCGCAGGAAATTTTACATAGGGAAGATGGAATCTAACTTCACATAATCCAAAGTATTTTTCATGTGAAATGTAATGTTTGGAAAGTTTTATTGGTCATCTTTATCTGTTTCCATGCTCAGCGTATATTATTGATACATGATTACTGTTAGCATTATTTTTGGTATACATGGTTCTTATTCATTGGCTTCTTACAGGAACCTAATGGCTAAGCAGGACTTGGCAGAACTTGGTTTTAAGGAAAGAAATGGAGAAACTCCTGAAGGGAAACCCACTGAGAGGATTGATAATTGAAAGACCAATGAACCCAAAGATTTAACAATGTATATTACTTTTGGGATAAGTTTGGCAATGCCATTTCTTTAGTTTGTCATTCGATTCCTCTCGTGAAAATTTTACAAAACCATGTCATGCTCCAATTTTCACCTTTGATAGATGGAGTCAAGTATGGGACCGATAAAAGTATCTAGTTAAGTGGTAAAAACTAACACATGATAAGGTCTTGTAAAATTTTCACACGAGAGGATAAACCTGTAAGTTAGCAATGGTATACACGAGAGTGTGGCTGGGAACAAAAAGTAAAAAATTGATGGGAAAGAGTTTATCCCATTAATGCAAAGTGGTAGTTGATTTGAGGATCTTGCTCCTGAAAATTGATGTAGTCTGGGAAAGGCAAATGATAGGTTTTTTTCTGAGTATCAATTTTGTACTTCAAGTTCAGAACAATTTTGTACTGAATAAGATGTGTTTCCAAACAAATTCTCTTGTCGTTATCCGGTCAACGTTTGTTCATAGAAGTAGTAGAATTCTTTGCACAATTGAAATCCATTATGAAATGACGTTAGCATTATTAAGTTGCTGCAATTTTATCATCATTTGAACCAAGACAATTACATGATCTGATTTAAGTTTTTTTTCTTATGGATTTTCTTTTCACTTTCTCTTTTTAGGGGATAGGAAGTGAAGCGTCAATAGAGATTATTCATATATTTGATAAAGAATTTTTTCTGATCTCATAAAGATATGAGTTTGATTCGATGTGGATTGTGGAGTAAGAAAAAGGGGAAAAAAGAATAGCATACTCTTAACATTAGACAAATAAAGAAACAAAATTTGAATGACCAAAACCATGAATACAACAAACTCACAAGAATTAGAATATTGATTGCACCAAAGTCCAAATGGGTGTTTGAATCTGGAAACATGTTCATAGTTCACACATGAATCCTATGATTATCACAAGGTTACTAAAAACCTTGGCTAAGGAAAAAGGTAAATGTCAGGAGTTAAATCCAAAGGGAATTTGTAATAACAGCATAAGGTATGTTTCAAACTCTTGTCTTTTCTTGTACTTGTAAGCAAAATGGTTATTTATTTGTACCTAACTATCTCTCTTTCTTTCTGTGCCTCGATGACATCGCTTTAATGCTTGCACTTATTTATAGTTCTCCAGAGAAGGGTGGTGTTTGTTTTCTTCCCTTATTTGTATCATTATCATTATCATTATTATTATTTATACCATTTTTCTTTGATTTTCCATTTTCTATCTTCCATGGCTACACCTTTCAATATGCAGCATCAACTGTTTCATCACTTGTAAGCTTCCTTTCTTCCTTTATGTTTTATTACCTTGTTATTATTCTTAATTGTACATTAGACACAGTGCATAATGATGTGAAGTTGAAGTGTTCCCTGAAACTGATTTTGATATTTATTGTATAATAAAAGTGTTGACCCCTTTATTTCTGATGTATATGATTTCATTTGTACAACTCTTTATGCATTTCTAACATGGCAAATCTACAAGTTCAAGAAGCTCATATCTAACTGCAGATCCTTCGGATTAGATATCAGAAAGAATTTAATTGTCTATTCCCTTCAACATGCCAAGTTGAAGAAAGTAGAGGGCTCTTTGAATAATGGCCTGTTGGTTGGGTCCTTGTCTAGATATTACACATCCTTAAGGGAATTCTCATCGCTCGCCAAATCAGTTAAGACTCATTTTTCTTGTATTGATCAAAGAAATGAAGTAGAGGAGGTTACTGATGTTCGATCAAGTAGTACTGAGGGAGTGGAGTTTAATAGAGTGGACTACATTGTTTCGGTATTGCATGAATCTGCTAGGAGCTTTTCTAAAGCTGTTGAGTCCCTTGGAGTCTCAAGATGTGGTCCAGAACTCACAATGGCTTGGATTGGAAAAGATGTTCATGAGTGGCATAGGCGAATCGCTTACCAGGTTAAGCACCAAAATTTTCTTTGATGTTGAAATTTGCAACTACTTAATTACAACAACTGACAACATGCTTGCTTACACAGGTTGCAGTTTATGTTTTGATGAAAACTGCAATTGATTTGGAGATATTGCTATCACATGAACGACACAACGAATTTTCCCCTGTTAGAGAGATGTAAGCTTTTAGATTTTTCTCTTGCATACTTTTTGGAAATGGTATGTGATTAAGAGAAGTAACAAGCTCTAGTTTCAGTTTGAACCCTTTAACAAATCAGGTGGGAGAACACATTGAGCTTCAACTCGGAATGCAGCATCCGGATTTGGTGCATTGGTTTAGAGACACTGAAATGCCACAGATAGCAGCATACTTTATTCCTCTTCTGAAACAATGGTCTGTGGAATATGCTGGAAGGTTTGCCTCAAACAACCTTGTTTTTTCAGAAAGTTATGTCCAAACCATGGATTAAAACTCTTCTAACAGGTCCAATTAGCCTGACAGAAAAGCTTTCAGCGGCATTGCAGGTATAATTGTGGCTATAACCTGCTGTACTGCAGTGGTGAAATTAGGCTGTGGCCGCATCCGTTGCCCCATACCTGTTTTGTGTTTTGAGGATGTTTTGGTCAAGCTCATGGATTTTTCACTCAATCTTGCTTCAGTGGACAAACTACACCAGTTAGCAACTGAGGCAGGATTTGAACTGAATTTCTTGTTGCATTTTGGTAAGAAGATTCTTCCAAGTGAAAAAACCGAGGAGCTTGAGTTTTGGATTGGTTTGGCACATAAGAAACTACAGAAAGCATTCTCTGAAGAAAGCATCATGTCAAACAAGAAAAGTGAACACAAGGTCAAGTTTGCAGACTCATTCAAAACTTTATGGATAATAACTTTAGTTGACTATGACATTTTCCTAAGAATTTATTCCATTCAGAGTGAATATAGTCACAGATTAAATCTACCATGTTCTCTTGATTTCCAGTTAGTTTAATTATACTTTAGTCCTTATAGTTTGACTCATTTTAAGTTAGGTTCTTACAGCATTTCAATATGTGTATATGATTAAAACTATAAAACCATAGGGAATCGTTGAAAGTTGAGTCGAACGATAAGAACATGCTTTGTCAATGTCTTTTCCAGTTTTTTAGCATGTTAATCTTTTCATTTCATAGGTGCACTGATTATTTATATTTATCACTCTTCATTGATCTAGTTTCTTGTACTGCAACTTTTACAGATTCCATCAGATACTTTGGCCATACTGGGACTTTTTGCATATCTTGGAAGAAGGACTAGAATATTTCTGTCAGCAATGGGAATTAAGGATCTTGATGAAATTGTTAAGGACTTACTTAGGTTGATCTCTTTGCTCGTCCATTTCATTTTAGTCGTATTGATCTTCAAGATATCGATACTAATCATTCATTGCCTTTTCCCTCTAAGTTACTTGGAGTGTGGGATTCTTTTCATTTATCCAGATTTTTCCTGCATACCAGTTTATCAATGCTTCATGGAGGTTAGTTTCTGTGAACTTTACCAACTGCTATTTGAGATTAAATGTTACTATTTTTAGTTTATACTATCTTTCAGGTAGTAACTGATGAGATAGGATGGCTTGATTTTTATGCTTCCTATGTCCAAATAAACTGCAAACAGAAAAGACAAAAACACAATGCTCGCCAAGCAGAGAAGGAGATCATTTTATCTGTTGTTTTTACTGTGTGCTATGATGTTTTCTCTGGCTTTGCGCACTTCAATCGCTCGACTCAACAATCGTTGGACACAGCTTCACTGTCATACTTGCTTCACTGGTAACTTTTAGTTTATGGAAAATGTTTCCTAGCCAGAAAATTTTCCAGAATCATGTGGCCAAATAAAATAGGAATACTATAAATTTGTTAATAATTCATGATTTCCATCAAAACCACTTAAAAAACTTCCCCTTATAACATTTCTAGTCAAGGATTGCTAAGCAATTGTCTGCAAGATCATTGGGCTGCTTATGATAAATCAGGGTATGCTGGTTTTGTTGGATTCTTTTACACATTCTCTTCTTTCATAGAAGACAACTTTATGTAATATGATTTAATATATGATCCATTTTCAGTGATTCACTAAATATTATGGACCATGCTGCATCTGACAATCATACATCATCATACATTGGAGGCATAAATGGAACTAAGTTAACTTTGGTGTTTGAAGGACAGCATAGGTCACACGACTTAACTACCAAAGGATTTCCAAAGATTGATTCTCACAACAGTTCTGGATTCCCCAAGGTATATTAATTATGCAATGCTACTTGTTAGATCATTAGAACAACCTCAGTTGCAAAGTTAAGGAACTCATTATCTTTCTAAACAAGAGATGCAAAATTTTATGCCTTGTTATATAAGTAGCAATTACATTACTCTTCATATATGACATAAAGTAACAGTGACAGATAGAAGAGAACAGAGTGAGTATTCGACATGGTCTCGACTTGACATGATAGTAACCACTGTATTTCTTGTCTTACTTCAAATCACAGGCTCCAATTTCGGCAACAAACAAGGAATCATCATTCGGGCAAGTTTCCGTAAATGACAAGTCAAGTCCTCTACATCAAAGTGTTATCAAGCGATACAGCACCAAGTTGGCATTGACAAGTGCGGTAAGAAAGACTTGTATGAGAATTTAAAATCCACATGCTTTTAGAAAGTGTGCTACTTACTATTACTACTCACTAGGACCTTTGGATGGGTACAAGGTTGCTCTTCATGGACATCAAGGTTGCTTTGCAATTACTTGCAATGCAAGCACATGGCTTCAAGGCTTCAAGAAGTCAAAGAAAGAGATTAGAGAGAACCTTGACTGATGTAATAGTCTTAATTCCAATGACAATCTTGATGCTACTTCCTGTAAGCAACTTATGCTTTTTGTTCTATTTTATTTGAAAAATTCTTGCATATATACAAATACGACGAGTAATTTTATCGCAAATGTATCAAAATGGATGAGTTTGATGTGTAAAATTAGAAATAGAGATACAAGTTTTGGCTTTCTCATTTTGTTAACAGGTAACAACAGTAGGCCATGCAGCTATAATAGCAGCCATCAAGAAATATATGCCATTCTTGGTAACAATTTGCTGCCTTGTCACTCATGTTTTGCTGCATTAATTGATGATGTAACAACATTGATGGAGGTTGCTTTTGCATGTGTAGATTCCTTCCTCTTATTCTCCAGAGCGTTTGGATGTTGTAAAACAACTAAAGCAAACTAGAGAGATGATGAGTAAGAGTAACCAGTCATTGCAAAATCAAGAAGATCAGCCACCAACCATTTCATGAACATGATTCTTTCTCAACTCTCAATACAATTTACATTTGGAGAAAGCAACTGTATATAGATGACAGCATTATTATTTTTATATACAATGTGAATGTGACAAACTTCCATTAGGGTACTCAATTGAATGGATCAAGATCCTCTAAAGTGAGGAAGTTGGTAAAGTGAGAAGTTAATTACTCTTAAATTAAGATAGTAGAACACATATTTTATGAAAATTATAAAATCAATGGTGATTAACCCTTCACTTTACCACTTTATCAACTTTCTTACTTTAGAGGATCCAAATTCCAATTGAATAAGGCCCTAAGCCTGTTGGATGTAATGCACATGCAGATTTATCCAAATCATTTATTAAAAGATGCTCCACTTTACAGATCTTCACTACTTGTCTGATGCTACCCTAATTTGGAACCCTCACAACTTTTTTTTTTCTATTTTGGGCACAAACCAACAAAAATGCCCTTAAAATTATCAAATCACTTACAAAAGTAAATTCCGATTTTATTTACAAAAATATTCAACCAACTTAGATTAATTTAGTGGTTAATTCACTAATCTGTTTAAACAAATATTAGCAATTTGAATATTGCCTTGTGTATATAACAATTTCTTGGCCTGTGACAAACCCTTAAATGAAGTTCAAAACCACAGTGGATTAATTCTTTACCTACCGAATTAGGACTTAGTAGATACCGTGAAAAAAAAAAAGACGACAAAAATATTCTCAAAATATTTTAAAATGCAAATTGAATTTAATTTTAGAGGTGATAAATGTAATGTGTGAAGAATCAATGAGTTTCACAATTTAATTTGATAAAAATAAAGGTTGGTATGTAATAAATCTTAATTTTATATGTAAAAAGTAACATTGTTAAAACTAATTGCACAACTATAATTTCTTAATTATTGTCAAATAATAGAAATAACTTTAAGTTAACTATATTTTTTAAGTATTTTCAAATCTGTATAACCACTATAAAATATTCATGATAATTTTTAATAAAATTATTTAAATTATATGGTGAGATATTACATGATTCGAATTACGCATAGGGAAGTTCGAATCACTCTGATTCAAATTATATGATGAGCAATTCCAATTCTATACAATACTCTTCTGCCCATTCTTGATAGCTTATGAATATTTTATTCTATTTAAAATAATTTAAAAAAATATTTTTTAATAAATTTATTTAAATTATATCACAAAAAAATATTTTATTCTATGCAAAATAATTTAAAAAATGGCTTAAAAGATGTTAGAAGTACTATAAAAATTTATAATGTCCTAATGACTTAGGACATTAAAGAAATACTCCACATAGTCACTAATAATTTAGAAATTAAAGAAAAAATATTTTTATCATGTATTTACCTAAATCACTAGAATATTACAAACTTTTATAGTACTCATAACATCTTTTAAGCCATTTTTTAAAATTATTTTGTATAGAATAAAATATATTTTTTAATTATTTTGTATGGAATAAAATATTTTCTTTCATTTCTAAATTATTATTGACTATGTAGAATATTTTATTTAAAATTTGAGTACATGCATGTATTTACCTAAGTTATTATAACATTACAAATTTTTATAGTACTCCTAACATTTTTTAAGCTATTTTTTTAAAAATTATTTTGCATAGAATAAAATATTTTTTGTAGTATAATTTAAAAAAAATTATTAAAAAAATTCATGAGCTATTAAAAATGGACAGAAAAGTATTGTATGGAATTCGAATTGATAACTCATTAATATTTTAAAGAAGTCTCGTAATTCAATATTTTGTTAGCTATTTTTTAACGTATGAAATAAAATATATATATTTTTAATTTTTAAATTATTAATTTTTTTAATAAATTTTTTTAATAAATTATTAATTTTTTAACAGTATAATTTGAATTATACCATGAATTACTGTGTATGTAATTCGAACTAAGCTGGTTCTAATTAAGCTGGTTCTAATTAGTGTGTGCTTGTGTTTGTGTGTAATTCGAACCAAGCTGGTTCGAATTAGTATGTGCGTGTATTTGTGTATAATTCGAACCAAGCTGGTTCGAATTATGTAGAAATAGATTTCGAACCAAGCTGGTTCGAATTACATATAAATGTGTATTGGTGGATTCATGAAGCAATTTTCGTTTTGGCTTATTCACGTAAATTATTTTCTCCCTTGGCTTATTTCTGTTTTTTACCCTAGAAATAACTTTAAGTTAACTATATTTTTTAAGTATTTTCAAATCTGTATAACCACGGTAACCACTATAAAATGCACCTTCTAATAATTGTTTGTTTAGGGTCTGGTATAAATTGCTGCATACCAAAATACCTCTCATAACATGGTTTTTGCATAACCTAGTAGTTTATTTGGCTGTCTAATGCATACAATTGACTAAAAATAATTTAAGGCATACTACAAACACACCTCAAATAAGAGAAGTTGTATTGCTCTTATGGCCTGAATTACAACTGCAAAATCTCAACTATTACCTACATACTCAACGGAAACAACTCCAAATAGACAAGAAAAGAAAAGTATAACACTACACAACATTCTCGTATATTCAATTCTGGTAACAATTTTGAACTTCTTCCGTGTCCAAAATGTTTTCTCTTGTTTTATTGTGTTTTTGCTAACAAGAACATGTAGAATATGACCTGACATGCTTCCATAACTGTAAGAAAATCAACCTCTTTTCTCATAGAAAGCCACACCAATCCAACACAAGATCTATATATCAAATCACTCTCCTTGAATCACGGGCAGAAGCAATGTGGTCCTACAAACATGAAACGATGTAATCAGGTTTATGCCAAGTCTCTTACTGAGAAATCATAAAATGATAATCCAGTGAAAACATCATCAATTTACAGAAAGTAGTAAACGAAAGGAGTCAATATAAGGAGGAGAATTAATTAAAAGTAATTGTGTCAATCCTTAAATTTATCAAACAATAAGATGTTTTCAATCATTCTTAGATAGTTAGATATGCCTCATTAAATTGAGGACTAAAGCGAGAAGATTTTATGTTGGCAGCACTCTTGTTTGCTCCATGTTTCAACTATGAGTTCTTGTTTCAAGCTTATCATTCATAGATGAATATCTTGTTTCGGAAGATACATCAAACTTCGTTCAAGTTGTAAAAAGTCAACACTAAACCCGATCCCATAAAGCAGTATATTCAAACAATGCTAAGATTAAATCGGCGAAATACTGTCAAATAAAGAAGAGATTAAATCGACAAAGGTACAAACAGGGATTTACATCCAGACTTACCGAGATAAAGTCAAATGCTTTAGTATCTTCTTTCTTTGAATTGTTCATCAGTGAGGTAGGAGGTTGGTTTGAGAAATTTGGTTGAAATATATCGGGAAGAGGTGTACTTCCATTGGGTCCAGTCATTTGAGCAGCACTAGCATTTTGCATGTTGGCATTATTAAGGTGTTGGAAATTAGCCATTGTTGCAAGGAGTTGCTGCTGAGCCAAGAGAGTCCCCATGGCACCATAATTAAAGGGCTGAGAAGCATACGGGTGGTTCAACATCATACCGGGTTGCACACCATAAGGCAGCTGACCCGTAGGAAACATGGGATTTACATTGAACCCAACTGTCTGAGAACCCAACATGCCACCTAAATTATTATCTGGAACCTGACTATTTAAACCCGAAAATAAAGATTCCGATTGCATTGTTGTCGCAGGGGGAGATGGTTTATGATTTGAACTTGAGGTATTTTCCTCTAATGACAAGCCACCCATTAAATCACCAACAAATTCTTTATGATTTGTTTGCTCGGGATTGGAAGCAAAGAGGTCAAAGGGTTGGGGATCACTCCTACTTGTCTGTCCACGACTTCCATGATCAACTGGTTTATCACCACCAACATCCATCCCGGAAAAGAGATCAGCTGCATGTTCTTTCTTCTCACTTGTATGAAATGATACACCAGCAAAAGGGTCGTCATCATTTTTTGGTTCATTAGTAGCTCCAACAGAACCACTAAAATCTCCAAATAAATCATCAACGAGAGGAGGTCTGGATGATGTCAAATTTTCTATATTCTGATCAAGCACATTCTTTGTAGTATTCTCCATTTCGAGATTATCATTTGAATCTCCAGTGTCAATCAAGTCAGGCAACTCAACAGCAGTAGTACTTTCTGTCTTCACGGCCTTCTCTGAATTAATACCAAAGCTATTTGAGTGGCCTACACCTAGAAGCCCAATAACCTGTCAATCAAGGGACAAAGGGCAATGTACTAAATTAAATTAGAAAGGTTGATCTTAGACTTTTCTGCTGACATTGGCTATAATCATTAGTGTTATTCAAGAGAAAATTACAAATGACACTCGGTTACCGGCATATGAGATAATTTATTTCTTGTGTAAGTGACTAAGAAAAAGAGAACTGAAATTACAAGGGTATGAAATGCATAAAACATGCGTCAAAAGTATGTCAATATCCATACTTCCATAAACAACAATAAATGAAAATATCAATTATCTAGGGTGCTTCGCAATTTAGATTCAATTTATCAACTAGCATCCTGCCATATCCTACAAATTCTGCTAGAATCTCCAGTGCCACACAAGCCAAAATTTTCAAACCTTAAGAGAGAAGGGGAGGGGGGATGAGGCTTGACCAATATTAAAATGTAATGAATAAGATGAAATTTCATGATTTCATGTGATAATTTTCTTTCAGATTTTGGTTATAAAGTTACCCTGACTGCCTTTTCCCTCAAAGAAGATTGGGGAGATTCTGAACATTTCACCACTGCATCACTATTTTCAGTGAAGTAAGAAAAAACAACTGAAAAATGATCATCATCCTTCTTTCTAAGCATGGCTTCGAGCACGCAAACAGCTTTCATGCGAACCTGAAAATAATATTCTCATAATAAGCTAAATAACATATAGGTTAATATGCAGAAAAATTTTCAAATATTTACTCCAATAAGATGACAAAAACAACAAAACCAATAAATGAATCATTAGTTTATGTGAAGCCTTTTTTAAAAAAATGTATATAATTATGTGCATTCCTTTGTAATTGATATGGACTTTTGATCAGTGACTTCATATTGTTGTAGAAACATTAACATCGAAGACATGCCTGCCACATGGGAGATTGAAGCTTTGGTTCAAGGGCATGACATAAAGCCACAGCATCCAACTTGGCAGCCTCTGTTAGAAAAACTTGAATAGCATCTCGAGTGGGTTGTAGCCGAATACCCCCTGAAGTTACAATTGTCTCCAGCAACCTATCCTCCCTTGTCTTACCTTCCGAATAACTTGCACCAGAATCACCATTTGATGTTTCCGTCTTAGTTACCCTTGAATCCTGACTCCAAGGACCACTGGACTTTGGAAGCTCAAAACTACTCTGATTTTCATTTCGGTATTTAACCGGTTCATATCTCTCACCACGTTCTTCTTCTATGGTCAATGACCTTCGAAGATTTGGACTCCTGTAGCTTCCAGTATCATTCTTCATTAGTGAATGTCCCTGTGTTAAGCTACTAAGTCCTTGCTTAATTGATGCACTTCCAATACCGACTACCTCACTAATAAAAGATTTCTTATCTTCTGATGGTGGTTCATAGTTTGTATTCCCAAACCCTTGTATTCGCCTGTTAATATCTTCAGTAGGCGCTGCCACTGGCTTATTTTCTTCTGAAAAGATGGCAGAGATAGCCTCATGAGCCGTGTCTCGCACAGCCTTATTTAGTGCATCACCTTTCAAAGGATCCAACTGTCCCTTGTAATGAAACAATTGACGAACTGCCACCGAATGTCTCTGCATTTCCCTTCTAAACTCTACACCAGATTTTCCAACACAATACTTTATCAATCTTAAAGCCTGCCAACAATAATGGAAAAGAAAATGAACTGAGTACACATAACTGACTTTATACAAATAACGAGCCTATCATCAAAGTATCTAACAACAGAAACATTATAATCCTTTCTTTCATATCCCTTAGTCAAGTTCCTGTAAACTAGAAGTTAGAACTTAGAACACATAACCACATTACAGAATAACACAATTTCAAGGACAACTAGAACAACTCATATTAGGATTTACCGTTTTAAGGATAATTTAGTATTGGAAGCAAAAGATGGACATCGCTCACCTCACAAGCACAACATATATAGATCAGTGGATTGCAGTATAGAAACCTAAAGCAGCAAAAAGCACATCCTAACAATAATGCCTAAATATTCACAATCACATTACTCAATCAGCAACAAAAATTGTACACATTCCCTAGCCAATTTAATTTAAGCTAATAAGAGATTCGTAGGCAGAGTCTATCAAGTTCATCTATTAACCTGTTAGGTACCCTAAATCATTATCTAACATGTGCAATGGCTTTGATAAAAAAAACTGCTTTTCGAAACAAAAATATTCACCCCAAACAATAAATATTCAAACTTTGAACCAGCCAGATCCACCTCGTCCAACTAAAACATAACCACGGAAAACCAGTAACAATACCAATTTTTCTTTCTTTTGTGTATACCTTCTGTTTCACAATTGGGCTCTTATGATCGAGTCTCTTCAACACAAACTCTGAAAGCTCCTTCACAATACTAACATGCGATGTCCTCAAAAGATCGCAGATTTCCTCCAATTTGTAAACCGGAGTGACCTTATCTTCATCCGAAGTAGCTGAATCGATCAACCTCGACCTCCAATATGACTCCACAGCTCTTCGACTCGATTCCATATTCCCCCAAACTCAATCAAATTAAAAACCCTAAAAGAACAAACTTTGCAAAGTGATCACAAACCCACCACGCGGAAACTTCCCCGATCAGAAACTAACCTAAGACCCAGAACCCAAAATGCCCTGAATTGGAAAACCCAACACTGTATCGAGGTTACTGTTATTTTTTTCAGGGTGATGAAGAATCCAGGAAACAGAAATGCAAGCGCGAATGATTTAAGAGTTGTGGAAAAGGGGGATAAAGAAATGGAAAACGATGTCGAAAGGGGGGTAAAGATGCGAAAAGGAAGAGATTGTATGAGAATTGGGGGGAATCTGAAACGGGTTGGGTGTCTGTGTAACTGTTTCTGTTGTGTAACTTTTGTGATTTGGGAATCGATTTAAAAAGAAAAAAAGAAAAAAGAAAAAAGAAAAAGAAACTCAGAATTGTATTGAAATTGAAGGATTAGAGAGAGAGAGAGAGAAGGTGAGAATGATTTGTGGCAGCAAAACGATGAAAAGAAGCATGGAAGGCGTGGCAGATGAGTGAATTAGAGTTGATTTGTCTCGAGTCTCAAGTCTCAACATAATTGCGAGTTCACTGCGCACGTTAGCACCCGCCGCCGCAAGCTGCCAATCCACCTCCGTAGTTATTTTTTCAAAAATACGCAAAAAAAAATTTAATATTTTTTCTTCATTTTCGATTGAATAACAAAAGTAGGAATCTTATAACAAAAAGTGAAAAATTGGAAAATTTCTTTTTATTCTCAAGAAAGAGATTTGCTATCTACACATAAATTTTAAAATTTTATAAAATATTTTTTATATAAATCATAATAATATTTTGATATTATATTAATATTAACATAAATTGATTCTTTAATTATTTTTAATGTTTTATTTTATTTATATAAAGTGTTTAAAATATTTTTTGTTTTAATAAATAATATATACTATTTCTAAATTTATTTCAAGAATATATATTAAGAATAAGACTGGATATGCTAACACGTGTCTGAAATGTGTCCGACACGTGAACACGATAACTCAACGAAGTGTTCGTGCCTCATACTCTACTACACATCCAAGCATTATTGTCATTCAAGTTCAACCAAGTAGACTCAACACTAACAAAGAGTGTGATTATACACATTCACATCATTCTTCCAACCAAGTCATTTATGTTCACGCACGGAACTTTACGTTATCGTCATCGTCTTCTTCTTCTTTTTTGCGTTCTTCCTCCTCCTTTTCCTTCTTCCTCTTCTTCGCGTTCTTTCTTCTTCGTATGTTTTTTCCTTATCGACATAGGCTGATTTCTTTCGATATGAAAAACACATTGGAGTTGTGCAATGAAATGGACATATGGACAAAATTTTCACTGATATGGTGTCAGCCCAAAACGTAGGTTACGTTTTGCTCTTGTCCCTCACTTTTTTTTTTGTTTTGGAAAATAAAGGAACGGAGCTTGCATTTTGGATTTTTGGAAGCTTTTAAAAAAAATTATTTTCGTTTAGCCCAAACGCAACCTGCGTTTTGTGATGGGCTGTTTATTTTTTTGTTTGGATTAACAAAATGCAGCTTGCGTTTTGCTTTTTATGTCAACCTTTTTTTTTTTGAGATGCAAAACACAGGCTACTTTTTTTGAGGTGTCAGATTTTTTTTTTGGAAAACCAAAAACGCAGGTTGCGTTTTGTGCAAAAAAAATATTTTAATCAGGAGGCCTGCCTATAAATAAGAAGCAAGACTCGCTCAAGTGGCTTCACTCCACTTCTACTCATCCTATTCTTCTTTCTTGTACATATGTTGTAGTTCTTAGTTTCTTTGGCAGTTAGGTGTGTCAAAAAAGTCGGATTAGGTGAGGTTGAATTTATGGAAAATATTATAAATTTGTGAGTGTATTATAACGGTGAGGTTATACCAAACACACATGAAGGTAGGGGTGCACATGGGCCGGGTGAAGCCGGGTTTGATGTGACCCAGACCCGACCCGAAATATACACCGGGTCTATTTATTAGACCCGAACCCGACCCTAGACCCGATGAAACCAATACACTTTCGGGCCACAATTATACCGGATAAAAACCGGGTGAAAACCGTGCCGTTAACATTACATTATGTTGATACCTTCTTGTAAGCTAGCATGTAAAAATATCCAAATTTCCAAGACTCCAACCATTATTTAACATGGTAAAATTCACTTAGAAAAATATAACAAGAACCAACCCTTCTTTAAAATGAAAGCATAACCACAATCAATACTAAAGCAAAACCACAATCAATACTAATATTGTCTAATAATACCAAATATTTAAATCAATATAAACAATGAAATATTATGCATTAGTCTAAAGTCTTATGCATTCTAAACATAAAACATTAACTTATAGTCTTATAATGACTAATAACACAAAATATTAAGGTTTATAATATTTAAATTCTACATAAGAATAGTCAAGATTCATCACTAATAACACAAAATATTAATTGTGTATGATGACCGGGCCACCGGGCTGACTTCGGGTGACCCGAGCTATGGCCCGGACCCGACCCGAAATAATGACCGGGTCTATTTTTGAGACCCTTACCCGACCCTAAACCCGATGAAATCACACCAAATTAGCCCCTAAAGTGTTCGGGACCGGGCCGGGCCTTCGGGCCGGGCCGGGTCTGTGCACCCCTACATGAAGGAGTGACTTTTGTTTGTGAATGTCCGTTGTCATTTGCTATTCCATGTACCATGAGTTTTGTCGAGTTGAAAAATGGATTCTGTAATAACATTCAAAACCACATTTTGAAAAGGGTGAGCAACCTTTTATACAGGAATCCTGTGCAAATATTTGGTGGGCTGATACAGTTTCAAATAATGCTCATCACTGACGATGCTAGTATGCAGCAGATGTTGTGTATTTATCAACAAACCCAATTTCACGTGCCGTTGATAGAGCTGCACGTTGAGTTCGAACAGCAGTCAGGGTTGGGCATGGTCGGCGAGGAGGTCAATGTTGATGAGCTGGGGATATAGATTGGGAAGAAGATAATAATGACAGTGAAGAGGAGTTTGAAACCAACTATGAAGTCGATGACGAAAACGATGACGGAGACTTGGCAGGCCATCCAGCGGTGCAAAATGAAGCAGATGCGATTGTAAGCCACCAACCGTTCGGTGTTCCGTCTTTTATGCGAACTCTAGATCTCGAAGCCATGCATGCCCCAGAATTTTCTGAGTATGCGAATACGGGTATGTTATGATTATTAATTCAAGTTTCCTACAGTGTTTATTTTATTTGCCTTATCTGACAGATGGTGGTGCGCATGTCGTAGGTGAAGGCAACGCTGCGGCAGAAGATGGCGAGTTTAGTGTCGGAATGGAATTTGGTTCGAGAGAGTCGGTGATATCTGCAATCAAAAGCTACACTATCTCTAGAGGAGTTGATTACACTGTGTATGAGTCTGAGCCGCAGACATTCTACGCGAAATGCAAGGGTTATGGTGCAGGGTGCGATTGGCTTATCCGAGCTAGCTTAATTCGAAAGAAAGCTTGTTGGGAAATCAAGAGATACAATGGCAAGCACACGTGCACTATGGGCACGATTTCACAAGATCATGCCAAGTTGGACTCAGACACAATTGCAGAGGCCATTAGGCCGTTGGTCGAAGCAGACCCGTCGATAAAGGTGAAGTCTGTTATTGTAGAAGTTCAATCTAGGTTCAACTACACTGTAAGTTACCATAAGGCTTGGTTGGCAAAGCAGAAAGCTGTCGCAAAGGTTTTCGGTGATTGGAAAGTTTCTTACCAGACTCTGCCAGTATGTTTGAAAGTAATGACTGTGAAGATGCCAAGGTCTCGTGTTCAAATTAAAACGCTCCCCAACGGACTAAAGTGACCCTCGGCTGGAATTACCAAATGTGGTATGTAGGGCTCAGGTGCCTGATGTGGCTGTGGTTCCGCTATATATGGTGCTTGGTTGTTGCTGTTGGCCGTAAACCGGATCCTGAAATTGATGGGCATATGCCGGATCCTGAAACTGCTGGGAATATACCGACATCTGATACTGGTGCTCATATGCCGGGACCTGATAGTGGTGCTCATATGCCGGAACCTAGTTAACAATTAATTACAATGAATAGTAATTAATGATAATAGATAAACCTAAACAATAATAATTAATTATAATTAATAGATAAACCTAACCAATAAAATAATAATAATAATAATAATAATAATACTAGTAATTAATAATAATACTTGAAACTGCTGCTCATGAGGCGGGACTTGCTACTGAGGTCCAGCTGGTTCTTCCTGTTACTGCTGTGGTTTATTGGCGCCAACCTCTTTACCTGCAACTCTATCTGACAGTCGTAGGTGAACCCCGTACTGTTGTGTGTACCACTCGTAGTACACTGGGAGAGGATGCAAGTCAATAATCTCCTTACCTAACTGCAATGTGTTATAGCGGTCAGATCTCCACCTGTTAACCCATTCACTGTAAATCTCTCTCCAGTCATGGTTTTGTGCTCCTGTCAACCGCTTGCAATAATCACGAACAAGGTCGAACACCAGGTCTGGTGGAAGCTGTTGCATCCCGAACTATCGTCTAACTCGGTTTGTCAGGTGCCATTCTATGCACTCGAATGACACTAGCGGCGACTGGATAGAGCACATAAACAAATTGGCAGCGAGGTCATTCGGAACCCCCACTCCCATATACGGCCGCCATATAAACTGCATATTAGTTACCAAGAGGCCGATTAGAAAAATTATTCTTATGAATAAAAACATTGGACATTAACGGTTACAACTTACATCGTCAACTCCCATGTCGTCGAGTCCTCGCCTAAAATGCGCAGTAGGCCTCTGTATATATCTTGTATGTCGGCGCCAATGACTCCACCTAACAAAAAACAGAATAATAATAATAATAATAATAATAATAATAATAATAATAATAATAATAATAATAATAATAATAATAATAATAAAACAATACCATCGCGCCAGTGGAATACCAACATCGCCGAGCTGATCGCGGGGTATAGGTGTCAAGAGCGGCATACGCTTCCACGCCCAAACAAAAAGCAGTATCAGTGGGCCATCCATCTCTTTACAGTTGTATCGTGATGCACGACACAACAATCTGTATAGGTGTTCCAGACTGGCTGCCCCCTAACTGTATGCTGAAATCCGGTTGAAATCCCGAAATAGCGGTAGAAACTTCGAGTTCAACGAAGTGGCTGACTTATCTGGAAACACAACTGTTCCGAGCACGCAGAAAATGTGTGCTCGGACATACCGCTCAACAGACTCCTGAGTGTCACACGGCTTGGTGTCTCTGCACCGTCGGACCCATGCAAGATTAACATTTCCCAACACGTGATATTGCGGACCAGGCTCCCGACCAAAACACGCAATGCAGTTCTCCACCAAAAACTGGTGACTGCTGTCTGATCTACCCGTAACAGCCTCCCCATTAATCGGGAGACCAAGAATATAGCTCACATCTTTCAGCGTCACCGTCACTTTCCCGACCGGAAGATGAAACGTGTAAGTTTTGGGCCTCCACCGTTCCTCCAATGCACTTAACAGTGCAGATTGGCATCTTATTTCGCCTACTCGTGAAACGTGTTGAAACCTAGTCAATGCCAGTGCCACTGCAGCTACCTCGTTAAAGGTATCTGGCGGATCAAGTTTTCTGAGCAACAAATTCCTGATAGTCTGCAAAAAGAAAAATGATAATTATTTAAATTCTAAATAATGTCAGTTAATAATTTATTCAAAAAATAATAGCAACAGTAATTAAACATTATTATTATTATTATTATTATTATTATTATTATTATTATTATTATTATCTTAAATAAAAGATAATAAATTTTTATTTATTAAACAGTATTATTTATTTATTTGTATATTATTAGAAAATAATATAATTATTATACAGTGTTCTATAATAACTAACAATTATAATAATAATGTCAATAATAATAATAATAATAATAATAATAATAATAATAATAATAATAATAAAGACGGTAACTAAACAGTATTATTACTATTATTATCTTAAAAAATAATAATAAATTATTAAAAAATAATAAAAAATTGTTAAATATTATTTATTTATTATTAAAAAATAATAATTTATTATTACTATTCTAAACGATATTCTATTATTAAACATAGAAAATGTTACTAAATTATTAAAAAATAATATACATTTGTTTGTTAAACAGTATTAATTATTAATTATTAGAAAATATTAATAATTTATTATTATTATTCTACACAGTATATTATTATTACACTACTCATGATAACAATTTATTTTCAAAAGACTTAAGCATAGTAAAAATAATAAACCGTAATGAGAAATAAATAATAATATAATAATAGTAATAATAATATTAATAATGATAATAGTAATAAAATTACTAATTACAACACAAATAAATAAAATTCGAATAAATATATATATCCTTCATTAAATATTGAAAAAAATTACTTACTCATTGAGAATGATCCAAATATTCAATAATATGTTCTTCCAGTTTGGTAAAATCACGAACCATTTTTTCTTTCTGCACCGTATACTTCTTCTCCCACACTTTACTTTTTCACTCTTAACTCTCTTCACTCTTGCTTCCTCATTCTTGTTTCACTCTTCTTCAGATTCAGTAACGTTACTTCATTTTTACTTGGCCTCCCCTATATGCGTTTTGGCTTTTAAAGACTGAAGTGACCACCCTCCATGACACGTGTTGCGCATGCAGCTAGGAAGGTTACAAAACGCAACTTGCGCTTCAGGGGCGGAACTACATTGTAGCAAAGGGGGACAATGGCCCCCCTAATTTTAATTTTTTACATGTAAATTATATGTAAATTTTAGTTTAGCCCCCTTAAAATTTTATTTTAGTTTTATTTTATTATATAAATATTTTTGGCCCCCTCTAATCTTTCATCTAGCTTCGCCCCTGCTGCGCTTTGCTCTGCAAGGCTGACAAATGCAACCTGCGTTTTGCCTAACCCAATGCTGGTCAACACCTGCTCCTGTCAGCATGCAGGAGACACCGGGGCACGTTTCGCAACTTGGTTCCCTTCCCAGCCCAATCGCAGACTACGTTTTGCAGCAGCTGCACATTTTTTGTTTCATCGCCTGCAAAACGTTACTTGCGTTTTGCAGTTAACTGAGCAATGCAGGTCCACATTTGTGGACAACTCACCATGCATCCATATTCATGTTTATTACCATTATTTTATCCATAACTAAATTAATTTCTGTACTTATGAGGGGGGAGGTATTTACCATCTTCCCTCCCATCATTTTCCCATTTGATTGTGACGACTTTATGATTGCTTACTAAACATGTTTGGGCTCATTTTTTTTTTGTTATAGAACAAATATTGGTGTTGTCCAATATAATGGACATATGGACAAATTTTTTCTGCTATGGTGTCAGGCTTAAAACGTACGATACGTTTTATTTTCGGCTGATTTTTTTTGTTTTTTTGTTCAGAAAACAAAACAAACGCAGCCTGCATTTTGTTTTTTGCATGGTTTCCAATTTTTTTTATTTTGTTTTAGCCCAAACACAGCTTGCGTTTAGTGATGGACAGTATTTTAATTTTTTTAAACCACAAAATGCAGCTTGCGTTTTACTTTTTTTTTGTCAGATGTTTTTTGGAAGATGCAAAATGCAAGTTGCGTTTTATAAACTATCAGATTTTTTTTTTTGAAAACTGAAAACGCAGGTTGCGTTTTGTTTAAAAAATATATTTTAATCAAGAGTTCCGCCTATAAATACGAAGCAAGACTCTTATTCAACTTGCCTCGTTCCACTTCCACTCATTCTATTCTTCTTTTTTGCACATATGTCATAGTTCTTAATTTTTTTGGCAGTTAGATATGTCAAAAAAGTCAGATTAGGTGAGGTTGAAGTTATGAAAAATATTGCAAATTTGCGAGTGTATTATAACGGTGAGGTTATACCAAACACACATGAAGGAGTGATTTTTGTTTGTGAATGTCTGTTGTCATTTGCTATTCCATGTACCATGAGTTTTGTGGAGTTACAAAATAGTCTTTGTAATAACATTGATAGCCACGTTTCAAAAAGGGTGAGCAACATTTTATACAGAAATCATGTACAAGTATTTGGTGGGTTGATACACTTTTGAATGATGTCCATCACTGACGATGCCAGTATGCAGCAGATGTTATGTATTTATCAACAAATCTAATTTCACGTGCCAATGATAGAGCTGTATGTTGAGTTCGAACAGCAGTCGGGGTTGGACGCGGTGGGCGAGGAGGTCAATGTTGATGAGCTCGGGGATATAGATTGAGAAAAAGATAATAATGACAGTGAAGAGGAGTTCGAAGCCAACTATGAAGTCGATGACGAAAACGATGACGGAGACTTGGCAGGCAATCCGGTGGTGCAAAATGAAGCGGATGCGATTGTAAGCCAGCACCCGTTCAGTGTTCCGTCTTTTATGCGGACTCTAGATCTCGAAGCCATGCATGCCCAGGAATTTCCTGAGTACGCGAACATGGGTATGTTATGATTATTAATTCAAGTTATGCGTAGTGTATATTTTATTTGCCTTGTCTGACTGATGGTGGTGCGCATGTCGTAGGTGAAGGCAACATTGCGGCGGAAGATGGTGAATTTAGTGTCGGAATAGAATTTAGTTCGAGAGAGTCGATTATATCTACAATCAAAAGCTACACTATCACTAGAGGAGTTGATTACACTGTGTATGAGTCTGAGCCGCAGACATTCTATGCGAAATGCAACGGTCACGGTGTAGGGTGCGATTTGCTTATCCGAGCTAGCTTGATTCGAAAGAAAGCTTGTTGGAAGATCAGAAGATACAATGGCAAACACACGTGCACCATGGGCACGATTTCACAAGATCATGCCAAGTTGGACTCAAACACAATTGCAGAGGCTATTAGGCCGTTAGTCGAAGCAGACCCGTCGATAAAGGTGAAGTCTATTATTGCAGAAGTTCAATCCAGGTTCAACTACACTGTAAGTTACCGCAAGGCTTGTTGGCAAAGCAGAAATCTGTTGCAAAAGTTTTCAGTGATTAGGAAGTTTCTTACCAGACTCTGCTAGTATAGTTGAAAGCAATGACTGTGAAGATGCCAAGGTCTCGTGTGCAAATTAAAATGCTCCTCATTTACTGTGAGAGTGAGGAGGTTCAAGGTATAAGAGTACTGCACCGCGTTTTTTGGAGCTTCTATCCGTGTATTGTAGCATTCAAGCATTGCAAGCCACTGGTGCAGGTTGATGGTATGCACTTGTACGTTAAATATAAAAGTGCACTTTTGGTTGCGGTTGCACAAGATGGGAACCAAAACATTGTGCCCATTACACTTGCGATAGTCGAGGGTGAGACGGCAGACGCGTGGGAGTTTTTCCTGACCAATTTGTGGAGATATGTTGTTACCATTAAAGTCATGGGCATTATTTCTGACCGCCATACCTCTATTGACGCTGCAGTAGCTCGCAGTAACGGTGCATGGTCACCACCAAAAGCGTGGCACATGTACTGCATTAGGCACATCAGGTCCAACTTCTTAAGGAGGTTCAAGGCTCCGTATTTGCATAAACTGATGGTTAACATAGGTATTTCATTTCACTGTTATGGTCCTATTCATAGTAATTTTGTGGTCAATCCTTACGATTAACTGAATTGTTGAATAGGCTATTCTAGGACGGAACAAGAGTACCAAAAAAAAAAACTACTAGAGGCTTAAAAAGCGGGGTGAGGCATATACTCAATAGTGCGATGACATCGGTGTTGAGAGATGGGTGTTGGCATTCGATGGGGTCATCGTTGGGAACATATGACGACAAACTTGGTAGAGTGCATAAATTCTGTCCTAAAGGGTGCACGCAACCTTCCTGTGACTGTCATTGTTAGGTCTACTTTCTATCGGCTGAATGAACTGTTTACTCGGAAGAGCGCCGAGGCTCATGAGCGTCTCTGCAACGGATTCATGTATTCATAGGTTGCAATGAAGAGAGTTGAAGAAAGCTTTCGACGTGCAGGAAACATTGTGGTCAATCGGTTCGACAAGCGGAATGAGATGTTTGAGGTTCGCGAGATGCAATATGGTTCCGTTTACACGGTTAACCTTACGCAACAACACTGCGACTGTGGCCATTTCTAGGTCAAGCGACTCCCATGTCGCCACGTTCTTGCATGTTGCGCTAACCAGCGTCTTGATTGGCAATTATATGTGCACGACGTGTACAAGATGTTTGAAATTTGCAAGGTGTACAGAGACGAGTTTGTTCCGATGGGTGACCCATCTATGTGGGATAGATATAAAGAAGCGAAGGTGATCGCCAACTGGACATTGAGACACGCGACGAAAGGAAGACCGAAGTCAACCCGCTACTTGAATGAGATGGATTCGCAGGATATGCGTGGTCCTCGCCGGTGCACTATATGTGGACGCGAGGGACATAGCCGCAGCCGATGTCCTCAGCGCGCAGGTCCAAGCACCGCTGGAGGTCATTAGTGGTTAACATTTTCAATGTAACCTTGATATGACCTACTTCACAATTATATGTAACTTTTTATGTAATCTCGTCATTTTTGTTAACCTAGTTAACAATTTGTAATAAATAAAGTTTTTAATAAATAAATATTTCGTTACAAAAGTGCAATATGATAATCTCAAACAGAGTTATACGAGACCAAAGCTAAATATATAATGATAATAATACTAAACTGAATACAACACTGAATACAAGATCAACTGCAATAGACTACTTCCTTGGCGCCTTTTTCAAATACAAGGATGGGGTGTATTTGTCCGGAGGCAATCTGTGTCCGTAAGTTATACGGATGACCCTGAAACACACCGGCATTCAGCCAACTGCCAATGTCAAGACCACCGAAATCTGTCATGCTCGCACCACCAGTGTCATACAAACCGGAACCACTCATCTCCGGAGCACTCACTTCACCAAGATCATACCAGTGCTGCAAGTCATGTCCCAAATCTCCCTCTTCCTGCTGCGGGTACTCATTCGAATCAAACAATTGGGTACGCGGTGGTGCGGAAGGACCGGGCGGATCTCCTCACCTAACTGCAATGTGTTATAGCGGTCAGATCTCCACCTGTTAACCCATTCACTGTAATTCTCTCTCCAGTCATGGTTCTGTGCTCCTGTCAACTGCTTGCAATGATCACGACCAAGGTCGAACGCCGGGCCTGATGGAAGCTGTTGCATCCCGAACTGTCATCTAACTCGGTCTGTCAGGGGCCATTCTATGCACTCGAATGACACTAGCAGCGACTGAATGGAGCACATAAACAAATGGGCAGCGAGGACATCCGGAACCCCTACTCCCATATACGGCCGCCATATAAACTGCACATTAGTTATTAGGAGGCCGATTAAAAAAATTATTCTTCTGAATAAAAACATTGGACATTAAATGGTTACAACTTACATCGTCAACTCCCATGTCGTCGAGTCCTCGCCTAAAATGCGCAGTAGGCCTCCGTATATATCTTGTATGTCGGCGCCAATGACTCCACCTAACAAAAAACAGAATAATAGTATTAATAAGAATAACAAATTAATAACAACAACAACAACAACAACAACAACAACAACAACAACAAGAATAAAAAACAATACCGTCGCGCAAGTGGAATACCAACATCGCCGAGCTGATCGCGGGATATAGGTACCAGGAGCGGCATACGCTCCCACGCCCAAACAAAATGCAATATCAGTGGGCCATCAATCTCTTTACAGTTATATCGTGATGCATGACACAACGATCTGTATAGGTGTGCTAGACTGGCTGCCCCCAACTGTATGCTAAAATCCGGTGGAAATCCCGAAGTAGCGGTAGAAACTTCGAGTTCAACGAAGTGTTCGACTTATCCGAAAACACAACTGTTCCGAGCACGCAGAAAATGTGCGTCCGGACGTACCGCTCAACAGACTTCTGAGTGTCACACGGCTCGGTGTCTCTGCACCGCCAGATCCACGCAAGATTAACCTTCCCCAACACGTGATCTTGCGGACCGGGCTCACGACCAAAACACGCAATGCAGTTCATTACCAAAAACTGGTGATTGCTGTCTGATCTACTCGTAACGGCCTCTCCATTAATCGGGAGACCAAGAATATAACTCACATCTTTCACCGTCACCGTCACTTCACCGAACGGAAGATGAAATGTGTGAGTCTCCGGCCTCCAGCGTTCCACCAAGGCACTCAGTAGTACAGAATGACCTCTCATTTCGTCTACTCGCGAAACGTGTTGAAACCCAGTAAATACCAGTGCCACTGCAGCTACCTCCTTAAAGGTATCTGGCGAATCGAGTTTTTTGGACAACAAATTTCTGATAGCTTATAAAAAAAATATAATAATCATAATAATTAATCACAACAACGTTACTCATAATAGTAATTATTATAACAAAATTACTAATAATAACAATAATATTAACATTATAATAATGATATAATAAAAATAATAACAATAATGCAAATAATAATAATAATAATAATAATAATAATAATAATAATAATAATAATAATAATGAGGACGATGACATACTCTACTCATAATAACAATAATCATAATAAAAAAAATATTTAATTAACTAAAATTAATAAAAAAACTTCTACACAGTTTTATTTATTATACTTTATTACACAACTGTATCATAAAAATTAATAATAAATTATTTAAAAATAATAAAAAACTTATAATTTATTACACATTGCGGTTAGTATCATAAAAATTAATAATAAATTATTAAAAAGTAATAAAATCTCATTAAAACTAATACAAAATTTATTAAACAGTATTTTTTATTATTAAATAATAATAATAATAAAATTAATAATAACAATATCAAAATAAAAAAATATTTACCCATTGAGGATAATCCAAATATTCAATAATGTGTTCTTTCGATTTGGTAAAATTACGAACCATTTTTTCTTCCTTCACCCTATACTTCTTTTTCTCCCACACTTCTTTTTCACTTTTGCTTCTTTAGTTTTTTCACTCTTCTTTTCTTATTCTCGTTTCACTTTTGGTTCATCACTGCTTCTCCTATCTGCGTTTGATTTTGGCTTTTATAAACAAATTTACCACCCTTCATGACACGTGTCGCGCATGCAGCTAAGGTGGCTGCCAAACGCAACCTCCGCTTTGTCCTGGAAGGCTGACAAATGCAACCTGCGTTTTGCCTTCTCCAACGCTGGTCAAAAGTGCTCCGGTTTGCATGCAGGGGACACAGGACCACGTTTCATCATTTGGTTGCCCTGGCCTGCCAAACGCAGGCTGCATTTTGCAGCTTGCTACACTTCCTTTTTTTCGTCCCAGCCAAAATGTAATCTGCGTTTTGTGTTCTCTGACAATACCAGCTCCACATTTGTGAATAACACACCATGCATCCATTTTTTACCAATTCACCATTTTTTTATCCATTTACGAATTAATTTCTGTCATTTTTTGCTGCTGTATTTTTCTTTTCTTTTCCTCCTACTCTCTTTGGTGATTTTGTAACATTATGTATTTCTTCTTCTTCTTCTTTGTTTGGTTTTTCTTCTCTTTTTCTTGGTTTTATTTCTCTCAACAGAGTGAAATAAGAAGAATTATAACAAAATGAAATAAGAAGAAGATGAAGAAGAAAAAAATGAAAAAAAAAAAAGAAAAAGAAGCAGTAGAAGATGAGGAGGAAGAGTTTTGAATTGTGCAGAACAACGAGACCAAATACACTTTAATTCACTCATAAATGTAGGAGTGAGTACGGGTCGGGTTGGTTCGGATTTAAGGTGAAATTAGAACCAGACCAATTGAATTGTAATTGGTTCGGTTTGGTTCGGATTTGCATTTTTTTATGTGTGTACCCGAACCAAACCAAACCGATTAAAAACGGATTGATTCGGTTCGGGTAATTAGGTACCCAATGAAACAGAAATTCATAAAAAAAAAATAAAAAAACAAAATTTTTATCTTAAAGATTTTGTAAGTACAATAAACATGTAACATTAATAGAAATAATCCAAACATGTTAAACGCCAAATACATTAAAAATTAAACACATTAAAATCTAAATATATTAAACACTAAAGACATTAAAATCCAAACATATTCAAAGGCATAAATATATTTTAAATTTTTATTTTTTTATTTAATTAATATATAGTCGGGTCTACGGGTTGGTTCGGGTTCTGCACCCCAAAACTGTTATCCGAACCAATTATTAGAGAGAGTCATTGGTTTGGTTCAGGTTGGACCCGATTACCCGTTGATTCCAGAACCAATTTAATTAGTTTGGTTCAGATTCGGACGAGTAATCGGGTACCCGCGACCCGTGCTCACCCTTACATAAATGAACCAAAATTAAATTGGAAAATGAACCGAAATTAGTTCAAACTTGAACAAAAACTAACTAAACAACCACACATGAACAAGTTCAGCAAATTCAAGTGAAACGAAACTAAATGAACCAAAATAAAACTAAGAAATTAACCGAAATTTCTTAAGAAAAAAAATTGGTAAATACTTAACAGCAGCATCAAGTGAACCTCAGTTAATTCACAAATGAATCAAAAAATAAATTCTGAATGAACCGAAATTATTTAATGATGACGATACACAAACAAGCTCGTTTCAAAACAAGCACAGACCAAGTCAATTTTAAACAAAAATCCATCCAAATCAATTTTAGATCAGACAATATCATCAATATGGCAAAAATTCAATGATAACGATAACAATAACGGCGATACGTATTAGAAGAAGACAATGACGATAACGATGATGACCATGATGATGATGATGATGATAAAGAAGGAGAAGGATGAAAAGAAAAGAGGAGAAGAAATTTCAATAAGAAATGAATAAGGAGAAGGAGGAGGAAGAGAAGGAGGAGGAGGAGGTGTCGTTGGTGGTGACGACAGTAATAAAATTGGAAAATAATGAAAAATGAGGAAAAGAAGAAGAAGATGTAGTATCAAGGGTGAAGAAGAAGAAGACATAAAAAAGAAGCGTGTAAATTTAAAAGACTTAATTGAAACTGGTTGATTAAATTACTTGAATGGGAAATTTTATTGTTCAAAAAAATTATTCTCTAATGGATTAAGATACTTGTTGCTTTAACTTAAGATCTCGATATCAATGAGTTATTGGTTAAAAATGTATTAATGAACTTTTTGTTTACTAAAAAATTCAGAATTTATTTATTGGTTGTTATAAAATAAGAATGAAAGTGAGTTGAATTGAGTTGAATTAAATTAGAGTAAACTCAAATTTTATTTATAAAAATTGAATTTAACTTGTGATTCAACTCATTAATAATCGAAATTATTAATAGAATTCAAATTCAATGTAATTAGTATAATTAGATTTAGTCTCAATTAATATAAATAAGTTTGAAGCTCAATGTAATGACATAAAAATTATTTTATTTGTAATGAATATAATATATATTTTAAAAAATGATGTTTTTTTATTAGGAGTATTCATAGATTAGATTCTATCGGTAAATCTACAATATTTATCTATATCCAATTTATAATTTGTGGATATGATCTGATTCGCAAGATGATTGGATCGAATCGCACATGTCATATTTATATCTACTGATCTGCACCAATAATAAATATATATGTTGTATTTATATTTTATTTCAATTAATAATTATTGTTCATATACATGTTATATTTTTGTTATATAAAAAAATTGGTTTAATAATATTTTAAAAATAAACATATTTAAAACCATAAAAAAGGGTCGAATTTGTCATTAATTAGTTCACTTAAATAAATATTGGAATTCGAATCCACCTTATACATCGAGTGATCTATTGACCAACAACAAATTCTTAAATAAATCTCCACATAAGACTATATGATAGATATTCTACGATCAGTTGCTTATTTTTTTTGCATATGACTCGATTTTTTCTGTAAAACTAATAGATAGAAAAGTCAGTGTCGTCTACTAAAAGTGTTAGAAGATTGTAGGTTGTGTTTGTTTACAGGGATGAGACACAAAGATACAAAATTCAAAAATTGTGTTTGACATATGAGATATGGATAAAGACATTGTGTTTAGAGACACTGACTTAGTATATTTTGTGTTCATCCTGACAAAAAAGACACAAAAATATTAACAAATGATATAACTTATTTTTCATTTTTTCTTTTATTATTCTTGTTAATTTTTTATAATTATATTTTTTTATTATTATATTTTTCTTTTAAAATTTTTTAAATAAAAAAAATAAAAAAAATAAATTTTTATAATTTATTTTACTTTATTATTAAATAAAATACAAAAACATTAAATTCTATATTTATATTATTTATGTCTTATTCTCAGTATCTTATCTTATCCTATTTTCAAAAACAAAAGCATAACATAAACAAGTTGTAAACTTAAACAAATCTTTTATATTCTTACGCAAAAATACCTCCCGCTAACTTAAACTAGGAAAAATTTAATCAGCTACAGTTATAAAGAACTGATATCGGTGCATAAATCCTTCACTTGCCACTCACGTTCAACTTTAATCCCAATACCAAAAAGAAAAAAGAAAGATCCAATTCACCAAGTCATCATAAACTCTTGATAAATCACAAACAAGAAAAAGAAAACAGCTATTGCATTAGCTGATGAGTTTTCTTTACTAGTTATTAAGAGGAACAAACTTAGATCTTCTAAAATTAAATAAAATAACATAAAAAAATTAATTATTATTAATTTTATAAGTTTTATAAAACAGTCTCATTATATATTTAAATTTTTTTAATAATTAAGTCTAAATAATTTTATTCAAATTTAATAAAATCTACTCATACAACATATGTATAAAATTATATCGTTTTTTTTTTTTTGTATTTTTTCGTGCACCTCTTACTTCTTCTATTGGTGTTATTATTACTGCGTTTTATCTTCTCCTCTTATTTCTTATGTGATATTGCAGTTATTTTTTTCTTTAATTTTTTTTGTTTTATTCTTTTTAAAAGAGTGAAACAAAAATAATTGTGAGAAAATAAAATAAAAAAAAAATAAAAAAATAAAAAAGGAGAAGAAGCATTATCAAAAGATGATGATGAAAAAGATACAGAATTTGTTGGAAAAATAACATCGAAATTTTTTAACAATAACAGATAAATTTTTTTGTTTTTGCACTAAAATTTTGTTACAAAACACAAAAATGTCATCTTTAAAGTTATATTTTTTCTTCATTTTATTATTTTTTTTCTTTTTTTTTTCTGTTGTTCTTATTTCTTTTTCTATGAGCATTGCTTCTCATATTAGACTTAAATATAATGAGCATGTTTGAAATATATTACAATCTTATTTAGTTGAATGAATGTATATTTCTCTTTTTTCTTATGATTTTGCAGCATTATATATTTCTTCTTCTTTGTTTATTTTTATTCTTGTTAAAAAAAGTAAAACAAGAAGAATTATGAGAATGTAAGATGGCAAAAGATTTGATGGTCCTATAACAAAACATGTTTTTTAAGTTTTTCAATAACTGCTAAATAGTCCGTTTCTAATTTTAATTACAAATTAACCCCATATATTTTATTTAATCATAAAAACTATTTTTTATTTTATAAATTATTATTTTATCATTCATCTATGTTTATTAATAATAAAAAACAAAAGCAATAACGAATTAGATCTTCCATTGATCATAATAACTTTTTGGCAATCCCAATCGATTAAAAATTTATCTTTGATCTATTACATCCGTCGAGGAGTTTGAAATCATGTTTATTAGAAAATCAATCGATTGGATTAACAAAACAATCGATTGAATTTCAGGTTTCTCATAACTCAATCGATTGGACTTTAGGTTACCAAAAAACAATAGATTGAAAGTTACAAGGCAATATGGTTTTCGCAAAAATAATCGATTGGTCATATTACCTAATCGATTGAACGATGACTAGAATGTAGGTTTTTTATAATTCAATCGATTGTTTATATTACCCAATCGATTGAAGGCCGCTATTAAAATATATATGAAGGTTTAATCGATTGATATGATAATACAATCGATTAAATTTTGTACGTGACTAATGGTATATTCCAATTCAATCGATTGGTATGATCATTCTATCGATTGAAATGTGACGTAAATAAGTTTTTTCTGCATTCAATCGATTGGTAGGATAATCCAATCGATTGAATTTTGAATCGTGCCATTCTCAATTTTCATATCTTTTTATAAAATTTGAATCGCGCTGTGACTAATGGTTTATAAATTTTCATATTACCCAATCGATTGAGTTATGGGAAACCTGAAATTCAATCGATTGTTTTGTTAATCCAATCGATTGATTTTCTAAGAAACACGATTTCAAAATTCTCGACGGATGTAATGGATCAAAGATAAACTTTTAATCGATTGGAATCACCAAAAAGTTATTACGATCTAATTCGTTATTATTTTTATTTTTTATTATTAATAAACATAATAGATGAATGATAAAATAATAATTTATAAAATAAAAAATAATTTTTATAATTAAATAAAATATATGGGGTTAATTTGTAATTAAAATTAGAAACAGACTATTTAGCAGTTATTGAAAAACTTAAAAAACATGTTTTGTTATGGGACCATTTAATGGTCCAAACGTTCTGAGACTATTGAATCCGGTGCCAGCAAAGCGTATAATCATTTTTAAATTAAGAATTTTTTTGGAAGGTTAGGAATTAGAATTTATTTAAAAATTATTCTTTTTATTTTCGAACAACTAAAAATAAATAATTTAAATTTCAGAATTCTAATTTTCAGTTTTTTTTAATTATAAATCAAAATAAAAAATATCTAATTTCCAAATCAACTCTCATACTCTTTAAACTTAAATTCTATTATATTAATATATTATAGTCGTTTTAATTTTTAAATCATAAAATTAAGTTTTAAATTGAAATGAATTCTTTTTTTAAAAGAAATAAATTTTTTTCTCATGTTAAATAATTTTTAAACAAACTCTAAGATTTTAAAAAAAAAATTAATAAAATAATAAAATAAAAAATTAATCAAACAAAATATTTAACCTAAATCTAATCAAGTTATTATAACTATATTCAACATCACGCACATCACGTGCTTCTTCTACAAATGATAACAAAATAAAGAGCGTGAATATTCAATTGAATGAATGTACGTAGAATTGAGCATTGCAAATGACGGTAACCGTAGAAAAAGAAAGTAGTTACGTGGAATGGAACCCTAAGAAAAAAGAGAGCTGCAAGATGAAGAAGAATTGAAGAGGATGGTGTGATATGTATGCAGAGAAAGAGAATAGGATTCGTATGAAGTATGAATGTGATTTCGTTGTCACCGTCATCACGTACTATTTCTATTTCCTCCTTTTTTTTTTTTTTTTCTTTTTCTTTTTATTTGAATTTTTTTATTTTTTTTCTTTTTTTTTATTTTAATTTTTTTCTTCTTTTTTTTTTCTCTTCCTCCACTATCATTGTTTTCATCGTTATTGTTAATATAATTATTATCATCTTCATTTTTTTTTATATGTATAACAATTTAAAACAAGTTTAAACTAAAATGCACCTTATTAAAATTCAAAACGCACTTAAATTAAATCCAAAATGCACCGAAATTATTTATTGATGACAACACACAAACAAACTTAGTTCATAACAAGCACAAACCAAAAGTACACCTTATTTAAATCTGGAATAAAAAACAAAAATAATAATAAATTAGATATTCCATTAATCGTAATAATTTTTTGGCAATCTTAATCGATTAAAATTTTATCTTTGATCCGTTACATTCGTATAAGGTTGTGAAATCGTGTTTCTTATAAAATCAATCGATTGGATTAATAAAACAATCGATTGAATTTCAGATTTCCCATAATTCAATCGATTAGTATTCATGTTTCCACAAAACAATCAATTGAATGATGATTAGAATGTGAGTTTTTTCTAATTCAATCAATTGTTATCCAATCGATTGAATTGTGCACTACGTTATATGTTACGCCGTTCTCAATTTTCTTACTCGTGTTTATAAATTATTATTTTATTATCCATCTATTTTATTTTTAAAATTCTATCTTCAATTTTTAAGGTTTTTTTTTATTTAAATACTCTAATCTTATCTCTTCTTTAATATTAAGGTTATAAATTGGTGAATATAGAACTTTCACCCTCAACTCTAACTCTTCTTGTGTTTTTAGTAGCGCATATCAAAATTCAATCGATTGTATTAAGGAAAAAACCTTATTTACGTCAAGACTTCGGGAAGGAATCAAGCGAGAGAACATAAGATGAGATGACACCACCTCCAACTCAAAACCTTAAGGTAGTAAGTTAATGGGTCTCTCATCTTATAAACTCCTCACTCTTCCTTGCTTTCTTTGATGTGGGACTAACTTCAATACTTTTCTTTGATGTGGGACTAACTTCAATACTTCTCACACTTGCAACATTAACAATCTACCTCTCAAGTGTGAGCCTCCACATCAACCCTCATCAACTCCCCCTCTTTCTAGCTCATACCGCCGCAAAACACCGCGGGACACACCGCCCGGACCACCTTTGTCGGGAAGACTTTCGATGCTTCACCTTGAATACTCCTTAAAACCAGACCGATTAAACCATCGGCTCTGATACCATTTTGTTGGATCAACCGTGGGAAGCTTTCGACAATCAGGGAGACTTCGGGGAGGAATCAAGCGAGAGAACATAAGATGAGATGACACCACCTCCAATTCAAAACCTTAAGATAGTAAGTTAATGGGTCTCTCATCTTATAAACTCCTCACTCTTCCTTGCTTTCTTTGATGTGGGACTAACTTCAACACTCCTCACACTTGCAACATTAACAGTATTATCATATCAATGGATGAAACTTTCATATATCATTCTAATAGCGTAAGTCAATCGATTGGGTAATAGAACCAATCGATTGAATTAACTAAACCCAGATTGATTTGATGATCAATTGGGTAATATTACCAATTGATTGAATAAGAAAAACCCCACATGCTTTGCAAAATTCAATCGATTGTATATCAATTCCAATCGATTGAATTTCTAACAAACACGATTTTTTCAATCTAATACGTATATAACGGATCAATGATAAAATTATGATCGATTAAGAATGCAAAATATTTATTACGATTAACGAAAGATCTAATTTATTATTGTTTTAGTTTTTTATTATTAATAAACATGATAGATGAATGATAAAATGATGATTTATAAAATAAAAAATAAATTTTATAATTAAATAATATATAAAAGACTAATTTATATTTAACAGTTTTTAAAAAACTTTAAAAATATGTTTTATTATGAAACCATTTAATAATCTAAAAATTTTGGTACAATCGAATTTAGTGCCGGTAAGCAGTAATAAAAACTCATATGCAATTTCATGTAAAGTTTATAATTAAAAATGGTTAACTTCCTATGAAAAGAACTACATGTTACTTTGTACCTAGTGTTTAAGAGGCAACGGGTTTGATGAAGCGGCTAGCTACTTGCAATAGCATAGTGTGACGGCGAAACTAAACTTTCATGATAAACATAGAAGCACCTTGCATATGTACACTGAGAGAGTAGATAATAATGATCAAAATAATCATCAACAAATTGGTCAACAATAATGGGAACTAAGACGTGTTTCTCCTTTAAATCACACAAAACAATTCTGAAAGACGGAGTAATGGCGAGAAGAGCATCATTATCCGAGATGTACAGGGGTCGCAAACAACGAACATCATTAGGCTTAACCACTTGCCGTGGAATCAAAGCCAATCTACTCCAAGATTCAGTTACTCCATACTCCTCCATCACCCACACAGCCCAATCACTTCTCTTATGCTCAAAACAAACTGCTAGACGGTTCCTCAACACCGATAATTCCACGCTAACTCTCACATCATCTTTCGGATCTCTTTCAGGGAGAGGAAAATAACTGTAAGTCTCGTTCCCTAAGTCAAGGGAAAGAATCACGTCATTCATCCCTACCCAATTAAGAGTGTTATTGTTACTGGAGCTAACAAATTCTCCGTCTCTGTTATTCACGTCGATCGGACCAAGTAGGTCCAAATCCACATCCTGAATCGTTCTCCATGACGAATTAGGGGCAAATGTGTAAATTACAGTCCTGCGTTCATATGATGCCAAATCTGTTAGCATCCCGAAGAGCTTGTAACTGTCACTGACGCGATCGTAACCGAAGCCGCAAACAACGAAGAAACCACCGATTTCTGGCGTCGGTTCGGATGTGAATCCGGTACAGGGGTTCCACAAGATGGCATTCACGGTGTTAGGAGCAGTTTCATCAACCAAACAGAGCAATCCATTGCAAGAGCCAATGACTCTGAAGTAGCGTTGTGTCTGGTGCTCGTAGCGCGCGACTTGAGTAGGCTCACGAAAAGTGCTCTCGAAGACGGATCGTATTGAGAAGATTCCGATTCCTCGGTATTTGTAGTCAACGCCGTAATAAGCAATTTGTGGATGTGTCAAGGTTGGATCCACCAAGATTGAACGTCGGGCATGGTCATGGGCGAATTTGGAGCTCGAAATTAGGGTTCTCCATGAGCGGCAGACGGTTCTTAAAGGAAGAAGCGAACTCACGGGAAGCCTGAGTAGAATCTCCTCCACGATTTCGTCGGGAAGCTCAAAGATTTGCAGCGACATGACAGTAAAGAGAATGCAGAATTGAATCACACCATGCAAAGGGTTTGGTAAATATTGATTCAATCTAACTAACTTCAAATTTTAAATTTGAGTTTATATAACCTGTGCCCAAGATATATAAGATTGATAAATTAAGATTTTTTTTTAAATACAAAAAATTTAAATTTTTAACATATTTATTTTTTATTTATTAAATAAAAGGGTAAAGTATATTTTTTGTCCCTGAAGTTTGGCAAAAGTTTCAAAAATACCTTAAGTTTTATTTTATTTCAATTTTGTCCCAAAAGTTTTCGATTTGCATCAAATATACCCCCGACGGTTAAATTTTCAAAAAATTTAAAACTAATCTAACAATGATGCTTAATTTACCTGTGTTAAGGGTTGTTCTTACGAAATTATTGTTGAATTGGTCTTAAATTTTTTGAAAAATTAGCCGCCAAGGGTATATTTGATGCAAATCGAAAACTTTTGGGACAAAATTGAAACAAAATAAAACTTAGGAATATTTTTAAAACTTTTGTCAAACTTCAGGGATAAAAAGTATACTTTACCCTAAATAAAATATTTTATTAATAATAATTTTATCATGTATTTTTAAGATATAAGTTAGATAAATTTTTTAAATTTTATTTTAATTTAATTTAATTCCATTATTATGATAACCAAATGCTGGTTTTGATTTAAATTCGGGTCAAAAAGGACGCTTTTATCATGATGAGGAGGGGTCAACTATTGCCTTTGCATCACTATAGAGCATCCAAAGATGTTTTCTCAAGTTGGATTGCTATTTACATGTCAAAAAATAATTACTTATCAAGATATTGATTTTAAATTGTTAAAATTATGTCTATATTAATATTATCTTCTTTTGCTTCTTTTATTTATTTTTACATATGATGTGTAATATTGCATAAATTTAAGAAAAAGTTAGAAAAAAAAAAGTCATATCCTATGTCTTATGAAAGACAATGATGTTAATTGTTAAGTATAAGTATAGAGTATACGATTTCTATTTTCTAGTGAGTTATTATTAGGTGCTGTAAATTATTATTCTTGCCCTCGTCAACTAATTATTTTCGACATTACTATAAAAAATAAAAATATTAATAAAATAAAAACTATCAATAATATAACAAATAATAAAGAATAAAAGCATTTATTTGTTCTAACTATAGATATATGAGATATTGACATGTGGAAGGGAGTAGTACTATTGACCCGGAAGACGTTATAACTTCTCTAAGTACGCACGTTAAGCATTTTAGTTTGGTTAATTAAGAAAACAGAGAAAGAGAAATAAAGAAAATGAAAAAATAAAACAAAAACAAAAGTAAGGGTAACATATATTTTTGCCCATAGGAAACCCTCGGTCACTTCTTGTTTAGTGCAATAACTTTTTTGCTTTAGCTGGCCCAACAAAAAACCAAAAAAGCCAATTTGTCCTAGACATAGACATTTGCACACTGTTACATATGTTCATCTCCAATTTTGGGAGGCTCTTAGACTAATGACAAATATCTAAGCCTCCTAAACCACATTTTTAGGTTCGACTCTTGATAGAAACAGTAGATTAAGAACCCTTAAATAGAGAGCGTCTGAGAGTTATATGACCAAAAAAAGAACTACTCTCATCTAAACTCCTGCATCCAGGTTCTCCTTTACTTCAACACCATGAAATTTGGGATTAACAATGACACCTTAAACAACCATTTACAATAGGGTATTTTTGGAGACAATATTAATCCTAACACGTGTACTTCCTAACTGTTAATGTATGAGTAACTAATACATGCATGATATATGAAAGTGGCGGTGATAGATAGTGGCTATTAATGCATGAATTATATAAAGCTGATAGATGATAATGATATTGTGTGATACTAGTAGATGATGCTTTAGATTGTTAGTGAGAGAAAAAGAATAATGTGGAGATAACAAATATAACAAGTGTATATATTATATGAGTAAATACCCTTTTCGACCCCTTTTCATTTTAAAAATTGACAACACGCTCCCTAACGATTGTAAATTATCATATCGGCCCTTATCGATATACTCTGTGATACCAATTAGCCCTTGAGTTGGTTTCTCCGTTCAAAGTCGACGGAAAATGCTGAGGTGTAACGTGCAGCCTGTGACGTGGCGTTGGATCATCAAACGTGGATTGCTCTGTGGGCATGTGGACAAATAAGCCCCTGCACACTCAGCAAAGCGATGTCGTTTTAAAAAGAAGGCCTCTGGCTCGTTTAGGGTGAAATCTCATTCTCTCCATTTCTGAACCCTAACACTAGTGCCCGAAACATGAGCGATCCAGAGCAATCTTCAACCTCTAACACACGCCGTGTCTGGAGGAAGAATATGGTGGGTTCGAGTAGCAATGCAAGTGAGGATAAGAAGGCCAAGTTCCAGCACCCTAAATGCAAGTGTGGCACCTATGCAGTCATGCAACAGTCTGGGACAGCCAAGAACCCAGACAGAATCTTCCTGGGTTGTTCTTACTATGGCGTAAGTGTGCATCCATCTTGAGTTTATGTAATCAACTTCCTATGTTGTTTAACAAGTTGTATTCACTATAATGGCGATTGTAGATGGAGCAACGTCACTGCAACTTTTTTGTCTGGCTGGACGAACTGATTGCTAAACATTTTGAGTATGAAGATGACAATGATGTTCAATAAATAATGATGATGTTGGAGAATAGATTGGAGCAACTGGAATTCAAGATTGAGGATGAATATGAAGGAAAATCCAAAAAATGTAGTAATACCCATGGTGTATTTGTTACGCTGGCAATGTTAATTCTGTTAACAGTAATTGTGTTTGTAGTGTTTTAGGTTATATTGTGTTGCTGTAAGTGATGCATGGACAAGGTTAAGAGTTGGGTTAATTTTCTCTGTAATTGTAGATTCTAAATGAATTGAATGTGAATTTTTTTTGTAATAATGTAAAGGCTGAACCCATGATAACTCTGCACAATGTTGTATAAGCTAAAAGCACAATGTTTATATCATACTGCTAAGCACAAAGGCTATTACATATTGAGCCAAAATCATCAGCACATGTCTGAATTCACAAAACAAAAAATATGTTCCAGTAGTGTTAAGTGTATTGCTCCTTATAACTTGACAACCAAAAAACTTCACACCAAAATATTCATAACTATAACCACAATTATGTCATTTCTGAATTCTTGGTGGCCTAAACCCCATATGTTGGCTTGAATCTATGGGGTGCATTTAGGCCTGGTGTGGGGATAAACGTGAAAGGAGTTGTGGCAGTCCCTGAGCCAGTTGCTCCTTCAGTTGGAAGTTGCTGCTGAGTTGATGGTTGTGATATTGGGGTTGTTGCTTACTGTAGAGGTGGCTGAATTATTGGGGCTGTGTCCTGCTGCATAGGTTGCTGAACTGTTGGGGTTGTAGCCTGCTGTTGAGGGTGGTGAACTGTAGGTGCTAGAGGTATAGTTATTGCTTGCTTGGGTCTGAGATTTGGCCCGTGATTGGGTGTAGTTGGGGTAGCAGGGTTTGAGGGCTCAGTGTTGTAGTCCACACCCTAAACCACATAAAAACAATTCAATTTAGTGTATATGCTCTAGGGCCAACTAATTTTATAGTTAAAGGACATGAATCTGTAAAATAACATTACCTCTACTGGTGGTTGGGCAGAGTGTGAAGATTGAGTGTCAACCCTTAGGGGTGTCCGCGGATCGGATATGGCCAAAATTTCGATCCGATCCGCACTACAATCATCGGATCGGATCGGATCCAATATCCACAGTTTTTAGGGTTGGATCCGATCCGCACATTTGCGGATCGGATCAGATCGGATATTGGATATATCCGCAAAATACAAAAATATTTTTAAAAGCTTATTTTTATTAAAAAAATATCAATAAAAATTTATTTTTTCTATTCTTTTAAATATGTTTACTCTTAAAATAATATTAAACATACTTTTCTTGAATAATAAATTAAAATAATTTAACATATATGATAATTATTAGTTAAAATAAAACATAAAAAGAATATTTTATTTATTTATTTCTTTATTTTTGCGGATACGCGGATATGCGGATACCAACACAAAATCCGCAATCCGATCCGATTAGTGTGTGGATCCGATCCGATCCGATCCGATCCGATCCGATCCGAAAGCCTTGCGGATCGGATCCATATCCGCAATTTTCAGATCAAATTCGGATAAACACCGCGGATATGCGGATCGGATCCGATCCATGGACACCCCTATCAACCCTTGTCTCTTGTTGGACTGAATTCGGGTTGGAGGTCTTCGGGACTTTTTTCTTTTGCCTTTTTGCTTTACCCTGTGAAAGACACATGAGAAGCAAAGTAAGCACAGCCATGATATGAAAAAAAACTTAAGTTTAGGATCTCAGACAATGGACTACCACTGGATCAATAGATGTGGCAGTAACATTTTGGGGAACATTGGTTCCAACTCCGTCCCCGGCCTGTTCAAATCCAAAAATAATATCTCAACTACTATAATTCTCAATTGAACAGAGGAAATAACAACTACTACAATGAAAAAGAAAAACATGAAGAACTCCTTTAACCTGTGCTTCCTGCCGATCTGGAGGTAGCTGTGATGATTGGTTTTCAGTTTGTTGTTGCTTTGCCTTCTTTCGTTTTGGCTGCCAATTCGGATTTGAAGGAGGGCCTTTGCAAGTCATGTGGTAGTGTCCCTTTTACCCACATTTACTGCACGTGACTTGGAATGACTTCCTCACCTTGTGACCTTGCTGCTGCATTTGTGACTCAGCCACCACATCAATAGCCCTTTTTTTGGTTGGTCTCCCAGGGGGTCTCCTAATGATTGGTGCCTCTGGACGCAGCCTGTTGGTTTCTTCCCAAAACTCCTCAGAATTCATTGGTTTAATGGAGTCCCCATAAGTAGCCCGGACAGCTTCCATTGTAAGCCATTTGTGTGCAAAATTCTCTGGCCTCAGCCCTTCTTTCCTTAACCTTGAGATAGCAGCCACTGCATGCTTGCATGGCAACCCTGGTAGGATAGATACATAAATCCGACTTTTACTCAATCAATATTTACCTAAATCACATAAGTATTATTGCCAAGAAATCAGTTGATGATTAAACCTGTTAGTTGCCAAACGTTGCAAGCACATGTTTGTCTTTGCAAATTAACAGCCACTCTGATCTGGTACCTCTGGACTTCAAACAATACCCTTGCTTCATCCCTAGCCCACTTTGCTGTCCACTTGTTGCTGTCAGGAATGATGTACTCATCCAACCTTAGTTGTTGAACTGGAGCCAATTTGCCCTTGCATTTGCTTATTCTGTGCTTGTGTCCTGTCATCTTTCGCATAATGTAACTTCGAAGCTCCTCGCACATAGTTAAAATCGGTTTCTCTCTATACTCCACGATCTTCGCATTCCAAACTTCGCACATGTTATTGGTGATATTGTCACACTTCGGGCCATGGCTAAAGTAAGCCTTCGTCCATGCACCAGGATCAAACTTCCGTAGATATTCCCAAGCAGCCTTGTTCACCTTCTTCACAAGTTTCATTGAGTCTTTGAATTCCCTCATTGTTGTGCTCTTAGCAGCCTTCCAAACTAGCCCTTTTGTGTGCTTGTCCTTAAAGTGCTTGATGAAGTTTTTCCACATATGTAAGACGCAATTCCTATGATGGGCTTGTGGCATTACCTCATGCAATGCCTTAGCCAACCCCTGCAATAACAATTCAGCCAACAGTTGAATTAACAAGTAAGCACAGAACACAAACCATATAACAAAAAAAAAAACACAAAGAAGGAAGTAATGTAACCTTCTGCTGGTCGGACATGAAGTTCCACCCATTGGCAGCCACAGGACCAAGATCATCGTGCAGGATTGAAAGAAACCATTTTCAGAAATCAGTGTTCTCATCTTCAACTACAGCAAACGCAATTACAAAGAAACTATTATTGGCATCCTGCCCCACAGCTGACAAAAGATGACCACCAAAGTACCCTTTTAAGAAGCATCCATCCAATCCGATCAGAGGACGACAACCCGCCTTGAAGCCTTTCTTGCAAGCATCCAGTGAAATGTACAACCTATTGAACAGTGGGCGACCTTCCAGTTGAGGAATTACATCAATCATGCCAATGGATCCAGGATTGCTTCTGTGAATTTCATTTAAGTAGTCATGTAGCTTTCCATATTGTTCTCGCTCCTTTTCAATTACTTGCTCTCTAGCAGCTTTCAAGGCTCTGTATATCATCCTATAGTTTATATGGACATTATAGTCCTGTTTCATGTGCTCTAGTGCCTCTTTCGGAGTCATTAGAGGTTGAGTTACCAACCTTTTTACCAATTTACTTGTCACCCAAGCTCTATCAGCCATGTTACTGCTCAAATTCCTACCACAGTTGTGCTCTCCAATGAATGTCTTTATTTGAAAACTTAGACTCTGACTATTATGAGAGCAAAACACCAGCCATGGACAACCCTCCTTAGCACACCTTGCTCTAATCCTCTTTGGCTCATTCTTCAAATACATAAGCTCTTTTCCCTCATATACAAAGTAGTCTTTAAGTGCTTGCTTGAACATTGACATGGTCTCAAAGTGTTGTCCAACCTGAAACTGAACCTCACCATACTCTGCATCCTCATTGAAGTCAGGATATCTTGCCTTATGCTCCTCATCTGAGTCAGAAATTGGGGAGTTAAATGCCTCTGACTCATATTCATATGGCTTATCTTGGTCTGAGTCCAATTCCTCATCCACTGGATCTGAATTGAGCTTATCCCTTGCCTCATCATTTGAGTTTTCCTCACCTGGCCCATTACCTTGATCTCCACTAGGCCCACTGTTTGGCTCATTGTCTGCTTCTTGTTGGGATAGAACATGTTTTCTTTTTCTTCCAACATACCTTTTTGCCTTCTTCTTTTTAGTCCTAGGAGACATGTCCTTATCAGCAAAACTACCAGGTGGCACATTCTTCTTCTTTTTAGGTGTCTGTTGTCTAACACACCTCTTCTTTCTAGCACCCTTCTGTCCAGCATCCATTGCCTCTTTCATCCTCACACTAGGCTGCTTCTTCCTCACACTCTTCCTCTATACATTAACATCCTCATCACTACTACTACTATCAGATTCGAATCCAGGTGGAGGGGGTTTGTAGGGTTCATCTTCAGTTGTCTCATATCCGTCATGGGAAGAAGGTGAATCTACCTCAACAACATCAGGCCCATATACTGGTTGACTAACATCATGCTCAAAGTAAATAACCAGCAAATCTGACTCCACATTCTCCATCTTTTTATCACACATTTCATTGATTTCCTTATCTCCTTTAAGAACATGCAACACAGACTCTAAATCAAGGACACTGCCATCATACCAATACATCTGTTTGTAACTTGTATACCCTAAACCCTTGAACATTTCCTCCAAATCCTTGAAATTAACATAATCTATGTCTAATGGAGAAAATGTCTCAACACTTCCGTCGCGGTAGTGCAGTGCACCATCTTCATCCCGTTCAAACCAACCCCCATTATAAAAAACAGGGACTATTTCATATGACATCTATTAGAATAACAATGTGCAATAATTAACAAAAACATGCATGGGGTGATCACTGATCCAAATCATCATTAACAAAAACCAAGTTCAGTAAAAAAAATGGAGCAACACAAGCTAACGATGCTTCAAGCTCAGATAGCGACACTATCCTTAGTAGCGCCGTCAGTTCCTCCGTCTGCAGCACCGTCAACACCTCCCTGTTGGAAGTCTCTGTCAGCTTGCTTGGAGGGAAACGTTTCATTCTCTTAGGGTTTCTTCGTAATTTTGAGGAGAGAACGAGGGTGATGTATGGTAATTGAGGTGTGTACAAGGGGGAGAATGGGATTTCACCCCAAACGAGCAAAAGGATGCCAAACAAAACGACGTCGTTTTGCTGAGTGTGCAGGGGCTTATTTGTCCACATGCCCACAGAGCAATCCACGTTTGATGATCCAACGCCACGTCACAGGCTGCACGTTACACCTCAGCGTTGTCCGTCGACTTTGAACGGAGAAACCAACTCAAGGGCTAATTGGTATCACGGAGTATATGGATAAGGGCCGATATGGTAATTTATAAACGTTAGGGGACGTGTTGTTAATTTTCAAAATGGACAGGAGTCGAAAAGGGTATTTACTCAAAAATATAATTTTAAAAGGATTAAATAAATAGTATATCTTGTAAAGGATTGACAGTACACATCACAAAAGAACGAAAATGCAAAATTGAATCAAATTGATTCAATTTAACCAACTTCAAATTTTTTAATTTTACTTTAATTTAATTCCATTATTATGTTAACGAAATGCTGATTTTAATTTAGATTCAGGTGAAAAACAATGTTAATTTCTATCATGAGAAAAGTTAACTATTGCATTTGCATCACTATAAAAAAAAACTAATTAAAAATTGAATGAAATTATAAAGATTAACAAAATAATTAATTAAACTTATTAAGTACAAGATGCGATTTCTAGTTTTTAGTGAGTTATTATTGGGTGATTTAACTACAAGTTATTATTCTTGCTCTCATCAATTAATTATTTTTCACATCAATATTATAAGAAAAATAAAAATATTAATAAAAATAAAAACTAACATAAAAATAATACAATAAATGATAATGAATATAAGAGCATCTAGCAATGATACCTTAAACAAACATTTACAATAGGGTATTTTTGGAGACAATCCCAACACGTGTACTTGCTAACTCCAACCATCATATACCCATGTTAAGGAAGAAGGAACTTGTTCTCATTGAAACATTCAGAAAATAAAATTACGTTTACACCATGCGGTTATTTTTTAATTTCCACAAATATCGTTGCGGTAAAAATCTTTGGTTTACGTCCAAGGGGTTAATTAAGCAGCGTTTAGTATGTAACCACAGAGTTAATTGGACATTCAATTTTGACAAGCGTCAACAATTTATTAGAAGATTAGCACTTAGCCACTTATAGCCACCTTTAACTTAGCTACCATAATCGTCGCCTAAGTATACCGTCACCAAATTCAAAAGATAATGTCACATTTTATAAATTAACTAATATTATGTTTAATATTGGTTAATTTCAATTAACTGAGTATACGTTATACCCAAATATCATTTTGATTTTGATGTCTCCTATATATATAATATTCGGCTCCAAAATATCAGGCTGGCAATACAGAAGCAAGGCAATTTGGAAATAAAAGAAATGATCCATGCTATGTTCATATTGCATATTCTATAGTCTGACAAGTTTATAGTATCTTCTAATATAGTTGGCAGATAAGGATTCTAACTAATTAGTGGCTTATATATACAACCAACCATTGAGACAAATCATGTGCTGCTGAAATGAAATTATATGGTTTAAGACCTTATCTTCACATAAAAATACAGAGTGTACAAATTACTTCGATTAGCTGGTTATTTATATAAATAATTTTGGTATTAGTTTTTTAACAATAAAACTTTACATCTAAATCATAACCCGAATTAAATTCAATTAAATATTTTAAATTCACGCACACATATTTTAAATCAACTTCAACGATTTTAAATTGAATAGAATAAAATAGAATGAAATCTAATGCACAGGGGAGGCAAGTATTGCACAAGAAGGGCAATGGTCTCCCAAATTAAAAATTTTAATGTATAGAAGTCATTAATTTTTATATAACCTCCCTTAATTTTATTTTTTTTCTTCTAGAATTATACTTTTATGTTGGTCCTAAGAATTATTCTAGCTCTGCTCCTGCTAATGCAATTGAATAAAGTGATAATAAATAATTTTATTATTGTTGTTTATGAATTTGAATTTGGATAGAATATATGAGTTTCTGAATTTATAGAATGCACAATTTTCGGTTCATTTATTATTACACAATGGTGTTGTTATAATAATATTTCGGTTCATTTGCTGTCTAGGTATATTGTGAATGAACAATTTACTCTAAAGATTGAGATGACTTTTAAGACAAATTGAATGGTGGGGTGTTCACGGGTATCGGGTATCCGATTACCCGTGAGAATTCGAACTGAACCAATTAAATTAGTTCTGAAATTAATGGGTAATCGACTACAACCCGAACTGATGACACTCTCTGTTAATTAGTTCAGGTAATGATTTTTGAGATGCAAAACCAAACTAATCCGTAGACCCAAATCCTTTATTAATTAAATTAAAAAATATATAAGTTTATATATATATATATATATAAAACTTTTACTGATTATTTACGACAATGACTTAAGTATTTGGCTATAATTATGGATTATTATAGATATTTTGTTATTATTAGCATATTATTGATTTGTTTATTGATTTTACATGTTTATTAATTATTATATTTATAAGAATTTTAAAATAAAATTTTTGTTTTCTTATTTTTTATTTTTATAAATTTCTATTTTATCGGGTACCCAATTATCCGAACCGAACCAATCCATTTTTAATCAGTTTCATTTGCTTCGGGTACACACAAAAAAATGTAAATTCGAACCAATTACAAATTCAATTGGTTCGGTCCTAATTTTACCCAAAATCCGAACCAAACAGACCCATGAACACCCATATTGAATGGAATAGAATAGAATCTAATGCAATTGAATAAAGTGATAATGAATAATTTCATTCTTCTTTACAAAAAAATTTGGTCAATACTAACTTCAATTAACACACAAATGAACCGAAATTAGTTCATATTTGAACCAACAGTCAAAAGGACTCAATCATTAACAAAAAGCGCATCGAATTCATTTCTAGATCCAAACTCTCAATTAAACTAATAAATGAACCGAAATTACTTAAGGAATAAAAAAATTGATAAATATTTATCAGCAACATCAAGTAAACCTCAATTAACACATAAATGAACCGAAATTAGTTCAGATTTGAACAAGCAGTTAAAAAGACTCAATCATCGACAAAAATACATCGAATTCATTTCTGGATCCAAATGAATCTCAAATAAACTAAGAAATAAACTGAAATTATTTAATGATGTCACCAGATAAAATCATAACCAATAATGATATTAGCAAAATGTTGGTGTTGTTGGTGATGACGATAACGAAAGAGAAAGATAACGAAGAACGGTTTTTCATATTAGAGCGCGAAGAGTAATATTTGTTTGGGAGGTTTCGAATGCGTCTTTTAATGAGAGTAGTTTTTGTTCGTGTTGGATCTGCTTAGTTGAACTTAAATGACAATATCATTTGAATGTGTAGATCTAATTTTCTTAATTAGTGGTATTGAGTTCAAATTTTGAGAATGAAAATAATTTTTTGGTAAACCTCTATTTTCTATACTAGTGAGCGCGGATCGTGTACCAAGACTTTATTTTAAAGAGGAGTGCTAGGGGGCAGTACTTTTGTTAAATTTTGGTCAGTACTTAACCATTAAAAGAATACCCCATCCGACCCCTGACAATTATCTCGAAAGGACAACGAGGCCCCCAAGAAAAAAAAACACCCAATCCGGCTCCTGATAAATTTTTTTTGGGACAGATTAGCCCCTGTGCTAAAAAAAATAACATTGATTTTTTTTTGGCACAGGGGCCTCGTTGTCCTTTCGAAGTAATTGTCAGGGGCCGGGTTGGGTTTATTTTTTTTGTCAGGGGCCGGGTTGGGGTTTTTTTTTTGTTAGGGGCCTCGTTGTCTTTCGAGGTAATTGTTAGGGGCTGATTTGGGTTTTTCTCTTAAAAGAAAATTGAATGATTCTATACTATTAGATGCAAATTTCACACCATTAAAAACATCATTAATGACTAAAAACTACAAAATCTATTGGTCCCTAAACTTTTTCTATTTTAAATTGATAATATAAATAGTTTAACAACATAATTGGATAATTATGCATTTAAGTATTATTGTGGACTGCTTATACTACACACTTATTGATGGTAAAAAATAGCATGAAGTAGTTTAGAAATATGTTAATTCATTTAATATAGTCGTTTAAGCTAGAATAGGAATGGAAAAAATATATAAAAAAAAATTGTGTAAAGTATTCTTTATTTGGATATATGTTTGACTTGTGATTTTGAAATAAATATTCCGTATGCAAAATCTAAAATTAATTTTTATCACTATATATATAAAGGCTACGCTCATGTGAAATCCCTTCCATTATTTATAAATGGAACTTTTTTTAAAATATGAATACAGATTATTAGCTTCATGTGATATTGTACTTAAATAACTTTCAAAGCCACCTACCTAATAAGTTACCCATATTAAATATTGAGGTGGCAAAATTAACTGTTGAAGTAAGATAAGTCACCTACTTCTTCCACCAATTAAATGGCATGGAAATCTTGAAAAAGGAAATCTTACCGATTTAAAAATATATATAAAATACTTCACAAAATATAATTAGAAGACGAATGTTGACAGTTCAAGCGGGACAAAAAAAAACTTAGATACTTACATGTTTAATCCGTAGTTAGAATCGAAAAGTTGATCAAACCCATTAAGATATTGGTTTATTAGTTTATTGATTTAATTGATAAATTATTAGTTGAATCGATAAAATTAATCTCACGTAAATAAAAAATAAAAAATAGTAAAAAACTTAAAACTAAAATTTAAAATATATATCTTTATTAACATTCTACGAAGAATTAAGTCTTAAATTTTAAAAATAACTAATATAAAAAATATAAAAAATTTTAGTATTACTACAATAGTATTTTAATTTGATACAATAAGAGTAACAGTTAATTCATAAAGTCTATCATCTAATTATAATATAAGTAGATTTTAATATTAGTATCAAAACAAATAATTTTAATCACAATACTAACAATAAAATAGATCAAACAGATTAATAAATTTGTAATAAAAATTATATTTATATTACTAATGATACATAATTAAAATATAATTAATTCGAAACATGAAGAATACAAAATTAAATTAAATTAAATATCTATAAAATATGTAATTGAATATATACTATATAATTACTATTTGTCAAACATAAACATGATAATGAGAAGCATGATCCCTGAGTGGCGAGGGAAAGATGTTTTAACATTAAAGTTCTTAGTTCGAATCGATTTAAAATTTGATTCACTGATTTTTCGATTAAATCGTTCGCTCCGGTTCGATTTTATAATTATTGTTTAATCTAAATCAATGAATTTTCTACATAATTAATCAAATATAATTAGAATTTTTGCTAGAAATAATGATGATGGTTAAAATAAACAGTCATGGTATTTTTTTAATTTAATTTTAATGCATTATCAGTATAAAGTAGTTATATATATATATATATATATATATTAATAAAATAATTATTTTTTATATTAACAATATAAATAATTATCAAAAAAATGAATATAATTATACAACTGTATAAATGATCTACAATTTCAATGCATCAAAATTAAATTTTTTTTTTTTCATCCAAAAAGGATAATGCTAACTCATTTTGACAACAAAATTCTAGTAAAACATCCCGTTTCTTAGTAGTATTGGATATTTCCCAAATCAAATTTTTCTAAAATTTAATACAGAGAACTGGTTCAGTGCATGGATCCTTCACTAGCCACTCACGTTCAACCTTAATCCATATACAAAAAGAACAAAATAAACACACAAGTGGACAGGTGTATAACAATGCTCTGTTTCATTTTAAATACTTTTGGATAACATAAATTAAAAATAGTTAATGATGGGTTTGTTGGTGATTAAGTGATTAATGATGACATTATCATAATTGATCGAATCTGTCTCTTCCTTTCATAAACAGAAGCGCCAAAAAGTCTATGCATATTTCTTTAACTAGTACTAGTTAACCGACCAATATAAAATTTAATTTTGATATACTTTCATAATAAAATCGTTTTACACATACATCTAATCACATAACCTGACATTAACAAGAAATTTAGAGTTGTACATGGTTTAGTTAATCCAAAAATCAAATCTATTTTTGAATTAGCCAAAAATATAATTTGGTTAATTAACCAAATTGATTTTATATATAAAACTGGTTATTAATCGATTAGAAAATTTAAAAACCAATTTTTAACCGACTATAAAAATAAAAAACAATTTTAAAAAATAGTCGGTTCTTTTTTTAAAAAATTGCATAGAAAAATTAAATTTTTTAAAAATCAAAATTAAAAACCGGTTTTTATTAACCGGTTAAAAACTATTTTTAATCAGTTAACCAATTTGATCACAAGAGTTGCATAAAATTTGGTTTTAGTTTTGGTTAACCGATTAAAAATTGGTTTTTAAAATTTAGTTTTGATTAACTACTTTTTAACAATATGGATATAATTTTTTAAAATTGTTTTATTAAATTGGTTAACTAAAATGTAGTTATGGTTTTTTAATCGGTTAACCACAATTTAGTTATTTTTTGTACATTCCTAACAAGAATAACTATCTTTTATATTGACCGTGTAAATAATTATCTAAAAAAATAGTTATAATTACACGACTGTTTAATACATTTTACACTATTAGTGTATGAAAATTAAACTCTTATTAATATATACTTTAAACTATAAACACTAATGAATTTGTACTCACTCATGGTTCGAATTCCATGATGCCTTTGCAATTTTTATAAGAGTATGGCCGGTGCTATTTGTGGCCCAAACTTGGTCATGTTCTCCACTTCTTTGCAAATTTGGTCATGATGATTATTTCATTCACAATTTTCTACCCTACCAAACACTACCTCTAATCTCTATTCCTCACATGGAGGAATCATTCATTCGCTTCCAGACATTTCTAATAAAGCAGGCCAATGACAGCTAATTAAAATTGGCAAAAATAACACCTCATTGTGATTGGACATGCATGCATGATGTGTTATAACTTATAACTTTTAGATCAAGAAGAAAAGTGATTTTCTTCATTTATTTACTTTTTTTTAAAAAATTAAATAAAATTTACAGACCATCACTATTTATTACTACTATTCTTTTTGTGATGGTATACTTTACTTTATCTATTAACATGTGAAGTTACAAATAGTATGCAACTATATATATATTTTGTATTTGAAATATATGTATAGTAGTGATATTTAAATAAACTAAAATTTGATATTTTTTGGAAATTTAACAAAATCTAAACATACAAAAACAAAAGTTTTAGATATTAAAAATAAAAAATTAAGTCTGGTGCATTCTCTAAATGTAAAAGAATTTAACATTGATATTTAATTAATTATGTATTATTATATCAGTAAAAAAAACATACGCATGCGCGCAGCGCACATGCAAATAATCAAATTCATGAAATAAAAAACTAAATAAATTAAATGTTTAATTATTCTACTGGTCTCTATAGTTTCGCAAAATTTTCAATTAGGTCCCTATATTTTTTTTTTCTTTTAATTAAGTCCTTGCACCAAATTTTTTTTTTAATTGAGTCCTTACACTTTTTTTTCCTTATATTTAGGTTAATAAGAGGGACTTAATTGAAAAAAAAAATTTGGTGCAAGACCCAAATAAAAAGAAAAAAAGTATAAGGACCTAATTGAAAATTTCACGAAACTATAGGACCAATAGAGTAATTAAACTTAAATTAAATAATCCTGAATACATACACTATTTGAAAAACTAATAATTTTGTGCTATATATATAACGTTCCAGAGAAGCCTTTTGTGCTACATTTCTAAAGCATTTTCCTTCTTTTCATCTTATCCTTAATATCTGCTTCTTCAACTCACTAGAAACCTCTGAAGATGCCTGCCATAGCATTCGGGCGTTTTGATGATTCTTTCAGCTTTGGCTCCATCAAAGCTTACATTGCTGAGTTCATCTCAACATTGATCTTTGTTTTTGCTGGTGTTGGTTCAGCAATAGCCTATGGTAATTACTGATTTAATTAGTTTTGAGTTATTAGAAGATGTTGAACAAATTTGTTCATGTTTGATTTAAATTTGTGTAGGAAAGCTGACATCAGATGCAGCACTTGACCCTGCTGGATTGGTAGCAGTAGCTGTGTGCCATGGATTTGCTCTCTTTGTGGCGGTTTCTGTTGGAGCCAACATCTCTGGTGGCCATGTCAACCCTGCTGTCACTTTTGGTTTGGCACTTGGAGGCCAAATCACACTACTTTCTGGAATCTTCTACTGGATTGCTCAGCTTCTTGGTTCCATTGTTTCATGTTTCCTCCTTTCTTATGTCACCGGTGGATTGGTAAGTTTATAACCATAGATAAGTTTACATTAAAGTCTAGGAATTCAGCACTTTTGTTAAAATATAACCATTACTTAACCATTAAAAGAAAAATGATTAATCTTACACTATTAAATTTATCTCACACCATTGAAAATATTAATGATGGCTAATTGATAGTTAAACATCACAAATTCTACTAGTCCCTAACACTCCTCTTATCTATAAATGCACATAAATAATTTTTTGTCTAATAGAATCAATCTTATAAGACAATATTTTTGTATCTTCTAAAAAGATATATTACTTTTTTCTATATTATTTTCTATTTTATTATACAATAATTCATAAAAAAACTTAGAGTAATTATCCAAATCAGTCTCCAAAGATTTTAAAATCGGACATTTTAGTCCTCAAGAAAAATTAATACACAAATCAATCCCCAAGGTTTTACTCCAACAGACAAATCAGTCCCAATTCTTTTTCTGACAAACTAATTACCCAGATCAGTCCCCAAAGATTTTAAAAATGGACATTTTAGTCTCTAAGAAAAATTAATGTACAAATCAATCTCCAACGTTTCTCTCTATTAGACATAACAGTCCTCCGTACAAAAATAAAATAAAATAAAATAATAATAATAATAATAATAATAATTATTATTATTATTATTATTATTATTATTATTATTATTATTATTATTATTAATTGTATAATAATGCTATACTATATTTTTTGGACAAAAATAATATATATATATATATATATATAAAATAAATAAATTTCTGATTTTTTATCGTGAAAATAAACAAATCTCTCGTCAAATTAAAATTTAGGTAAATTTTTTATCTTTGTAAATGGAAAACACATAGATCCTTTTAACAATGGTTTGAATCCGACACAAAAAATTTTATACTTTTGCTATTTATATATCTTCAAAATAAAAATTCAGAAACCTATTTGTAATTTCCTCATAATATTAATAAGAGAACATATGTTGGGTCCCAAAATGAAAATGCACCTATGCCAAAGTATTCTATGTAGAGAAGCATTTCTCAAATTAAATCCAATAAGGATAAAAACAAAAAGAATGTGACATTGTTACAAGATTTTGTTGAATTATTTGGATGCAGACAACTCCAATCCACAGTGTGGCAGAAGGAGTAGGAGCATTTGAAGGAGTAGTGACTGAAATCATAATCACATTTGGATTGGTGTACACTGTGTATGCCACAGCAGCTGACCCCAAGAAGGGCTCACTAGGCACCATTGCACCCATTGCAATTGGTTTCATTGTTGGTGCCAACATCTTGGCCGCCGGTCCCTTCTCCGGCGGCTCCATGAACCCGGCTCGCTCCTTCGGCCCTGCCGTCGTCAGCGGCAACTTCCATGACAACTGGATCTACTGGGTTGGACCCCTCATTGGTGGTGGCCTTGCTGGCCTTATCTATGCCAATGTCTTCTTGCCCTCTGACCATGCACCTCTTTCAAGTGAATTTTGATTTCATTAATTATTTGAGACTTATTAAGACTTGAGAGTTGCAATTTGTAATTTCATCTTTTAATTTCTCCACAATAAAAGGAGGAAAATCAAGAATTATTTTCTTGCTTTTCTTTCTTTTATCTCTTTCTCTCTTGCTTTTGCTTTGATTGTAAAGGGTCTGTTTGGTGATGTGCATTATTAATTAGTCCTTTTCAAATTATGATCCCTGTAAGATTTACTTTTAATTTTGGATTCCTTTTATCTTGGATGCTATGAGGACTAGTGTATGTGCTACAACATTTACAGTTATTATATGTCATTATCTTTAATTAGATATAATAAGTTGACATAAGTAGCAAGAAGATGGGATAAGAACTTCTGTTTTTTCTTTTTTTTTTTTTTTAAATTATTGTCCATGGGAAGAATTAGATAATGAAATGGTGCAACTGAAAATAATATCCAGTTGGTATTTGCAAATTAAAACAGGCATGAATTGCTAATAAATTATTAATTCTTAATAACTAAGAACAAATTATAATAGAGATAAAAAATAGAGAAAAGGATAAATAGGTCCTTGACCTTTTGCCCTGCGAACATTTTCGTCCCTGACCATTAAAAAATACTTTTAAGTCTCTTCACAAAACTTAGACGGATCAGTCCCTGACGGAGGCATTTGGACGGATCAGTCCTTGACAGAGGCATTTGGACGGAGGGACTGATCCGTCCAAATTTTGTGACTTAAAAATATTTTTCATTGGTCAGGAATAAAAATGTCTGCAAGACAAAAAATTAGGAACCTATTTGTCCTTTTTTCTATTTAAAAGTCTAACTTTACTACTTGATAAATATGCCAACTTGTCATACTACTAGATAAGCACGCTTACATAATTATGATAAATTTTAGTCATAAATTTTAACTATTTTTTTTATAATTTGATTAATTTTGACTTGTGAAACTCGATACAATTTCTATAATCTTTTATAATTTGTTCTTATCAAAACATTAATAAATTTAATTTTTACTTCTCGTAAACACTTGGATATGAGTTGTTATATTAAAACTTTTATAATTTTCTAAAATTATAATTTAACTTGAATTTTTTAATTTAGTTATTGATAATTGATAAACTTAATTTAATTTTCAACAATAAAAGGGTACAAAAACAGGAATCCAATGAACAAAGAAACATTATTCCATTACATGAAATGCATAATGTCAACAACAAATGTGCTATGGCCTATGACTTTATGTTTGTCCAATATAATCATATAAAGTTGTTGATGTGGTCCGAACCATCAAGTGCTAATAATAATAATAATTGATATCTAAGATGGATAAGTCCAAGCCATACAAGCCAGAAAAAAAAAATTAAGAGTGGCATCTTTTCAAACATGGTTTGTACTTTGTAGGAATGGGTCCATGCTTGTTTGGAAGAATCTTTCCCTGGCAGATTTGAACATACCTACAAAAAGTAGAGTGATTGTGAAAGTGTTCTAATAAATAAGTCTTGGAAATCAATTGCAATAGGTGTTCTGAATTAATCAAGGTTCAACTCCTGGAAGAGTTCTGGTCATCTGGTCATGGTAGCAAAGGGAAGCTGCCGCATTGAAGAGGGTCTCAAGAACAGCATGAAGAGGGAATTGATTGTTTGAATTGAGGGTTGGGTTGGGGGTTTGGTTTTCTATCTTGGGTCTGGGCCAGTTTTGGCCTGGATACCTGACCAAAAAAAAAAACTCCTGGAAGAGTTTTATAACTGCAGAAGCAATAGAAATTTAATTATAAGAATCTATATACTGGGTTTATTGACCAAAAAAGGAAGAGTTTCCCAAGTTGACCATTCATAAAAAACCTTAGGCATTCCTATTCAAAATCAAGGGGTGTTTGATATCTAGGAAATTTATGAAGAACTGAAGATAAAATTGATGTATGGAAGCAAGGGCATGCCATACTAATTATTAAAGATCTTTGGTAGGGGTGTGCATGGGTCGGGAAAAATCGGGTTTGATGTGATTCAGATCCGACTCGAAATATATACCGGGCCTATTTATTAGACCCGAACCCGGTCCTAAACTCGATAAAACCTATATACACTTTCGGGCCACAATTATACCGGGTGAAAACTAGACCGTTAATATTACATTACCCTTACCCGACCCTAGACCCGGTGAAATCACACCATTAGCCCCTAAAGTGTTCGGGACCGGGTCGGGTCAGGCCATGCACACCCCTAGTCTTTAGAGGTCAACATGGAAACAAGAATAAATAAATAAATGAAAAAACGCTAGAAGAAGGGCTTGAACCTTCGACCTTGTGATTAACAGCCACACGCTCTAACCATCTGAGCTACTCCAGCTAATGTTGTAAGATTTCAGTTAATAACTATGTATAGAAAATCAGGCGTGGACCTTTAGCATGACTCTTCAGTATAGTATGTGCATATTAGTGTTATTTAGATTATTTTTTTATTAGTTTAAAGTTGATAGTAATTAATTATAACAGAAGTTTATAAGGAGAACATAATGTTAATCACAAAATATTAAATTAATAAAAAAATAATTAGTGTATAATTTTTTTTTCCAAATTCAACTTTCATGACTCATTTTACCTCTATTTTTTTTTTTTAATTTGATGATTACAGATTGGCAATAAAATATTAATGAGTTTAACTTTAATGCACTAACAGTATAAATATTTTACATAGTGGTATAATTATATATTTTTTTTGAGATAATCATTCACATAGTCAATGTAAAAAAAAATTATTTTTGTCAATGTAGTGTTATATAAGTAGATGTATATAAGTATATTTAAAACTATTTTTAAACAAATATATATTTTATTCCTTATGTTATATAGACTATAACTTATGGCCAGTAAGTATCGATTTTATGATCCAAACAGTATAACATCACTGCCAAAAGCCATACAATGTACTCATATAAAGCACCTTTTACATCTCAATTAAGAATTTAATTTGAAATTAGCACTTTCACTTTTGTTATTAACTCTCAAAAAGAATTCGAATGATGAACTCCGTCTCCAATAAATTACATCCCATAGATATAGTTTTCAGCCCAAAGCGATGTCCAAATACTTTCATAAACAAAAATACTTTTTTTTCCTATAAAAACCTTCAATCCGCACTCTTACTCATTTATATACAAGGGCAAGACCGTCATTGTGTACTGTAGATAACCCTCACTGCTATTCTTCCCTTCTTCCATGCCACTCGCAAGTCGCAACAACCCATGGCTTCCTCTCTCCGTCTCCAAAACCCCACTTTCCACAAACCCCACGCTCCACCACCAACATGTACTCCCACGCGCCACCGCATCAATTACGTTCCCGTGCGGTGCGGCGGCCCGCGGTCACAGCGCGGACCCTTACTCAAAGGTCGAATCCTAAGCATCGAAGCAATCCAAGCCATACAAACCATAAAACGAATCCACCGAACCAACCCTCCTAACCACCAAACCCTAATATCCAACACCCTCACGCGCCTCATCAAAAACGACCTACTCGCCACTCTACGTGAGCTTCTACGCCAGCAACAGTGCACTCTCGCGCTCCGCGTGTTCTCCGCCGTTAGATCAGAGTACGGCGCCGATCTCACGCTCTACGCCGAGATGGTCAACGCGCTCGCAAGTAAAAGTATGGGTGACGACGTGGACCGTCTGATTTTGGAGTTGGATGGGATTGAGTTCGCTGACGTGGCGGATCAGAAGGGGATGGTGAGTTTGATCAAGGCCGTTGTTGGTGCTGGGAGGAGGGAATCAACGGTCAGGATTTACGAGATGATGAAGAAGGGTGGGTGGTGTGAGAATGTTGAACCCGATGAGTATTTGGTTAATGTTTTGGTTAATGGGCTCAAGGGTTTTGGTGAAATGGAACTTGCTAAGCAGGTTCAGAATGAGGCTAATAGGGCTTTTGCTAGGTTCTCTAGGCCCAATTTGGAGTCATTGAGATTGTAGTAAGATTTATAAGATTCTTATGTGTTTGTATGCTGGTTCTTATAAATCTTATGTGAAGTTTTTTTGATAAAAAATCTTGTATATTATCTAGGTATCTGTTATATTGTTTTTGAGTTTATACTTTATAGTCTATCCTTTTTTTATTTACTCATTAGTATCGTATATAAAAAAAAGGCAAGAATAGGATCATTTTAAAAATGTTATGCTATTTTGATTATCTGCTAAGAATTAGAGGATAATAGAATAATAATAAGTCCATTGCTTGAGGTTTATGCTTCACGTGTAGGTTGGAACTTGGAAGAAGACAAGACAAAAAATATAGTAAATTCTTGATGGTTCAAAATTTTAGAATAATAATCTTGGTGGAATCGAATAGGAAAATTAAACCCTCTGCCTGAATTTGTTGCTGGAAACTCGGAACTTGCTTTAGTGGCAGTATCACTGTTCCATTTATGTATAGATGTTTTTTTGCCTTTGTATGAACCCTAAACCACACTCAGAAAAAGTGTGTTAATGATTAATACAATGTAGATTGAGTATCATCTATAACAATTACCCCCATAATCCATGACTATTAATAAAGGGGAATGGAGCTTTTGGTGCACAAGTTTTGCATGCATAACTCTTAAGTCTTAAGCAATACCTACTCTCCCAATGCTATATCTCCATTTTTTTATCACCGAGTAAAAGTACTCATTATTTTTGTGCAACTTAATTTTTATTTTACACAAATATTTATTTTCTTATAAACGAACATAATTCATATTATAAAACTTTACTGGGTTTAATTAGATTGTATTAAAATAACAATAAAATAAAAGATTTATTATGTTGTAAACAAGTTAGTTGAGCCCCACTTTTGTGCATATTTTTTGAAGTTATATACATAACTAGAATATAAAATAATATATACAGCGCTAGAAGAAGGGCTTGAACCTTCGACCTTGTGGTTAACAGCCACACGCTCTAACCATCTGAGCTATTCCAGCTATACTTTCATGATTTTCCTTATTACTTTATTTCAAGATGAAACTGTTGATAACCATATTTATGTCTTGATTAAATTAAATCTGAGATTAAAGCCTAAGGAGTATATGCCGGCATGCTGCCTAGTGCCTTTCATCACATTATTATCTCTTAATGAATTTCCTGATATTACTAAACAAAAAGAATATATAATATCATGAAGCAATAAAAAGTAATAATTCAAAAGACTTATTTGAATTCTGTCAAAAAGTTCAAGGATTGATCTTATCTATTTTATCTTCTTCTTTGTATATGTTATGAACTTGTTGGATATATATATATCACCAAAGAGGTACAAGAGACACTTTTGATTTTTCAGAATTTGAAATAAATTGATCATCAATATTATATTAAATAATTTGTTATTTTAAAATTTGAAAAATTAGAATAATTTGTTATTTAAAGGAAAAAAGTTTAGATAACTTCAAAACTAAAAGGTTAGGGAAGAAAACATAAATGATGTCATATAATTTTACATATGTCAAAATAGTGAGTGGGAGGAAAGCAAAGGAAATTGAAAGTGAAAGAAAATGAGACAAAAGATATGATATCTCTTGCCACCAAGAAAATAGACTTTACATACATTATGAAATAAAAGTGATGGTTGAGCTGATGAGTTCCATATGTATAGGGACAACCCAATTTCTTAGTGGAACTTACGTGTGAGGAATCTTTTGAACATGAAAAAGACTCTAGTTGCAATGGGCTTCATAAAGTATTATGTTCATTCATGCAAAATATCATTTCAAATTTTAAGCATATCCTTGATGTAAAAGTATATAAATGGTTTTAAATTTAACATATATCTTTTGAAAAAAAAAATGTTAGGCACATATAAAAAATAAGTCAACATACATGCATTTATATATAAATCAATATATTGTTTAATTTATTTTTAATGTATATTTATATTTAAAAAACATGTATTAATTTAACATATATCTTTTGAAACAAAAAATGTTAGGTACATATAAAAATAAGTAAATATGTATTTATATATAAATAAATATATTGTTTAATTTATTTTTAATATATATTTATATTTAAACATGTATTTTATATAAATAATTAATTTATTAATTTATTTTTTATATGTACATGTAGCATAGTTGTATGTTCTTTTGATATAAAATTCTTTTTGATGAATTTGGTAGGTAAATAATGTATATATAGATTTATTTTGTCTCGAACTAAAAATTTATTTATATTTTAGAAGAAAGAACCAATAAGAGTTAAATTATAGACCTTATATATAATTATATAAATTTTGATGATAACATGTGATGAAATTATTTATTCTAAAAATTTAGATTGTTATGCAATATACATAAATAATTATATATCTAATAATACATATGCATCAAATATATGCAAACAAACTCGTTAAAATTATTTTGTAATAATATAGAAATTAAAATATACTCAAATAGAGAATAAAAAATAACTCGTCGGATTAAAAAAAAAAAAAGAAGACATTTCATAATTTATATATTATCTTCATTGGAATTAGTTTACTGTTACAAATACCTTTTTGATTATTATATATTTTATTTTTCTTCTACTTAAATTAATTAAGATTTAAATCCACAAATCATATTTAATTAAAGGAAAACCTAAATGTTATACATAGTTTCTCTTTTTCTTTTTCTGACAAATAAATCTTAACTTATAGTTTCTAAACATGGCATCTTTTTTGGGCACTAATAACACAGAAATGGTATTTTGCATTAGACATTTTCCAAAAATGAAAAAACAACCTTATGGAATATACAAATATAGTGCTTTTGCTTTCAAATCTTGAGTCTCAGCTTAAAATTTGTTGGCATCACATTGTCAACAACGAAAAGAAAAAATAAAAAATAAAAAATAAAAAGGAGAAACTTAAAACAAGAAACAAAATAAACATCCAGTCAAAATCAGTCAAAAACACTTTATCCTATTTTTTTCTTCATGCATGCATGATTAAGTAAAAGTGCATAATAATTGATGAATTAAAAGGGATTGGTAGATATCACTTAACTAGCTTCAATTCGAGCCTGTCGGAGAGAATTTTTTAACTTTCTAATTATTGTTTTGGATATTTTTTTAGTGGAAGACCAATGGTCAAAAGAAATATATATCTTTTACAAAATCCTTGTATATCATCACGTCTCATCTTCTATTGATTTAGGTCATACACAACATGTGGCATGTAGAATTAATTCCTTTTATTTTTTATTTAAAAAAGGTATTAATGAAATTTGAGATAATATACCACCTTTATTTTTTATTTTTTCTTTTTTCTTTTTCTTTTTCCTTTTACTTTTGTTTTCTTTTTTTATTTTCCTCCATATATTACGTTATCAACTTATCATCTTTCATTTTCGTTGATTTTATTGTGACGGAAAAAAACGTTCACTCATAGAAAAAGGGCTCCTTTTAGAAAAGAGAAGTGATAGGGGCACTAATTTTTGTGATTTATAGCCATCACATAATTATTAATAATATTTTAATAATGTGAGATTGGTGTAAGATTTCATCAAATGACTCACTTTTTTTTACTGGTTACATGCTTGCCAGAATTTGAAAAAATTGTTAGCCCTAGACTTTTTCTTTTGAAAATTCGACTATTCAAAAAATTAAAGCTATATACAATTATGCATGCTTGAGCTAACAACTTCCGTGTGCAAATATATTTTGAGATTTGAACAAGTAATTATTTATTTTAAAATATTATTTATACACTAAAATCAATCATTATATATTTATACCAAAAAATTATAAATATATGTGTTATTTAATTTATTTTAAATGTATATTTTATATTTTAATATATATTTTATACTAATAACTGATTTTAATATACATATAATATAGTTATTATTTACCTATTTTGTTTATTTTGAAGGATTGCTTTATCAAATTAAATGCGTTTTGGTGAACAACTTGCATTGGAAATTTTTTTAGATTTAATTATTTATTTGATCTTTATAGTTTCATCAAATTTTTAATTAAAATTTTATTTTATTTTTTTAATTGGATCTTTACACTATTTTTAATTTTATAATTAATTTTTTTTTATGTCAAATATGTTAAAATTAACAGAATATTTCTTCTAAAATACATGCGGTCAAAAATCTAATTAAGTTTTTAATTATGAATACCTTTAATTTATAAAAAAATATTCAAATATATTAAGAAGGACCTAATTATAAAATTAAAAGTAGTATAGAAATTCAATTAAAAGAAAAAAAATATAAGACTTTAATTAAAAATTTAATAAAATTATAGAGACTAATAAAATAATTAAATTATTTTTTATTAATTATATATAGAATTTAATTTTAATTTATATAACTTTTAAAATTTATGAATTTAAATGAAATTTTAAATAATATATTTAAATATTAATTATTTTTACTAATGTAATGATACAAAATTAGATTTTGATCAAAACTTCTATAAACTAAATCATGATTATAAAGACACCAAAAAAAAAAAATTCATGATTATAAGGTTTCAACGCAAATATATACACATATTAGACATATACATACACAGCATGGACATAAAATTACAGAATTTAACTCCAAAAATATACGTGCTAGCAGAACGTACAATACCATCATCATCATCACGAGTAGTTATCAAATTGAAAACTAGCTATTTGGCGTTTGGGGAATGTAATTTTCTTCTTGTTGCATTTCGTTCTTTTTGTTGTTTTTGGATCATAGTGCACAGTGTGTGATATTTTTGGTCGGTACTCGGTGATGATGTTTGTCTACAATTATACCAATTATCCAATATATGTTACAAAGTTTTTCTTTCTTGAAATAAATTTTAAGCTGAAATTCAATATTTATTAACATATTATACTATTTTTTATTTGGACGTGGAAACATAAGAAGGTTTATTTAATCCAAATAAATGAGGATCATCAATTTCTTTTAGGAAAAGTATATGAACCAAGAGGTGATCAGTCAAAAAATAAATAATTTAATTAATTTATAATTATATTTAATTAATTTTATTTGTTTTTAATTTATAATATTTGATATTAATTGCTTCTCACCCTAAATTAAAATTATGAATGATACGTTGAAAAAATAGGGGCGGGGATAATGAAACTTCCAACAATCCTGATTCTTAATATATAAAAAAATTTATAAAATATATAAAAGAACATCCATTTAGTATGAAAAAGAAACATTCTGATACATAGTAGAAGAAACATCCTAATATCTAGCATAAATACCACATAGAGATTTTGGATTCACCCAAAAGCATTTAGCTAATTTTTGGCTGATATCCTTGGTTTCTAGCATTGTTGTTTTAGTTAACATTAGGGAAATTTTGTTCTTAATTAAGTCAATGAGACTTTTAAAGACAAAGTTATTATTGTAAAAAGTAAAATAATATATTTATGTGTATTTCATGTTTATACATAAACCAAGCTCCTAAGTCAAAATTACACACACTGTTTTACTCTCTACTAGATATATTTATAAAAAGTACACTAGATATATTTTTTTTAGGGAAAAGTATTATTATTTTAGTTTTTAACGTTTGGACTAAGTTTTATTTTGGTCTCTAATGTTTCAAATATTTTATTTTTAGTTTTAAAAAAATTTTAAACGTTCTATTTTAATTTAAAATAGTTTTGAATGGATTTAATGTTGTCTAACTGTTAAATTTGATACGAACAATTCACATATTAAAGAATCAATAATGTTCGATGATTGATTCTGAAGCACTGATGATGATGGTTAGAATTTGGAGTTTTGTACAATAAAAAAATGTTATAAAAAGATTTTGATTATATTTTGGTGATATGACTTAACCAATAACATTGTGATATCTACGTCACTCGCTCCGTTAATAATTCGTGTCAAATTTAACGATAACACAATATTAAACTAATTTAAAATTTTTTAAACAAAAACAAAATATTAAAAATATTAAAAATAAAATTTAAACGTTAAGACAAAAAGAATACTTTACCCTTTTTTCGTAGTTAACCCGCCTCCCAAAGAGTCAACAAGGCAGTGAGTTCAGTTACAATAGTACATACACTAGATATTTATCTGATTGTTCGCATTGTTAGTAGCCAAATTAGTTATATTAGTTATGTAAAGTTAGTTAGAATTCTGTTTTCTGTTTGTGATGAATTGGCAAGTTAGTTACAGCTCCTTGCCTGTGAGTATAAGCTGAACTTCAGTTATCAATGAATCATAATTCATAATTCTCATTCCTCTCATAACTTTGTTACAAACTTACAACACACTATCATAACCCTCATGACCACTCATTATGCTTTTATAGGTAGCATTTTTTTTCCCCTTCAAACAACCATGCATATATAGGATTGCGAATTGGACTTGGCTATTGCACATGCTATCCTGCATCTTAAGCTGAAAATTACATTATTATTATTATTATTATTATTATTATTATTATTATTATTATTATTATTATTATTATTATTATTATTTTGAAGGTGATGACTTAGTTAATATTTTTGCTTGAATTTTTGCATTAAATTTTTTTATTTACTTTATACTAATTTTTTTTTATCTTTTGAGATTGATTAAAAATTAAATTTTAAATATTTATTTTAAACATAAAATTTTTAATACTATATTATGATATTATTTTTTTAAAAAAATTTAAAATTAATAAAATAAAATATATAAATAATTATATCTCTAATAAATAATTAATTAGTTGATGATATTGTTTACATAATTGACTAAAACTTTCAACAATTTGACCACATAATGATTAGATTTCTTTCCATAATTATTATGGATAATACTAGAAAGACAAAAAAAAATCAGAATTTATCTTATTTAATATTTATTAATTATTATAATAAGGTAAGTAGTTCTGTTTGTTTTTGTCTAACTTTTTTTTGTTATCAAATATTTCGAATGAAGAGTGTTAGGAGGTCAGTAAATTTTGTGATTTATAGTTATCAATTAGTCATTATTAATATTTTTAATGATGTAAAATTATATCTAATAATGTATAGAATTATTCACTTTATTTACTATTAAATACCGACTAAATTTTAATAGAAGTGTTGGCACTCTAGACTTTCTCATTTCGAATTATTATTTATGTACCTCTAATCTCTATGATAGAGTTATATATGGATATAGTAGACTATAATAAAAATTGTAATTATCAAAAAAATTTAGACCCATATTCTGTTTTAATAATGGATCACTTACTTACCAACTACCACTGCACTCAATTCTTTTTGTTGACTGTATAAGTATGTTTGTGCGTATTTAATAATTGTGCAAAATAAACATTATTTATCCAAGCAATGGTTCTGTGGAAAGTGGAAACTGCTCTTAATTATTATATAATAATATGTAGATGAAAAATTATATTTAATATATTTTTTAATTTACGTAAATTTTATAAAGATCTTTTTTTATATTTTATTATGAATCACTTTACACAAAAAATTAAATTTAATAGATAAAAATATAATATGAATAATTATATCTAACAATTTAAATCAATTGAAATATTAAATGTTCCTAACTTTTAGTTAAAGTTCAATTTTGTTCTCAATAATATTTAAAATAGTTTAATTTTATTCGTAATATTTTTAAAGTGTTTCAATTATATATTTATATTTTTATTGTTAAATTATTAATAGTGTTGTCACTTTTTTTTCTCAATTTTTTCTTGTATCCTCCACGCACCATTTCCAGTGCCATTGTCCCTGCTACCATTGTTGTTACCACTATTTTTTAATATAAAAATGAGAAATAGAAAAAAAAAAAAAACGCATAAGATAAGAAACAAAAAAAAATTAAGAAAAAGGAGAAGAAATAGAAAAAAAAATGTGTTTTCTTTAAAGATTTTGTATTTGGTTTTATACAATTTTTATATTATTCTAAAACAAACTAGTAATAGTTTAATAATAAAAATTTAATTACAAAAATACCCCGTTCATTATTCAATATTATTTATCGTGTATATTTAAAAATAATATATTATATATCATTGTGCAAATAAAGAAAAATATATACTATAGTGCATTATTACTGTTCTAGAAAGAATTATGAATATATTAAGCTAATGAGTATTTGTTTCCTTTGTATGAATTCATGGTTTGGTGTTATTATTTTAATGAGGCACTTAGATTCTGTTGTTTTGTTTGTTAAGCGAATTATTGGTGAAGGGAATAAATAAAGCATCTGACATTGATCTCCATACTTGTATGCCGTACCCCTAACCCTAGGTATAGTCCCAACAATCCCAATAAGCTCCGAACCCAAATTGAGGAACTAAGTCTCTCATATTAATTTATTTTATTTATTTATACCCTCAAAAAACCAAAGGCCACCACCACGCCAGCTTTTGCGTTTCCACACTTTAATTAATTTATTCATTAAAAAGGAATACTAAGCTATCATGGGTTGTTAATGTAGCAATAAAAGTTTGTCACATATTTTATAAAGGCGTGTATAGATTTTGTTTTTTTACTAGGCAATTACTTTGATTGTTTTAAGAGAGAATGAATTAGAGGATAAATTGTTTTTTATTGTTAATTATTGTATAATAGGTTTAATTTAATTATATATACATTTAATGTATAATAATGATGATACTTTTAATCAATTAATTAAACTCATTAAATTTGGAAAAGACTTAAATTATCTTAGAGCAGCTAGCTACCCGTTAAATATATCTTAAAATTGCATAAATATTTTTTAAATTTCATATTATAGAAGTATTTTAGTTATTTTTTATAATAGGGTAGTGTAGTCATTTTTTATAAAAAATAATATTAATTTAGATTAATTCAAGATTTGATTCACCATTTTTCGGTCAAATTAATTTGTCTAGTCTAATTTTGATAAAAATAACACGATTTAATTGATTATATGTGTTAAATTTTAATTATTAAAAAACATCTTTATAAAAAGACGTTTTCAACGTCTTTATCTGAATGGCTCCCTTTAATCAATTAAACTCATTAAATTTGAAAAAAACTTTAATTATTTTAGAGCACCTAGCTACCCGTTAAGTATATCATAAAATTGCATAAATATTTTTTTAAATTTTATACTATTAAACTACCAATGATGTAATAAATTAATTAATTAACACTTAATTTAAATATTATACTTTATTGGATTATTCAAATGAAAATATATAATAAGATTTATTTCATGTATTAAATGTATGCATAATTAGACATATGATATAATAATACATGATAAAATTTTATAATTATCCAAAATTTATTTGACAAATGATATATAAGTCTTTCTATAAATAAATATATACACTGATTATTAAATCTTAAATAAAAAAGTATTTTAATTTGATATATGTTGTTGGTGAATTTTACAAATAATGAAGTCATGTAAACTTTTGTTAATGAAAAGATATAAAAATAAAAAAGATGAAAGGGAATGGTGATGAGTCAATGAAAGTAAAGGAGAAAAGAAAAAGCAAGTTGTGCAAAGTTTCAGAGTCTATAAAATACATGAGAGCCTCAAAACTTTAGGTTCTTCATTGAATAGAGGGAGGGAGGTAGTAGCTACTAAGAAAGCAAAAAAACACAACCTCTCAAAGCTTTATTAGGCAAAGCCCTTGTTTGGGTGCACATACAAGGAAATAGCACAAAGGTGTGTCAAGAAAGATAACAAGAAAGTAGAGAAGAAAAATTAAAGGAGAATAATATTATTATTATCAAAGATTTTTAAAAATAGTTCATTATTTTCTTCTTTGTATATGTTTTATGTTTTTTGAAGGCTTATATCATCATCACATAGAAGAGTGAGAAGTGAAGCAAATGATGGCTGGGAACCCTAATAATTGGTGGAGCATGAATCCATCTTCTTTGATCCCTTATACTCAATATGTGCTTGGATCTTCTTCTTCTTCTTCTTCAATTCCTTTCAATCCTTTGGTGGCTGAAATTCCAGAACCTTCTCCTCAGTCTTGGAGCCAACTTCTTTTGTAAGATCTTTCTTTCAATCCTTTGTATTATTATTATTATTATTATTATTCATAACATCCATTGTTATTATATAGTTTGTATTATGGATTAGTCCAATGAATAGGCCTTTCTTTACTTGAAAAAATTACAAGATAATATTTTCAGATTCGAAAATGTTTGGTAAACAAAGAAAATCAACCAAAAACTGTCGTAACTTAGCTTATTTAGCATTTATTAATTGTTACGACAATTAATTAATGTTAAATAAGGTAAGGTCTCGCTGTTCTTTGAGATTAAAGATTATGTTAAAATATGTTAATAAACATGACTTTATTATCTTGATATTTTGAAATAAAATGAAGCTCAATCTTCACCTTTTTTTCTTTGTTTTCTTTTTAAAGCAACATGAACATTTAATAATTATCAAAGGGCCCTTTTATATTTCCTTTGATTTTTGCAGCACTGGGTTACCAGGAGAAGAAGAGAGACTTGGATTCAATCATTTTCATCAATCAAAAAAGTTAGAAAACTGGGATGACCATAACATCCTCCTCAACAACAACAATAATCAACACAACACAAGAGTTGGTCCAAATAATAATAATAATAATAATAATATGATTGTTGATGGAATAATAAAGCAAGAGGTTTCCCAAAGTGGCAACTTGTACGGCCAAGAGGAGTTTCATGCTTCTAATGGGTCAACTTGGTCAACACATATGGTTCCCATTAATTCTTCATCACCTAGGTCAAGTGTCACTACCAATAATAATAACAATAATAATTTATTGGATTTCTCTTATAACAAGGTTGATCATAGCAAGAACAACCAACTACCTTATGCCACACCTCAGGTATATATAGATAAAAAGATTAGCTAGCACTAATAATTATTATTACTATTATTTTGCTAATAATTAGCATCTTAGTATATATATTCTTTCTTTTTCCTTTCATGTATGTATATGTACTTTAATTAAGTGTTGAATTTCTAATTTAGTCATGCATGTACTGATTTTTATCTTTTATGTATAATAAATATTGTGAAAACTTACGTATAATTGTCTTTATATAAAGTTAAAAATTAAGAATTGTTAGATCATAATATAGTCAAATCTGTCAAATTATCTAACAGTTTTTAATTATCAATTTTACGTGAAGATAACTGCAGGTGAGTTTCTTTAAATTAATTAATTTCTTTAATTTCCTCTTGTGCCCTAATAGTGTAATAGCACATCAAGTGCTGGAATTTGCAAGAAAGCTAAGGGTCAATCAACTTCAAGCTTACCACCATTGAAGGTCCTCTCTCTCTCTTTCCTTCTCTCTCTAAAACACAAACATACATAGTTGGTGTATTGTTGTGTGTTGTCTTTTTTTGGTTTGTTTGTCTCTCTAAGACTGTAATATTCTTTCTGCTCAGCTGAAAACACATATCATTGTTAACAGGGAGCAAAAAAAAAAAAAAGAAGCATATATATAAAAATTATGAATGAATTCATTTATGTCCTCATTCACTTCCATTTATGAAATCTGAAATTTGTACTCATCATCAGGTGAGAAAGGAGAAGCTTGGTGATAGAATAACAGCACTTCACCAGCTAGTTTCCCCATTTGGAAAGGTATCAATAATAATATTAATAATTAATTCAATTATTGTTATCACACTCCATTAGCCACAAATGATAATGTCACACAATATCAAGTTTAATTATTTACTTATATATTCATTATAAAAAACATAATAAAATATAAATTTAATTTTAATGTATTATCAGTGTAAAAATAATTACCTTTAACATTGATGACATAAATGATGATTTAAAAAAACGAATATAATTAAATAATTATATAAAATATTTTATATCATCAAAGTATCAAGATTAAACTGATAAAATATATACTTAAATATTTATATTAATTCATACATTGAAATTAATTAAAGAACCATTACAATACAAGTAGTGATATTATTGTATAAAAAAGTTTTTAAATGAAACATTGATGTTTCACTAATTTTAATCGTTAATTTTAATTAATAAATATTATATATATTTTTTATAATTAAAATTAACGGTTAAAATTATTAGAATATCGATCGGTGTATCTTGTACATTTAAACTATTGTATGTATTTGGTTACAGTGTTTACTAGTCCATTCCCATGAATAGTTATTTTCCAGCTTTGTATGATCCAATATCCAATAATCTAGACTTTAGGTCTTTATTAATATGATCTTTTTGTGATTGATTTTAAGCAAAAAAGAGAAAATAAAAAGAGAAAGAAAAGAAAGGTGAAAAGAAAGATGACCGGGCCTTGTGGTATGTGTTTAACTTTTGCAGACTGACACAGCTTCTGTGTTGTTAGAAGCCATTGGATATATTAGATTCCTTCAGAGTCAAATTGAGGTGATGTTTCTCTCTACACACTCACTCACTCTCTCATCTGCAACTGCAAGCTATTCATCAGTGTCAGTAGTGTTAATTAGAGCATGCACTTAAAGTACTGTTACCACCCATATCATCTTTCTCCATCTCACAATTCAAAAACATTCTTTAGCCATGGAAGTTATCAATTTTTAATTTATACACACATGTTATAGTTTTAATTTTAAATTGGTTTAATTATTTTGTTAATATTTATAGTTTTATCAAATTTTTAATTAGGTTATTATATTTTTTTATTTTAAATTAGATACCTACACTGCTTTTAATTTTGTAATTACGTCATTTTTATATTAAAAATGTTAAAATTAACATAATATTTTTACCAAAATACATGCGGTCAAAGATTTAATTAAGTTTTTAATTATAAATACTTTTAATTTGTAAAAAAATATTCAGTTAACTCTGATATTTTTTACACTATAAAAGGCTTAATTACAAAATTAAAACAATGCAGGAATCTAATTAAAAAAAAATATAAGAACTTAATTAAAAATTTAATAAAACTATAAAGACCAACAAAGTAATTAAACCTTTAAAATTTTATTTGTAACGTTCTTATATGAGTTAATTATAAATTAGGAAGAATTTTAAATATTTTTAAAATATCGGTGTTTTGATAATTTTAATTATAAATATATATAAAATTAATAATTAAAATTACTGAAATATTAATATTTCAAGAACATTTAATTTTTTTATAAGTTATATAATATTTCAAGATTAAACGAATTTTTGAACATAATGCCACTCATTAGAAAGTTTTATTAATTATTATTATTTGTAATAATGATGTGATTTATTAATTTTTAATTTATTTTTTCACTCACTTGGTGCAGGCACTTAGTTCTCCTTACTTAGGCAATGGATCAAAAAACATGAGGAGTCAGCAGTATGTAAGTACCAATTTTCCAATTCAATATAACAAATTATACATGTGTTAAACATATAATAAATATAGTAAGGGAGAGCTATATACTAATGTGAATCTTTTTTTTTTAATCTTGATTTGATAATGTATGTCAATTTGAATTATTAGATGATAAAAAGGGGAGAAAGTATATGAACATTAAAAGTATGGTTGTAGTAAAATAAGATTATATATATATATAATGTCCAAATAATTTATAAACACTAACTTTTTCCAAAGCCTCTTTTTCTCTTCAAACTCTCACGCGTTTGAGAGAAGGACAAAAATATCCATATTGTATGTTATGTAACTATAACAGGGACAGTTCCATATAATTGAAGGAAAAGTTCCCACTTTTTAATTTTTTTATTTTTTTAATTTTTTAATTTTTAATTTTTATTTTATCAAACAAACAGGTACATGGAGAAAGAAATTCTGTATTTCCTGAGGACCCCGGTCAGGTATACATGCTTTATTGGATCCATCAACTTTTTCATTATAATTAAATTAATTATTAGGAGGCTCATAATGCAATATTCTAATTAATTATTTAATTAATTAAACCCTAGAGAAAGAAGAAAGGATAGAATTGAAAAATGACATGGTTTCTCAGCTTTTTAAAACACCCTTTTAAAGCCACTTTTTAATTTAGATGTGGTTGGAGAAATGGTATAGGATGTAGTTATGGAGTGTATAAGTGCTTTACGTAACTGTGGTGTCAAAAATAAAAATCGGATCTTGCGATTTGTGTATCCCAAATTTTTTTAACGTTTTAAACATAAATCGGAGGATCCGATTACTTTTGCCAAAATTAAAATTTTTTCTTTCACACTAATCGGACTGTTTGATTAGTAGGCTTAACTTTTTTTTAAAAAAAATCGAATGGTCCAATTTTTTCATCTTTTATTTTAAAAAAAACTGTCTCACATCCATATCTAATACCCACATTCTTTACAATAACGCATAACACACACATACTTCTCATATTAAAAAAAATGAGCCTTTTAAAGCTACTAGTGAAAAGCATAATGTGAGGCTACAATGCTATTAAGTCAAAAAGTGAAATTACTAATTAAACTTTTTTAAATATATATATTTTTTTAATATAATTTTTTATTCCTATCTAGCTGTTGAATGATACTGGCCTGAAAAGAAAGGCAGCTTCAAGCCAGGTATTCTTTCTTTCTTTTCATACAAAGCTGTCCCATGATAAGTTTAGTATATTCTCCCTTCATTGACTCAATGTTATTTTTGGGTGTTTTATAAGTGTGAATTCAACCTAATCATTATTTTCTTTTGATAAACTCTGCCTAATCATTATCATTGTGTATCAAGTTATGAAGCATTTTAAGCTTTTTTCATTACTTAATGATGAAGATAACATATTAAATTCAAGTACATGCATGTTATTTCTTTCTTCAATCCCGGGGAAAAACCAATGGCTATGAGCATCTTATTCATTCTAAAGTTATAAAAAAAATCTTATAAATTAAATGCTACAAAATTTTGTTTTGGTCTTTGTGAATTTTTTATGACAATGTTAGTCCACACATTTTCGAAAACATGTTATTTAAAAAAAAATAGTTTTATAGTAGTTGGGAAACCAGATTATCATTACTACTCTTTAGGAATTAAATTAAAATATTTTTAAATTAGATTTAATTACTCTATTAGTCTCTATAATTTCATCAAATTTATAATTAGACCTCTGTAATACTATTTTTAATTTTGTAATTAGTTTATTTTCATATAAAAAATATTAAAATTAATAAAATATTTTTCCTAAAATATGTGTGATAAAAAATTTAGTTAGATTCTTAATTAATTATAGATACCTTTAATTTGTGAAAAAAATATCCAATTAATTCTAATATTTTTTACACTAAAAAGAATCTCATTATAAAATTGAAAGTAATATAGGAACTCAATTAAAAAGAAAAAAATATAGGGACCTAATTGAAAATTCGGTGAAATTATAGAGACCAATAGAGTAATTAAACCTTTAAACAATAAACTTAATTATTTCAAAAATAAAATTATTTTAGAAATAGTTGAAATGTTTGGACTAAAAAAAATTGGAATTCTTTAATGTAAGGAAAAAATTATTTAAACCTATTAATTAATTAATTTTATTTATGAAAAAAAATTCAGGATTCAAAAGATAATAAGGCAAAGGATTTGAGGAGTAGAGGATTGTGCTTGGTACCTGTATCCTTCACCCAACATGTTGGAAATGAAAATGGAGCTGATTTCTGGGCACCTGCATATGGTAGTGGATTCTAATTAACATGTATGAGTATGAATCCTTTTTTGGTAAACAAATTAAAATGTGACAATATATAACATCTTGAGCAGTCAATCTGTAACAATGAGAGAAGGAGAAGGTTGATTCCTCACGATGCTATATGGCATTAATTATTTATGATAATGAAAAAAAAAAGTGTCCATAGTGTATTGTCACTAATCTAATTATTAGGATATATTAATTATTAAGTTGTTTGAGACGTCAAAACTATTTTAGCTATTGTAATTTAATTTTAATTATATATTCTTAATTACTATGCATTTTCTACTGATGAGGTAGTATAATAGTATACCTTCTTTAATTTATTCGGAATTGAAGGAGGATTATGTTTGTATGTACGATGCAAGATTATAATTAATATTGATATTTAATAAAATTAAGAAAAGAAAAGATGAATAATTTTTATTGTACGTTATTGTTGTTAGTTGTATATGAGAAAACAATGTTGTTTATTTATACTAATTATTAAATTTATTTTAAATTTTAAAATAAGCTAAAATAACCAAAATCTTTAAATGATTCTATCATAGAAAGATAAGTATAACTAACTTAAAAAAAGATAAACATAATAAATTGGGAGTCACTCAGATAAAGACGCTTAAAACGTCTTTTTTTTTTAAAAATATTTTTCAGTAATTAAAATTTAACCTATAATCAATTAAATCATGTTATTTTTGTCAAAATTAGGCTAGACAAATTGATTTAACAAAAAAAATGGTGAATCAAATCAAATCTTGCACTGATCTAAATTAATATTATGTTTTTATAAAAAATGACTACAATATTCTTATTATAGAAAAATATTAAAATATTCTTATTATATATATATATATATATATATATATATATATATATATTAATTTTAAAAATTCTAAACCCTAATCCTATAATAGAAAAATAAAAGACTAAAATTTAGGATTCTCAAAATTAATATATATAATAGAAGTATTTTAGTCATTTTCTATAATAACGTATTGTAGTCATTTTCTATAAAAAATAATATTAATTTAGACTAGTTCAAGATTTCATTTACCATTTTTCGGTCAAATCAATTTGTCTAGCCTAATTTTGACAAAAACAACATGATTTAATCGATTATATATGTTAAATTTTAATTATTAAAAAACATCTTTATAAAAAGACGTTTTCAGCATCTTTATTTGAGTGGCTCCCTAACATATTTTATTTCTAAAAGAGAAAGATAAGATAACAAATAAAAATAACACAAGAATTTAATAATATTTGTGAAAAGAATTTTTATACTACTAGTACTACTACTATTCATAATTATATTTAAATTTGATCTAATCAGGTCGTTATAAAATTTATGAACAATTTGTCAGTGAGTGAGTGACTGGTGTAGAAGCGTTTCTTTTAAAGCAAGTTACTAAGATACAAAATTCAAACTAAATCAAGATATATTTTGATATTATAAATAAATTTATGTTCTACGATAGAGATAGAGAGATATAGATAACCTTAATATCGAATTACAATCTCAATATTTGTACCGTTTTAAACAACTTTATATAACAATTAATTTTGTATTTTTAAGGAATTAAAATTAAATTTGGTTATTTAAATTTGATTTGAAATTGTTTCTATTTCTTTATAAGTTGATTCTTTTGGTAATTTTCTCTTAATTAATTATCTTAATCTATCTTATTTTTTTTTTTACTAAAGATAGAAGATTTGAACCCACAACCTCTTAATTGAGTATGAAAAAATTATGCCATTTGAGGTATAACTCATTGGCCTTAATCTATCTTATCTTCTTTGGTATCTAAATATCTATTTCATAATCGGTTATAAACACATGATATATATATATATATATATACGACATAATCTTAAAAAAACTCATCACCCCATAACTAAAATCTATTACTCCATATATCAAATATTCTGAAAGGTCTTCTTTGCTGCTGCTGCTGCCAAGAACACCTGCCTTCTCCATCATGGATGATCAACGTAGCCTCTTCCGTATTTTGTTCTCACTCTTGAGATTTTGTATCGTAGCTTTTGGAATTTTTTCTTGTTATGTCTTCCTTTGTTTTTCTTTTCAAATTTTGTCAATTCTTAGGGGTGTAATTTTACTTCTATTTCGTTATCTTATAGAGGGCAATTAATTTTATTTTTTAATTCATGACATGGTTCTCGGTTCTCTTTTCCTAGTGAGGGTACGAAGAATGCACGAATTTATAAAATAAGAGAAGTGCTAGGTGGCCAGTAACTTTTGGTATTTGTAGCCATCAAATAGTCATTAATAATGATTTTAATCGTGTGAGATTGATGTGAGATTTCATCCAATGGCTCACTTTTTTTTACTGATTACATGCTGGCCAGAATTTGAAAAAGTTGCTGACTCCTAGACTTTTCCATAAAATAATTAGATAAAGACTATGCCATTTAAACTATAACTCATTGGCATTATATTTTAATCGTTTACACCCGCTATATTTTGTCTATTTTATTACGATTTATATTCAATTAGATCATTTTTATGTGTTTAAAAAAGTTTGACTAACGAAGCTCTAATTATAAATTTTTTATCTACTTTTTTTTATACAATTTTGTTTTTTGTCGCATTTATTACTTTATTTTGTTTGTTTATAAACCGCCACACTCTATAATAATTCATGCTACCATTCTGTTAAAACCTAAATTGGGATAGTGATGTTAACAATTTATATTTTGTGTGAGTTTGAATATAAGTCACCATATAGTATAATAATTTCGTGTAAATGGTTAAAACACGATAGGAAATTGCGGTCTATGTAAAAAAAATAAAAAATGTAAGCAGTTTCATAATGTTGTAATTTATGTAAATTTTTTCTCTAATTATTTTATATATGTAATTTGTCGAATTTATTATATTTGATTAAAAAAGAGGAAGCGAATATATATTGATGTTTCAACAAATTTTGCTTAATCAAATTTTTTCTTGAATCTTATAAAAGAGAAAAAAAAAAAAAAAGGAACAATGTCTCGGATAGTAAAAAAAAATAAGGACAAATTTATGCCGAGTATTCATATACATGCAGATTCTGCAAAAATAAATTGGTTGGTTTTGAAAGGGAGGCTAATTGTTATACTTGCACATAAACGAATAAATGGCATGCAATGCAATACGATGATCATGAATGATAATATATTATACATCATTACAGTCACTAATATTTTATACCTTTTTTTTTTCCCTTAAGTTAATTGAGGCTTCTAATCTCATTCCAAATTCTGGTTATTTTGTAGGAATATTTATACTACTAATATTATTCTGATAGAAATAAATGAGTGTGTCTTTTATTTATCACAAAACATTATTATAGTGGTTAAAATTTAACTTTATACCATAAATAATATTTTTGGTAGTTATATTTTTTGTTAATATGCTATGACTATTCTGTCTTAAATAAATTTATTAATGTATAGTATTTTTTTAAAATTTTCAGGTAAAAATATTTACAAAATGTACCTAATATATAATTTTTATTATATTGTTTCATGTATAATGAGTAAATAATTAAATGATAATACATTGTTTAAATCTTCAACTATCAACGATATGAAATGAGAGATTGTGATGGTTATATATTTATTAAAGGGTAAAAAACCTTAATAAGCCAAGTCAAGAATCATGTAACGTAAATACGCCAAAGTGAAAATCGTTTCAGCAATAAGCCCAATCATATTTTTATATAATTCGAACCATGCTTGTTCGAATTCCATTTCTACATAATTCGAACCAGCTTGGTTCGAATTATACACAAACACATGCATACACGTAATTCGAACCAGCTTGGTTCGAATTACACACAAACACACGCACACACGCAATTCGAACCAGCTTGGTTCGAATTACACACAAACACACGCACACACTAATTCGAACCAGGTTGGTTCGAATTACACACAGTAATTCATGGTATAATTCGAATTATGCTGTTAAAAAATTAATAATTTATTTTAAAAAATTTATTAAAAAAATTAATAATTTAAAAATTAAAAAATATATATTTTTATTTCATACGTTAAAAAAAGCTAACAAAATATTTAATTACGAGACTTCTTTAAAATATTAAGGAGCTATCAATTCGAATTCCATACAATACTTTTCTGTCCATTTTTAATAGTTCATGAATATTTTTTAATAAATTTTTTTAATAAATTTTTTTAAATTATAGTACAAAAAATATTTTATCCTATGCAAAACAATTTAAAAAAAATGGTTTAAAAAATGTTAGGAGTACTATAAAAATTTGTAATGTTATAATAACTTAGGTAAATACATGCATGTACTCAAATTTTAAATAAAATACTCTACATAGTCAATAATAATTTAGAAATGAAAGAAAATATTTTATTCTATACAAAATAATTAAAAAATATATTTTATTCTATACAAAATAATTTTAAAAAATGGCTTAAAAGATGTTATGAGTACTATAAAAGTTTGTAATATTCTAGTGATTTAGGTAAATACATGATAAAAATATTTTTTCTTTAATTTCTAAATTATTAGTGACTATGTGGAGTATTTCTTTAATGTCTTTAAGTCATTAGGACATTACAAATTTTTATAGTACTTCTAACATCTTTTAAGCCATTTTTTAAATTATTTTGCATAGAATAAAATATTTTTTTATGATATAATTTAAATAAATTTATTAAAAAATATTCATGATAATTTTTTAATAAAATTATTTAAATTATATGGTGAGATATTACATGATTCGAATTACGCATAGGGAAGTTCGAATTACTCTGATTCAAATGATATGGTGAGCAATTCGAATTCTATACAATACTCTTCTGTCCATTCTTGATAGCTCATGAATATTTTTTAATAAATTTATTTAAATTATACCACAAAAAAATATTTTATTCTATACAAAATAATTTAAAAAATGGCTTAAAAGATGTTAGAAGTACTATAAAAATTTGTAATGTCCTAATGACTTAGGACATTAAAGAAATACTCCACATAGTCACTAATAATTTAGAAATTAAAGAAAAAATATTTTTATCATGTATTTACCTAAATCACTAGAATATTACAAACTTTTATAGTACTCATAACATCTTTTAAGCCATTTTTTAAAATTATTTTGTATAGAATAAAATATATTTTTTATTTATTTTGTATGGAATAAAATATTTTCTTTCATTTCTAAATTATTATTGACTATGTAGAGTATTTTATTTAAAATTTGAGTACATGCATGTATTTACCTAAGTTATTATAACATTACAAATTTTTATAGTACTCCTAACATTTTTTAAGCCATTTTTTTTAAATTGTTTTACATAGGATAAAATATTTTTTGTACTATAATTTAAAAAAATTTATTAAAAAAATTTATTAAAAAATATTCATGAACTATTAAAAATGGACAGAAAAGTATTGTATGGAATTCGAATTGATAGCTCATTAATATTTTAAAGAAGTCTCGTAATTAAATATTTTGTTAGCTTTTTTTAACGTATGAAATAAAAATATATTTTTTTAATTTTTAAATTATTAATTTTTTAATAAATTTTTTTAAATAAATTATTAATTTTTTAACTGCATAATTCGAATTATACCATGAATTACTGTGTGTAATTCGAACCAAGTTGGTTCGAATTAGTGTGTGCGTATATTTGTGTGTAATTCGAACCAAGCTGGTTCGAATTATGTGTGTGTTTGTGTGTAATTCGAACTTACGTGTATGCATGTGTTTGTGTATAATTCGAACCAAGCTAGTTCGAATTATGTAGAAATGGAATTCGAACCAGCATGGTTCGAATTATATAAAAATATAATTTGGCTTATTGCTGAAACGATTTTCGCTTTGGCGTATTTACGTTACATGATTCTTGATTTGGCTTATTAAGGTTTTTTACCCTTTATTAAAGTAGTTTTTTGGTTATTTATTATTATAATAAAAATTAAAGATAAAAATACTACAGACTCAAAATTTAAATTTAAATTGAAATTTTTAATCATATTTGACCATTAAAAAATAAATAAATAACTATTGTATTAAAAATAAAATAATTTAAAGTATATTTAGTAGATAATAAATAGTGAAATAGAAAAAAATATTCTTAAGATTAAAGAAAGTTAAAAGACTATCTAAACAACAATGACCAAGCTGAATTTTTAAGATTTAAAATTTTAATATGCGCTTAATTTCTGAGTTAGCTTTTCGCGGAAAGTCAAAGTAATCAGGACAAATTTCAATATAACTTCCCATTATTCACGTTGTCTTTTAATTTCTACTTTTCTGCAGCACCTGAAAGCACTTTTCTTAACCACATTATATGAATCCTATCATATGATAGGTATCCTCTGAACTTAAAATAACTATTTTTTCTTTCTTCGTTTTGGTGTTATTTGTTGGTCTTTTTAGCAGATTCTTTCGTGAAGAAAAATGTGATAATTTAAGAGAGGCACTTTTAGCAGAACTACGATCATCACATAATATCAACAACAATAAAGAATTTACAGAAAGTTTGGACGAAATAAGTCTCAACCAACTGTACCTACCAGAAAATATTAGAATGACCCTTTAGTTGTGAATGTCAAAGGTAAATGAAATTTCAAATTTTTACGTGATTTTTTGAGTTCTAATATTTAGTTTATTTCTTTTATTCAATTTTGTATTCAGTTGTAGACACTTCTGCGGGAGAAATCACAACTGTCAAAAGGACGACAATTCAAGTTTGGCATTTGAAAAATGATGAAAAAGACATTATGAAACTTGATGAGCATGGACAAAGTCAAGATAATGACGCAAATTTATTAATACGATTTCTGAGTGTAATGACCCGTAGAGCAATGCCGTAAATTGAAAAGGTCTTAGGTGCTGAAAATTTAGAACGTGTGATAAATTTAGAGAAATGGTTGAAATTTTAGAGAAAAAACTATGAATATGAAGAAACCAAAATTCAGTTGGCAGTTTTGTACAAATTTTTGTTATCAAAATATAATGATAAAGTACTTAACATTTAATTAGTGTATTTCATAAGTAATAATTAAAATTTAAATATATTTATTCTAGAAGGAATTAAGATTTATTTTATTTATGTTACAATTTTTCTTATTTCTTATTATATATAAGTTTAGACTTGTATTATTATTATTATTCTTATTATCATTACACTGAATCTTTATTAGTATTTTCTTATAAAAAATGTTAGATATTATATATTTAAAACGGTTGATTTTTGTTATTAATGTTATATATATAAATATAATTTAAATTTAATAAAATTGTTCGATTAGAGCAAATTAATACAAATTAGCCACGAATTGTACGTGAAAAATAGAGTGGGTTAGCTACGAAAATAGTGTGATTAAATAACCCAACGTTAACCATAAAAAAAATTGTGGCTGAAAAATTCGACCTACACAAATTAAGCTCCGGATGAAGTGTGGTAGCATTATATTTTTCGATTTGATTATTCTTATTTAGCCACGACATTATGTGTGGACAATGATATACAAATTGTGGCTCCTTGAAGGTCTCCATGATGTTTAAACTGTAGCTAATAACTCTAGAATCGTGGCAAATTGAAAATGCAACCTCTGATTAACCATAAATATTCTTTCGTGGCCAATGTATGGTTGCTACGGTTATCTTAGAGTTTAGCCACGATTTTTTTTGTGGCTAAACCCCTTATTTCTTGTAGTGTTATTAGACACTAATAAACTACGAAGTACGGACACTTTGTTGAGTTGTCGTGTTTGTGTATCAGACACATTTTGAACACGACACTCACCGACACTCGTCTGATACGCGTGTCTGCTGTGTCCAACCATGTCTTAATAAAAAATAAAAAAATTCTTCTTCGGACACACCTAAATACCATTACTTGTCAGCATGTCCAATCTTATTCTTAACGTATATTTTTGAAATGAATTTAGATATAGTATATATTATTATTTATTAAAATAAAAAATATTTTAAATACTTGATATAATTAAAATAAAATATTAAAAATAATTTTAAAAAATAATTTATATATAAATATCAATAAAATATCATTAAGATTTATCTAAAAAATACTTTATATTTTATATGTATCCGTGTCTCCGTATCTTATAAAATTTTAAAATTTACGTGTCGACGTGTCCCATGTCATATCCCATATTCATATCAATATCCGTGCATCATTGCATAATAATCATGAATATCACGCACGTGATATAAATGTTTACAAAATGTTTATCTTTTACTGTTATTTTTTATCATTAAATTTGTTTTCTCTTAAATTATAGGATGTCCAGAAGTCTAAAAATTGATGGTATATAAAATCACTATCATTGTTTCACAAATTTATTAGGAACAAAATCATTTTACATGTGTATGATGGTTTGCCTAGAGCTACTAAAAAAAATAAAAAATAAAAATTCACTTCAATTTACCGTCAATTTTTTTCTTCAAATCCAATATATTACCATTCGTCAATAATTTATTATTGTCAAATTTTAAAATTCCATGTAATATTATTAACCTTAACATGAGAAAATTTGACTATAAATTTAATATTTGAGAAAAAATAAATAGATCTTAAATTTTTTAACTCAAAAATAAATAAATCTCTAACAAATTAAAATACAAAAATATGTTTTATTTTTTAAAATACGAGATATTTAAATCTTTTTGTCTAAAATTTACGAGAACAAATATATCTTTAAAAAAATTTAGATGTCTTACATTTTTAAAAATTAAAGATATTTTTTATATTTTTAATTAATTAAAAATTTATTTATCTTTAAATTAAAATTAAAGGTCAATGACTTATTTAATGTTTTTTCGTTGTATTTTTATGGACCTTCCAACAACAAAGTATGAGTAACTTGCCAAGAGTTTATGGCTATGAAATTCATGTAAGTGGCTTGTGGATAGATCTAGCTATAGCTAGGGTTGGTATATATATATATACCCCATTTATTTTATTTACTTTCGGTCACATTTTACAGAAACCTTTTGGCTGTTTATAAAACAAAATATGATGAGTATAATTACATTATATTTTCAATACACATGCATAATGCTCCAAAATCTCCTAATAAAAAATGTTCACATTAATTATGGACCACATAGATTTTAGAATAAACAATACTCAAGTGCTCCATGCCCCATTCCTTCCACGCTCCCTTCAAATTCCTCAAGTGGCGCTTTCATCATACCTACGCTTCATATTGCATCATCCAAACACTAAAAAGCTTCTTCTCTTCCTTTAATCAATTTTTGTCTTTGCCTTCAATCTTGTCTTAATCAATTTCCACTTTCAAATGAAAATTCCAATGGGGTAATGACTTGTGATCACCTTTTATCCACTCGAATAATTAATTAAATTCACATTAGAATAATATGATCACGTTAATTAGTATATGTAATTAATATTTAAATGAATTAGTTAGATGATGATTAGTCCATTACGTAACGTGGCTCTCATCAATTTAATTATTGGCCTAAACATTTCATGTTTTGTTTTAGAATGACGTACTCCTGTGGAAGGTTATAGATTAGAATTGTTTTTATACATAAAAAAAGATAAATATGAGGAAAAAGTAGATAAAGTTAAAAAGTTTGAATGTGATTGTATCATTTGTTTTCTAGCATGGTGTTTTTATCGCTTTTGTTTGCTTCAGCAGTCAATATATAATTATATATATATATAATTTATTATTAGATTAAGATATTAAAATTATTATTTCAGATTATATAATAAGTAGAATTTATTTAATCTCATTTTAATAAATCGTAGTTTATACGTATATATTTTAATTTATACGACACAATAAACATGTAACAATAATTTAGTAGTTAAAGAATATGTATAAGAAGTATAATGAAATAATATTTTTTTTTCTAAAAAGTTGAAAATAGAAGAGTTTTTTTTTTTTTGGTGACTAAATAGAAGAGTTTATGACGGTTAAAAATTTATGTCTTTAAAAGATATTAAAAGAATTATTTATCTTTATCCCTTAATTAATTTATTTAATCCTTAGGCACGTGTATGTGCACACGTACTATAGATGATGATGATGATAATAGTACTATTAATAAGACGAAGGAACAGGAATGATATGGGCTAAAGAATAAAGAACAAAAAGAAGTGGTTAGGAATTAAAAGACTCAATTTTCAAAGTAATTAAGTTGTTTATTCTTGGGTCATGTTCCTTTATCTTTATATGTTGCCAACTATGGGAATACAAGTGTATATGATAGCTTAGGTTAGGTTAAAAAGTAGAAGTAAAAAATGAAATTCAAGAAATATTTTAAGAGTAATCTTATCTTGCAAATAAATATTATCATTTTTTTTATCGATATTTAGTTAATAATAATTTGTATTTATATTTATAAAAATTTTATACATAATAAATGTATAATTTAAATTTATATTTATCAAAATTTTATACACATAAATTAATACCGTTTATATTTATATTTTTTCAAAATTTATGTACTTAAATTAATAAAATTTATTTATTAAAAGAATATTTATATTAATCAAATAATAACTAAAAGTACTAAAAATCATCATTCCTAAGAATTTCTCTTTGTAATATATGTTCCAAACGAATTCATTAACACAAAATAAAAAAATTTCATTACATCAAATAGATTATGTAATTGAAGAACTAAAATTTTGTAGTTTACCTCTACTATCTGTTTTTTTTAAATAATTATTATTATGCCAGTCTATTGGATCATATTGGCTTGATATTTAATTTTATTGCCACACTAACAATGCTAAAAGAGGCCATCTTTTTTTTATATAATCCACAGAGATAGCATTTTTTTATCATTATATAAGAAATGAAAATTGATAATAAAAAAAATTGAATTTTAACAATTGTAATTATAAATAATATAAATTAACTTTGTTAGAAATGTAATTAACTTCAAAAAATAAATGAATTTAAATTTTATGCATATTGACAGTGCAACCGAATTTTATATATACATCAAATTATATATTATCTCATCATTAAAAGGCAATTAATTATTAAATTTATTATTTAAAAATTATCTAAATGTACATATTTAAACTCGAATTAAATATAAACCAGTGTTAAATAATTTTTTCTAACATTTTAGTAATTTTGTCAAATTAAATAAAAAAAAGTTTTGATTATATTATAATAATACTGTATTTTAAATATAGTCAAAACTCGAGTGCAGTTCATGTAAAATTAATAACTAAAAATCGTTACATAATAATTTAATCAAATTTATTAAATTATTTAACAAATTTTTAACTATTAACTTCACGTGAAATTAATCACACGAGTTTTCACCTTCAATTATTTTTGGATAAAAATTCAGGTGAAGTCGACTTCACGTGAAGTGAAGTTGATACTTGAGAGCCGTTAGATAAAAATTTAGTTAAATCAGTCAACTCATTTAACGACTCTCAAGTCAACTCATTTAACGACTCTCAGTATCAACTTCACGTGAAGTCGACTCCACCTGAGTTTTCACGTTGTTATTGATATTAGTATTATTTTTGAGGTTGCAGCATATGAAACAAAGAACTCATGGCCAAAACTGTGGCTTTTACTAATGCAAAGCCACCGTCTAATCTCCATAGCCATAGAACCACATCACAAACTCACACCGTCTCCTTTCTCAATCTCAACAACCTCAGTTTCGTATCTTGGTACTTCCCTTTTCTTTGTTTTTCTTTTCTTTTCTTTTTTCACTAATTTGTGGTTTTCATGTTGCAAGCTTCTGTGCAGTGCTCTGACTCTGAGACACAAGAATAAGCAACCCAATTGGTCCAAACCTTCGTTGGTACGCTCAAAATCTGGGCTTGGGCTTGGGCTTGGGCCTGTTGACCCATTGGAAATGGCAGCAGGGGCTTGGAATCGCACTGCTCTTCTTGTAATTGACATGCAGGTCTGTTCCTAAATCCTAGCTGTGTTTTGTTGTTTTTGTAGGATGTGTTGGGAGAAATTAAGGATTTTGTTGTGTGTTTTGATGGTTTCAGAGAGATTTTATAGAAAATCAGGGTCCTATGCTGGTAAAAGGAGGGAAAGAAATTGTCCCAAATGTGATCAAAGCTGTGGAAGTTGCAAGGCAACGTGGAATTCTCATAGTTTGGGTAATCATTTACTTCATCACTTCATATGTGGTGGATAGTTAATTTAATTTCGATATTATTGTTGGGTATTAGGCAAATCATTTGAAAGTGTATAGTAGTATTAAGATTGTTGGATATTAGATAAACACATGTGTTTTTCTTTGGCTTGTGAAGTTATGGATACAACTTTTCTTTAGCATTTCTGTTGTAGGCATTGACATTAGGAAATGGGATAAGAAAGATGTGTTTTTTATAATTATTGCTGGTGAAAACATAAATATGGAAAATGAAAACTTATCATCAAATGTTGTTTTCCTTGAATTATCCCCCCTATATTGTTATGCTGTAAAAAATGAGGACACTAAAAGATAGCTTTGTGATAAGCATTTGAATTGTTTGCAATTATAACAAGTTGAACAAATATCTCAGTTGGGTGCTTCTTGGTCATGCATTTAGTAGTCAAGAAAACAATTCAATATATACTAGTTGAATTGTGACTCTCAAAATGTTTTCAGGTTGTCCGCGAACATGATCCTTTAGGAAGAGATGTTGAACTCTTTCGCCGGCATCTATACGCGACAGGTGAAGTTGGTCCAACCTCTAAGGGAAGCCCAGGTGCGGAGTTAGTTGACGGGCTAGAAATCAGAGAAGGGGATTATAAACTCGTCAAGACTCGGTTCAGTGCATTCTTTGCTACACATCTTCACTCAGTTCTTCAAGGAGCAGGAATTAACAATCTGGTTATCACTGGTGAGTATATAGTAATTGTTCTATTACACAAAGTTAACTACTTTACATTTCTTATGTTTACTAATTCATTTTGTTTGCAGGGGTTCAAACTCCAAATTGTATAAGGCAAACTGTCTATGATGCCGTAGCATTAGACTATCAACCTGTAACTGTTGTTGTTGATGCCACAGCCGCTGCCACGCCTGATATTCATCTTGGTAGGTATTTTTTCAGTTTCTTGGTAGCATTACAATATCCTATAATTCTAAATATTTGATCAGCTTTACAATATTGTATTTTCGTTTAAACTTTCAATGTTTTGTTCTTGAATCCTTGCTTGAATATGTTGAGTAGTGTCTCTGGAATAGTATCTGCTATTAGTTGCACACATATTTTGCACAATCGAGAACTATGATCGAATTCGGTTTGAACTTGTGCTGAAGTTGGTTAGATCATGTATTTTTTCTGGTTTAGTTGCTTAGTTATCTAACTCTGCAGATGCCTAATTTAGTTAGCAGCAGCTTTGTTAGAGTGTGTGCTTATCTGATATGAAATCTATAACTAAAGGAATTCTTCATGCTAGTTTCAGACAAAAATTATTTTTTGAGAGGAACTAAAATACATGTATGTACCATACTGTTGAATGGTGGCATGTATGAGGAACTTCTTGGTGAATTATTACCTTTTCCTCTGTAATCTTGTGGTATAAGTATAACACATACACGAGTGTATTTCTTTTGTGGCTCCATTATGGTGTTATGGATTCCTTCAAGGCATGTTCATTATGTTATTCTTCTCCAAAATAACTCTATGATGATCAAATTTCATATCTGATGATGTGTGGTTTCAGCCAATGTGTTTGACATGAAAAACATTGGAGTCGCAACCCCAACGCTACAAGAATGGACCAACTTCAAAGCTTGACGTCGAGGGACAGTGGAGCAGACAACTTGGTGTGCCTTGATGATGTTCAATTCAAGACTCAAAAAGTTGCTTATGTCTCTGTCAAGTTAAAATGTAGAGAGTGAAAAAAAAATGAGAAAAATGTATGATGTTTTGCTTTGCTGCTGCCCATATGTATATACGCATAGTGGCTAAAATTTCGATTTAACTTTCAAAATCCTCAGACATTACAGTTTTTAATGAGTCAACTAATTTTATAAAATTTGTACTAAATTTGACGATTTTACAGTTTAAATCTTGTTATAATTTTATGTTCTATGTAATTAATTTACTTTTCAAGTTTCCAAAGCTACTTGTCCTTGTGTTGTATAGTACATTCTAACAGAGAAAATCACAAGTTGCTAATTTCAACTCAAATCTATTCTTCAAATGCACTTCTAAATTGACTTTTGGAAATATTGGTCAATTTTTTTATAATATTTATTTTTAAATTTTTTTCGAACTATTATAATTCTTAAAAAACTAAAAAAGCACTATAAGCAACTATAACAAATTATTTACCTCATAATACTCATCTAAAAATTTCTTTATAAAGAATACATTATTGTCGATGTTACAAAATTTTTCACTCATTACAAATTATAATCAAACTTAAACCATCTATCTAGAAGTGACTCAAGATATTATAACATATAATTAACCATGACTAATAAAAACAAGTTTTTTCAATCATAGTCAAAGCCTTGATGAAAACTGATCTTGACTTTTATAAAGTGAGAACCAATTATCACGTGCATTTTAAATGGAGCAATCTCAAGTAAGCCAAATGCTCATCATAAGAACGCGTGTCCAAAACTGCCCCTCTCACTAAAGCATCCTCATCTTTTGCAAACCCACCGACTAATCCATTCTCACTTTAAAAAACCTCATTTTCTCTGACTCTCAGACACAAGCATAAGCAACCCAATTGGGCGAAACCTCCGTTGCTACGCTCAAAATCTGGGCTTGGGCTTGGGCCAGTTGAGCCATTGGAAATGGCAGCACAAGGATGGAATGGCACTGCTCTACTTGTACTTGACATGCAGGCCTGTTCCCAAATCCTAGATATGTTATGTTGTGTGTTGTGGGATGTGTTGGGAATAAAATAATTAAGGGTTTTATTGTGTGTTTTTGATGGTTTCAGAAAGATTTTATAGAGGGTCCTATAGCTGTAAAAGGAGGGAAAGAAATTGTCCCAAACGTGATCAAAGCTGTGCAAGTTGCCAGGGAACGTGGAATTCTCATAGTTTGGGTAATCATTTACTTCTTCATTTTATTGCCAATAAAGACGCTTAAAATCTTTTTTTTTAAAATGTATTTTAGTAATTAAAATTTAATACATATAATTAATTAAATCGATTTATTTTTGTTAAAATTATATCAAATAAATTAATTTTGACCAAAAAATTGATGAAGTATATTTTTAATCGATTTAAATTAATATTTTTTATAAATAAATGACTATAATATTTTTATTATAAAAATAACTAAAATAATCTTATTATTATTATTATATAAATTTTGAGAATCGAAAATCCTAACCCTTCTCTTATTTCTGTGTCAGATTTATGATTTTTAAATTTTAAATATATATATAATATGAATATTTTAATCATTTTTTATAATAAAATTATTGTAGTTATTTTTTTATAAAAAAAATATTAATTTAGTCAATTCAAAATTTAGTTTACTAATTTTTTGACTAAATTAATTTGTCTGATCTAATTTTAATAAAAATAATATAATTTAATTAATTATATATATTAAATTTTAATTATTAAAAATTGTTTTTAAAATAAATACGTTTTAAATATCTTTATATGAGTGGTTCCGAAATTATTTGAAAGTGTAGAGTAGTATTAAGAAAGTTCTTGGTCATGCACATAAGTTTTGAATTTTAAACTTTTTCATGAGCTCCTAAGGTGGTTAATTCAATAATATACTAGCTAAATTGTGTGCCCCAAAATGCTTTCAGGTTGTCCGAGAAAACGATCCTTTAGGAAGAGATGTTGAACTCTTTCGTCGACATTATTATGCTGGAGGTCAAGTTGGTCCAGCCTCTAAGGGAAGCCCAGGTGCAGAGTTAGTTGAGGGGCTAGTAATCAGAGAAGGGGACTATAAACTCGTCAAGACTCGCTTCAGTGCATTCTTTGCTACACACCTTCACTCACTTCTTCAAGGAGCAGGAATTAACAATCTGGTCATCACTGGTGAGTAAATAGTAATTGTTCTATTCTATGAAACATGAATATTTTACTAAGTTATGGTTTTTTGCGTGTCAGACACATTTTATATACGAAACTAATGCAACACTTATTTGACAAATCGACACATATCTAAAAAATTTTTTATATTATATATATAGTGTGTCTCCATATTTTATAAAAAATTAAAATTCGTATGTATGCTTGTGTCATCTTTTTATAAGTTTTAACGAATATATAAAGTTAACTACATTAGTACATTACATTTCTTGTGATTACTAATTTACTTAATATATTTGATTTGTAGGAGTTCAAACTCCAAATTGTGTTAGGCAAACTGTCTTTGATGCCGTAGCATTAGACTACCAACCTGTAACTGTTATTGTGGATGCCACAGCCGCTGCCACGCCTGAAATTCATCTTGGTATGTGTTCTTTCAATTTCTTGGTAGCGTTACAATATCATATAATTTCTATTGATCACTTGATCAGCTTTACAAGTCAAATGGTTATGGTGATATGTGGTTTAATTTCAGCTAATGTGTTTGACATGAAAAACATTGGAGTCGCAACCCCAACGCTACAAGAATGGATCGACTTCAAAGCTTGATGTCAAGGTGGAGCAGACAAGTTGGTGTGCCTTGATGATGTTCAATTCAAGATTCAAAAACTTGTTTAAGAATCTGTTTATATCTTATAAAACTAAGAATAATTTATATTGCCGTAGTAAACATCACAACTTATTTAGATGAAAGAGAGATTGAAAAAAAAAAGTAGGATTCACACTTTAAATAATAATAAAATAATAAAAAATAACTATAAAAGAATTTTATTTTCTCTCTCTATACCACTTCAATCTATATATATAGTAGAGTGCCCCTTATTTTAATCATCTATTAATCTCACTGGTAAGTTGTAAGCCATGACTTATTGTTATGTATATCACAACTAATAAAACTAGGTATCTATGCATTTTTTAAAAGTTAAATTACACAGTTGGTCCCTACACTTTCAGTGAAATTGTAAATTGTTCCTTTCACTTTAAAAGTTTGTAATTAGTCCTTAAAGAGAATTAAAATTTGCAATTTAGTCTCCATCGTTCAAAAATTGTTTGATTTAACAGAATATTCTCAGCATATTCTCTATTTTAACAGAATATTCTTAGTATATTCTGAGAATATTCTGTTAAATCAACACTTTTTGACCGACGGGAACTAAATTACAAATTTTAATTCTTTTTAGGGACCAAATTATAAATTTTTAAAGTGTAGGAATCAATTAACAATTTCACTAAAAGTGTAGGGATCAACTGTGTAATTTAACCTTTTTTAAACTAAATCTCCATATAAGTGGTCGCTGTCATTTTTTTTATATATATGTGTAGTTGCTATTTTTTCTTTTTCTTTTTCTTTTTTATTCTCCTCTTTCATTGTCTTTTCTTTTTTTGCGTGCTTTTTTCTTCAACAACGCCATTATCATTGTCACTATCTTCTTCTTTTTTTTTACTATATGTCCAACAAAGGTATTGAGTATAAAAATTTTGACAGTATACAAAAATTTTGATGTATAACACAACAAAATTTCTATGTTATTTGTATAAATTTATGGGTCCATCTAGTGTACAAATGTATTTTGGTACAGATTTACAGATTTTTGTTTTTATTTGGTTGTTTATTGATTTAAAAGCGTATCACTAAAAGTGTTGCTTAAAGAGAAAGTGTTACCCTTAATTGTTAACTTGGCTCTGATACCAATTTTTAAAGTCGACTTTTCTTTTAATTTCTTTTTCGAAATTTCTATTAACTCTTCATATTTTACTTCGAATAAGTTTATAATTTGTATAGAATAATTTGCAAATTCATAATCAAAAGTGTTGTCCATTTCTATTATTACTAGTATTTATAATTCTGATTCCATTTTTATAATTTTTCAATCTTGTTTTAGTTTATAATATTCTTTTTTGCATGGATTATTGTATATAAAATCTTTTATCTGTTTGTCTTTTTCTTTAATATAATTTCTCAAATCTTCAATAACTTTTTTTATTTCTACACTTTCTGTTGTTTCTAAATATCTTTTTAATTTTTCAACTTCATTCTCCATTTTTTCTTTCAACAGCTTTAATTCTTTTAAGTCATAATATGGTTTTCCAGGCATTTATAAATTTTTTAAGTTTAACTCCAATTTGTTTATATTTATTCTTATTTCTATCCTTTTTATTATAAGGTCATCAATTTCGATCTGAAGATTATCTAATTCCCTTTTATACTCTTTTATTTTACTTTTTAATTTTTTCGCCCTTTTTCTTTTTATTTTATTTTCTGGTCTTTTCAATCTTTGTATGCTTCATTATTTATTTTAGAATTTCTGCAAATTCTATCATCGATTCATCACTATTTTCTAGAGATTCTATTAATTTTTCTAGCTCTTCAACTTCTCTTTTCAACTTGTCATAGATTATTTTTAGAGCTTCAAATGCTCTTTGATTTATTTCAGAAAACTGTAAATAATTCAACCGATTTTCTCTTTCAAAGAGCTCTTGTTTCTTGTCTTGATAAGTTACATATATTTTTTCTTTATTTATTGTCATAATTTAGTGTTTAGGGTTTCATTTAGTTTTTCGACCTTTTTTGTTAATTCTTTTATTTCAGAGTTTTCTTCTTTAATATTTAACTTAGATAAACTTAAAGGGCTATTAATTTTAGATTCTCTTATTTGAAAATTCGATGAAATTAATTTTCCTGATGGTTCTTTTAATAATAGAACTGGGTTTTCAATAGCTTTATATTTTGGTATTTCTGTTTTTACAATTTTCTGAAATAATTCATCGACATAAATTCTTTCTCTGTTTTTAAATATTATACTATGATGGCTATTTGTTAAAGCATAATTTATTGCATATGTAATCGAAAATGGTCATCGTCTTGTTCCATTAGATTCTTTCTGTGAAATTTATAAGCCAAACTTATAGATCTTCCAAGATTTTCAGTTGATAAAGGTATAGCATATCCAAGATGGGCATTGAATTTAACATTTACGTTTGCCAAGTTTCCATGAACAATTCCAATTATTTGATCTATTGGGTCATCAGTAATTCTTTTGTCACAGATTGCTAAGCTTATTGGTGAATTAATTCCTTTCATATATGTAGATTTGATTAAGACTTGTATAGTACTAATATGAATCCATCCAATTTTAGATCTTTTTTGTTGATCCTTAATTTTCTCAATTCGTTTACTCAATTCTTCATCATTTATCAAAGCTATTTCAAGTTCTCCATTGGCGGATTTTATCTTTATAGGGGCTTCAAGTTGAATTTTTCCATAGTATATTATATTTTTTCTATTAAAAACTTCTTTTAAAAGATTTTGTTTATTAAAATTTTCATTTGATTTGAGATTTAATTCTGTTTTTAGAACAGCCTATTTTTCATTATCTAATAAAGCAGTTAATCTATAATAATCAGATTCTTTTGTTAATTCTAAACTTTCTAAATAATTCATAATTGAAAGACTAGGATAAAGATGTACCTTTCTAGAGAAAAACTTCCTTTATTTAGTATATTTTACATAAGGTGTTTTTATCTCCAGAGGGGAGATTGTAGATACTAACTCCAAAGGGGAGTTTAGAATTTTTTCCTAAGGGAATTCTTCCTCAGACTATAGAATCGCCTCGGCAGCTTCCTCCTTGCTCTCCTAGCATATGAGTACTCTTAGCCTCCTGCTTCCTATTGTCTGCTGCTTCTACAATTGCCTAAGCAACCTATTTATAATAGTTGGGTTTGATGGACAATTCCCATCCTTACCCTTCTTATGACGTCATTGCTTACGTCATTGTTTGTTCTCTTTCACCAGCTACATTGTTGGTGCTCTATGACCTAAATGCTTACGTCACTATGCAATAATGTTGAGAGATGCTTCAGATGCACTGTCCTCCTCTTTTATCATGTGACCCTCAGATGCATTGTCTTCTTCCTTCATCATGTGAGTTGATTCCGTTTCATTATTGCTTTCTTCAAATATCTCTGAGGCACATAGCTGGCACTTGTGGTCTTCTCTGTCTTTTATCAAATAGCAGAGATTTCTCTTTATCCTTTCAGGGAGCTTTTCTAAAAGTCCAGATAAATTGTAGAATGCTGATTCAAATTCCACCAAGAGTCTCATCTCTCTTTCTTCAATTTCATTTCTTTTACTGGACACAAGCAGAGTATTTCTACTTTTATAATTAATCCTTGTGTGAGATTCCTTCGTTATTTTTTGAGTTCTTTCAAAGACCCTTGCTAATGTGCTGGCTAGCCTTCCTTCATGACTGTAAATTGTTAAATCTTGAATCTGATCAATTGGTTGAAAATTTCCTGGGAAGACGGACATGAATATTACTTGGTGTGCTGGAACCAAGCATTCTTCTTCTTCATTAAAAAAAGGTTGACTGTTTGTAAATTTTAGGGATATATCCCTTGGATTTACATTGTCAATCATATTTTTAAATCTCTTTACTGCATCAACGAATCCTGCAGGAAACTCACTAATAATTTTTAGATCATTAAAAATTAAAATTGTATCAATTAATCCATACTAGAAAAACTGATAGGTGTCAGATGGGGAAGCATATGGAAATATAACCAGCTTTGTTAGCTGTTCTTTGGCAATAGGATAATATTCCAAAATTGCCCTTTTTTCTTCAGTCCAATTTAGGACTATGTTAAGGGTTTCTCTGAGATTAGATCTACAGACCCTTTTCTTTTCTTTAATTTCAGCCCTTGTAGGAATGTTTCTTATTATCCCTATTCTCTGGGTTTGAATTGGAGCTTTATCTGCTCTTTTTAGGATTTGCTCTGGATGGAGAGCTTCATATTCCCTGAAGGATTCATTTGCCTCTTTCAGTGTTAGAAACCCTCCTTTATGAATTATCCTTGATTGATGTGTGAATTGTGCTGCTTTTTCCCAGGCATCATATACTCCTTTCATGGGCCATTATAAATTACATAATATTTTTTATCTTGAGTGGATTTTTTAATGATTTCAGCAATTGTTTTATTTTCTGAAATTTTTTCTTCACCTGATTTGTCCACCATGCTTAGCTGGCTGAACTCTGATGGTTTTGTTTGTTGTGTTGATTTCATTACTTCAATGGCCTTCTTGAGGGATTGGATCAGTGTCCTTATTTGCTGACAATGCTTGCATCTTTCGAGTTCTTGCTCATATTTTTGAATTTCTTGATCTAATGCGTTGTAGACGAACTCCATTCTCTTGTTAATGTATCTGCAATAACATTTTTGTCACCCTTAATATATTCAATTCTTATTGGATATTGTAACAAAAATATTTGCCATCTTACCAATCGTCCATGATTATAATCAACTTTTAAATTATATCGTATGAAACCTGTTAGGTAACTTGAATCTGTCCTTAATGTAAATTCTCTGGGTAGTAAATCAATTTTCCATTTCTTAAGAGATTTAATTGCTGCTAGAGTTTCTTTTTCATGAGTGGTATATCTCTGTTCTGTTGGAGTAAAAGTCCCTGAAATATACCTGCAAAGTAATTCCTTTGAGGAATATTTAGAATCTAGTGATTCTTTTTCTTGTTCCAAACTTTTTATAGCTTTCTTAGCTTTTAGACATCCTGACCAGGTTATGTCTGAAGCATCTGTTTCTACTATTAAGTAGTCATTTTCTTTTGAAATATAAAGTTCTGGAAGTTTTTCACATAATTTTTTAATTCTTTGAATTTGCATACTATCTTTTTCATCCCATTTCCATTCTTTTTTAGTACTTATTTTTGGAAATAAGCTTTTAGTGTATTCTGTTATATTTTTTAAAAATCCTTGATCAGAAATATAATTTATACACCCTAAAAATCTTTGTAATTGTTTTCTATCTTCTATTTTATTAGGAAATAAATTTACCTTTTCTAGAACATTTGGTTGAAGTTTTAGCTTTCCTTGAGTGGATAGAATCAATTCAAGAAACTCTATTTCTTGTTTTGCTATTCTTGCTTTCTTTTTGCTAAGAACTAATCCTTTTTCTTTACATCTTTCTAAAACTATTAATAATTTTTGAAGATGATCTTATTTATCCTGTTTTGTAAAAATTAGTATATCATCAATGTACACTAAAACAAATTCATTTAACTCTTTTAGATTTTCTTCCATAAATCTTTGATAAATACCTGGGGCTTGTTTTAATCCGAATGGTAATACATTCCATTCATAGAGCAACACACTTGTTGATTCTTTTGTTGGACAAGTAAAAGCAGTTAATTTCTTTGTTTCTTCGTCTAAACGAAGTTGCTAATATCCTGATTTTGCATCAAGAGATGAAAACCAAGTTGCTCCTTTGATTTTTTCTAAAATAGAATCTTTTTTTGGAAGTTTATGAGCATCACCAATAGTTGCTTCATTCATCTTCTTATAGTTAATAACCATTCTTCGTTTTTCCCTTTTAATTTCATTATTGTTTTCGATATAAAAGGCTGGAGCCGCATGAGGGCTTTTACTTAATCTTATAAATCCTTTTTTCAAAAGATCTCTACATTCTAATGAGAACTCTTCTCTATCTCTTGCGGAATAAGGAATTTTATTTGGAACATTTATCTCTTTTGTAGGATCTTTTAATTTAATGCTTACTAATTCGTTATTTGTATTTTTAATATCTAAAGGATTTTCAGCACAAATTTCATCCAAAAGTTCTTCTATCTTTATTTCAAGATTATTTTTTGGGATATTTATCTGAAAGTATAAATTTAAATAACATGTCTCTAATATAGAAAATATTTTAAATTTTAAGATCTTATCTATAGTAGTAGTTGGTATTTTTATACGTTTTGATTTTTGATTTATTGAAGAATCATGTGGAGCTTTTAAAACTATATATGTTAATTCTTGAATGAATGGATGATATAGCTTTAAAAAGTTATTTCCTATGATAAAATCCATTCCAGAATCTAACATATATATAGATGGAACAATGAACCTATAATTTTGAATAAAAATTTCAACCATCTCTGCTTTTTGGTCAATTTTATGTATTGATTTGTCAGCTATTCTAACTCTTAATGGTTTCTTTAATTTTTTCCAATCAAGTTTTATATTTGAACTAGCAAAGCATTGTGTTGCTCCAGAATCTATGAAAGCATTTATAAACTTTTTTGTTATTTTTATAGTAATAAATGTGGCATTATTACTCAGTCTCTGAGTCTGTTTCTGAGACATATTCAAAAATATAGTCTAAGTTATCATCAGATTCTTCTAATGGTTCCATGAAACAAGACTTAGCAATTTCTATTTGTTTGGTAAGATCCTTTTTATCCTTCTTTTTTGGACATTCATTTGCATAGTGTCCTTCTTCTTGGCAATACCAACACTTACAATTTTCTTTTTTATTTGGGCAATAGTCATTTTTTTGTCTTTTGTTTTTATTGTTATTTCTCTTTCTAAACTACCTATTTTTTCTCCAGTTTGAATAGTATTTTCTTTTTTTAAATTGATATTTTCTTTTTCTTTGAAGATTTTTATTAAGACCATATTTTTGAGGTATCTCTTCATTATTCTGACAGCAAATTCTAATTATATTTGCAAATCTTTTTTGAGTTGCTTCTTGCATACAACGTTCTTTTATTTCCTCTCTTATTGTAGATGTTGCTCCACCAAAATTATTTTCAATTGTCCCTCTATTTATTTCTCTTATAAATCTTCCCATTATAAATTCATTAGCAGGATATAGAAGTTTTGTTATATACATACTAAGATAATGATTTTTATCTTCTTCTTTTAATTTGTAATAATGTATTCTATATTCACATATATAAGACTCCACATTACATAAATCATATATCTGAATATTAGCTAAATGGTTTTTTGCTTCTTGATATTCTTTATTATAGACTTCTTGTCTATGATCTATAATATTTTTTTCAAAAAATTCTTTATATAGAATCATCATTATATATAATATCTTATCATAAGCTGTTGTTTTTGTTGCTAATTCTTCTATTATTTGGTTTTCTATTGATGTCATATAATCTCTTATAGTTCTTTTAGTATGAAACCCTATGTAATTCCAAATATCTCTTCCAGACAATTCACTAAGTTTTGGATTAGTAAAGGCTTCTAATAAGAAGGAATTCAACCAGTTTTCGAAAATTTATTTTTCATTCTTTTTACAGTCTAAATTGAGCATTCTTTCTTCTTCGATTTCCTGGATTTTAGGAACGTATTTTGATGGTATTTTTGTATATTTTGAATCTTTATTTATAAACCCTTTTTTAAAAGCATAATTATCAAAACCTGTTTCCCATTTAAATTGAGATTGATTATCCTTAGATGTTCCAGCTTCATTTTTTACTTATATTGAAATTGCTGGTTCTTCGTCATTTGAATAATCTAGGATGTGTTCTTCATTTTCTATATTTTCAGAATTTATTAATTCTTCTTCTATTTGAAATCCCTGTTCCATAATATTATTTTCTTGAGCCATTTTTAATTGTTTAAAAAGTATTGTAACTTTTTCTAATTTTTCTTCAATGTTCATAACTTTAGTGGTGGTTTTACTTTTAAATCTGTTATGTTGATTATATTTTGAAATTTTTCTTCCTTGGGATTCTCTTTTTCCTTATTTCTTTGAAATTTTATGGATACTAATATTTCTTCAAACATATCTACTATAGAATTTAATTGTGGGTTAAAAGTATGATAAAGATGTGGGGAATCATTTCCATGATAACATTTTTTAGAAATTTCGTGTGAAAAATAAGTTTTTTCAGATTTTTGAAGTCCTTCAATAAAACTTATAGTAAAATAAAGATTTTGAGAAAAATCATTTTGTATTGATTTTAAGAATTCGGTGTCATTACAGTTAACATTAGTTAAAGTCATTAATTTTTGATCTATTAATTTTGATAACTTAATTATTTCTTCTCTTAAATCTTCTAATTTACTTTTTTCCATTAGGTGACGCTTTTCTTTATAAAGAGTTACGGTTTTAAGTTAAAAGTGTGGCTTTAGAATGTGTAGTTTAAGTAAGCATATCTTTAAATTTGTATGACTTTTGCTCTGTACCCTATAATCCACTTAAATTTATATGCTATATACAAAATTTTTTATATTGTGTGTAAAAATTTATGTATTTTATATTTATAACAAAATTTTTTTGCTCAAAAGTGCAAACAAAAATTCCATGATAAATACGTATATTTTTTTTTATTAAACTTGTACCAACTTAATTAAACTTAATTACAAAAAATATTTGTATATTTATGATCATCCGTATCACAAATCATTACTAATAGTAACTTAAAAATTTGAGAAGTACAATAGTCTATTACAATATTTATATTTAACTTTCTTTTAAATTCATGGCGTTTGGATATTTTTGCTCATGCAAATTGTATATCCAACACTCTCTTTTTTTCCATGCAAATTATATTGCATAATCTTCACATACATTATCTCTATCTAGATATCAATCTCCACTCTATAAATTGTAGTGTGTTCTCAACCATATCATTGTAATTATTTTTTCATTTACATTTTTTTTAAATTTCTAATGGAAAATATCTAAAAAATATATAAAAAGCAAAGATACTATAAGAAAGACTATAATTGAAAATTATGAAAAGATTTAATATAATGGTAAAATGCTAGAAATAGAACATATAATTGTCAAAGCTAAGTATATGTCCATTGACTTATAAGTGAATGGTGTTTCAATGCTAGCAAGCAATAATTGAAAAAAAAAAATTGATATATGATATGGTGAAAACTTATTTGCAGTCAATTTCACATGAAATTGATGGTTAAGAGCCGTTAGATGAAAATTTAGTCAAATCAGTCAAATCATTTAACCGCTCTCAGCTATCAACTTGACGTAAAGTCGAGCTCTCAGTTATCAACTTGACGTAAAGTCGAGTGCACCTGAATTTTTACAGTATGATATTCACATGTGAAATAAGAAATATTAGTACAGGTGCATAAACTCGCTAATCACACCTCAAAAAAATAAATAATAAAAAATTCAACAGACCTCCTAGGATTTAACAATAATATTAATGTTTGAACTTTGAAGGGAGACACACACACAGTTCATGATTTTTCTATGTATGCTCCAGAAGATCTCAACCTTAACCTTAACACTTTAAATCTTTGAGTTTTCTTTCCTCCTTTAAATTTGTGAGTAAGTGTCTCTTGCTTTAAATTAACTCATCAATGGTGAAAGAGGAAGTGGAGCTTTGTTCTTCAGCTCAAGGGAAGATGGGTTCCCATCCCCAACTCATAAGGGGTAAAGGTGGAATTGCCACCATGCCCTTCATCATAGGTTTGGTTAATTCACACTTAGTTTTGATATAATGGGTTATATATATAATTATCAAAGTTATTTAATTCTGTATATATAACCTTGTTGGCAGCAAATGAAGCACTTGCAAGGGTAGCAACTTTGGGGTTATTGCCAAACATGGTGTTGTATTTGATGGGAAGCTACAATCTCCATTTAGCAAAAGCCAACATGATTCTGTTATTATCAGTTGCTACCACCAATTTCACCCCTCTCATTGGTGCTTTCATTGCTGATTCTTATCTGGGTCGCTTCCTTGCTGTTGGTTTCGGTTCTATCATCACTTTTCTGGTAAGACTTCATTTTCAGTTGTAATAGAATTGAATTCAATTCTGTCAAGAGTTTAACTCTGTTATTTGGATTGAATTAGTAGATGATGTTATAGGATTGTATTCAATTTCATTAGTGTCAGTTTAGTTTAGAAATTAAAACTGTGTGGGTTGTTCTATTAGTCTATTGCATATCAATGATGTAGTTGTTTGACTCTAGTTATTGATTTTACTTTCTGCTTATAGTATCAAGGTGCAGTGCATATCTTCAAAAGGAATTTACATCACAATTTTGTTTTCTTTTGATATGATGAATTTACATTGCAATTATGCATTAGCTGAATTATGAAGTTACAAATATCAATTATGAATTTCACAACTATGTGATCTTCAAATTGTAATACATATAGGGGTGAATAAGCTACCTTGAAGCATTCTTTCATGAAACAATTCATTACAACGATAACAACAAAACTTTATCCCACTAGGTGGAGTCGGTTACATGAATTAAACGATACTATTGTGTCCTATTATATATAATGTTTACAATGAAACAATTCATTATGATGACAAAATAAACAATTTAAATAAAATTTTCACTTTCTAAGCCTGGTTTTTGAAGAGATCATTTACATTGTTACATTCAAATTAGGCAAAGGAATAACTAGTCCAATTGGGATTCAACTTTTTCTTTTTCTTGTCCCCTTTGGTTTCAGGGAATGGCACTTTTGTGGCTAACAGCCATGATCCCCGCGGCACGGCCTCCTCCTTGTGATCCTGCAACTGAAACATGCAAATCAGCAACAACTATGCAAATGGCAATACTAATCTCTTCCCTTGCTCTCATGGCATTTGGAAATGGTGGCCTTCAATGCTCCCTAGCATTTGGAGCAGACCAAGTGAATAGCAAAGATAACCCCAATAACCAAAGGGCCTTAGAAATATACTTCAGCTGGTATTATGCTTCATCAGCTATTTCAGTCATAATTGCCTTCACCGGAATAGTATATATCCAAGATCATCTTGGATGGAAACTGGGTTTTGGTGTTCCTGCAGCACTCATGTTCTTGTCCACTTTCTTCTTCTTCCTTGCTTCTCCTCTTTACATTAAGCACAAAACACATGGCAGCTTGCTCACTGGCTTTGCACGAGTAACCGTAGCTGCCTATAAGAACAGGAAGCTTAGATTACCAGCCAGGAACTCGACCGGAATGTACCTTCAAAAGAAGGACTCTGATCTTCTTGTTCCAACTGATAAACTAAGGTTGAATCAAATCAAATCAAATCAAATTCTCACATTATCATTGTTGTTTTCTTTAGCTCATTCCATGTATGAAATAATAGTAAAACTCTTCTGGCATGTCTTTGTTTTGAAGGTTTCTGAATAAAGCTTGCTTCATCAAAGACCCTGAAAAAGATTTAGCCTCAGATGGATCAGCCTCGACAATAGATGAAGTAGAAGAACTAAAAGCCATCATCAAAGTTATTCCCCTGTGGTCGACCGGGATCATGATGTCGCTTAACATTGGAGGCTCATTTGGATTGCTGCAAGCTAAATCACTGAACAGATATATCACTCAAAACTTCCAAGTTCCAGCAGGTTCTTTGAGTGTGATAATGATATTTACAATATTCTTGTGGATAGCTCTATATGATCGCATTGTTATTCCTCTAGCAACAAAGCTTAGAGGCAAACAAGTTAGGATCAGTGCCAAGAATAGAATGGGACTAGGATTGTTTTTCTCTTTTCTTCACTTGGTAACCAGTGCAATTGTTGAGACTTTACGGCGAAATAGAGCTATCAGGGAAGGATATATGAATAATCCTAATGCAGTGTTGAATATGTCTGCAATGTGGCTTTTTCCTCAACTCTGCTTGGGTGGCATAGCTGAAGCATTCAATGTAATAGGCCAAAATGAGTTCTATTACACTGAATTCCCCAAGAGTATGTCAAGCATCGCTTCGTCCCTTTTCGGACTTGGCATGGCTGCAGGATACGTGTTATCTTCTTTGGTATTCAGAATTGTGGAGAAGGTTACTTCTAGGGGTGGAAGGGAAGGTTGGATTTCGGATAATATCAACAAGGGTCGCTATGACAAGTACTATTGGGTTCTTGTGATGCTGAGTGCCATTAACATAGTGTATTACCTTGTTTGTAGCTGGCTTTACGGACCTACAGCTGATCAAGAATCTAAAGAAACTAGAGGAAATGGTTCAAATGATGAAGATCTTCCATTAATTGAATTTAGAAATCCTGGTATGTATAACAAGGTATCCAATTTCCATTATGGTTACAACTTGCAACAAAAATGATCACTTGTGTTGATTATCAAGGTTTAATTGTTCTGGTAATTTCTGTAGTTTTACTAGATTTTTTTTAACTAGGTTCTTAATAGTAGTCATCTTCTTTGATCCCTTATGCTCTGTGCTCCATATGTGCTTGGATCTTCCTCAATTCCTTTTAATCCTTTGGTGGCAGAAATTCCAGAACCTTCTTCTCAGTCTTGGAACCTTCTTCAACACAACACAAGAGTTGGTCCTAATAATAATATGATTGTTGACGGAATAATACAGCAAGAGGTTTCCTAGGCTCCTCTTTCATAACAAGATTTACTTTTAACAACATTCTGATAGCAAGAAGCCATTATCCAAGCTCTCTATTTTCTCACCAACTAGAAATGCATGCACTTGATCTCCAATTTGAACCCAACTGCAACCAGGATTTTTTTTAGCTCCCCTTGACTTCATCAATTCCCTAACTTTGTTTGCCTCGTCCCATCTTTCAGCTTCTGCATACATATTTGAAAGCAGAATATAGTAGCCACAGTGCTGAGGCTTCAACTCAAAAAGATGCTCAGCAGCCCAGCACCCCAATTCTACATTTCCATGTATCCGGCATGCGCCGAGCATTGCACCCCAAATATTAGCATCTGCTTCGATGGAAAGGCCTCTAATAAGGTCTGCAGCTTCTTCCATTAGCCCAGCTCTTCCAAGGAGATCAACCATACATGCATAGTGCATTTGTGTTGGTTCAATATTAAGATCCTGCATCATTATAAAGTACTTCCTCCCCTTCTCAATTAAACCCCCATGACTGCAAGCTGACAAAACTGCGATAAAGGACACTGAATCATAATCCACACCATCTTCCTTCATTGCCTCAAAGAGGTTGATTGCAGTGTCAAGCTCACCCAGCATACCATACCCTAAAATCATAGTATTCCAAGAGACTGTATCCTTGTATTCGATAGAGTCAAATACCTTGCTAGCAAGATCTATTCGTCCACATTTGGTATACAAATCCAAGAGTGAATTTGCCACAAAAAGATGTGTGTGAAAATGCTGTCTCACCAGCAGACCATGGATCTCTTTCCCTTGCTTTATGGAAGCCAGATTCGCACAAGCAGATATGGCACCCATGAATGAAACAATATCAGGCACCATGCCAGAGAGTATCATTTCTGAGAACAAATTCAGGGACTCTAAGCAGTCACTTGTTTGGGAATAGCCCATAATCAGCATATTGTATGAAACTTCATCCTTGATAGAAATATTAAAGACATTTCGAGCAAGGTGTAAGTGTCCGCATTTTGAGTACATGTCTGTAAGAGCATTAGAGACAAACAAATCAGAAAACCATCCCATCCGAATAATTTTGGCATGAATCTCTTTTCCAACATGCAGGAAACGTAATCTTCCACAGGCTGGAAGAACATTTGTGAAGGTGACAGTGTTTGGGGTTTCTCCATTTGCTTGCATTCGCCTCACTAACTCTATGGCTGCAAATTCAAGCCTGTTTTGAGCAAAATTTGCAACCATGGCATTCCAAGATACAGTGTTTCTATCTATCATTTTGTTGAATACGGCCGATGCTACACCAGAATATCCTGATTTTGCATACATATCTATCAATGAGTTAGCAATAAAAATATCAGACTCAATACCAAATCTTAAACACAACCCATGGACTTCCCTTCCCAACCTGAGAAGTCCTAATTCTGTTAACACAGGCAGCATGCTAGAAACCGTCACAGAGTTTGGTAACATTCCTGCTTCAATCATCAACCTAAATACATGAAAAGCATCTTTGTAGAGACCTCTAAAAGAAAAACTTGTCATGACAGCATTCCAAGAAACCACATTTCTGTCGTCCATTTCATCAAAAACCCGCTTGGAAGCTTTCTCGTTCCCACATTTCCCATAAGCATCAACCAAAGCATTCCCAATCTTCACATGACAACCCACCAAACCAACCTTCAAAGCATAACAATGCACTAGTCTTGCCATCACCTCGTCCTCAGTCTCCGCACAAATAGGCAACACACTAACAACGGTAACTAAATCCGGTTTAAACCCCGACGCCTCCGCAACCATCTCTCTGAGAAACCAGAGCGCCTTATAATAGAACCCATTCAGAGAACACAACCCAATAACAGTGTTCCAAGACACCTTATCCCTCTCAGGCATTTCATCAAACACCTTCATGGCATCAGCGAAAAACCCACAATTACCATAAAACATCAAAAGGGTATTCCCAACAAAGACATCCCTATCAAAACCAAGCTTAAAGACAACCCCATGAACCTCTTTACCTTTCTCAACCCGCTCGAAATCAGAACAACACTTTAGGACAAATGGAAAGGTGTGATCATCAGGCTTAACTCCAGCACGAACCATTCGGTTGTAAGTGTGAAACCCGTCAAACACTCGAGCAATGGAGTTTGCGCGAATGAGAGTGTTCCAGAGGAAGGCGCTGCGGGAGTGCAGAGAGGTTCGCTGGAAGAGAAGGAGGGAAGCAGTGAGGTTACCAAAGGTGGCGTATTGGAGTATGAGGGAGGCGCAGAGGGAGATGCTGTGAGGGAGGAAGCCATGGATGAGGGCAAAGGCGTGAACTTGCTTAGTTTGGAAAAGAGTATTGGAAAGATTGCAGAGTTTCAGAAGGTTTGAGTGGGTGTGAGTGTGAATGGTTGAAGAAAAGGGTTTGTTGAGAAGAAGGGAATGGAATATCATGGATCCTTCTCTCACCAAACCACCAAATAGATTCTGTTATAGGTTTCTAGTGAATCTCTATAATAAGTTAATAACTGTCTTGGGATTCCATCTTGATTCTTGATTTTTGATAATTGAAACTTACACAATACACTGGTGCCGAAGAAAATAGAAAAGAGTCAAGTTGAAATTTTAACTTTATAACTTTGTTATGTTAAAAAGGAAATCATTCTTGACCGAAATAAAATAATATGTCCAGTCACCAAAAAAAAAATATGTCCAAAAAAATTATATTTTGTAAGTATTAATGATTTTTATATTTTGTTTTATATATTTTACAAAGGATTAACCACAAAAAATACTCCTAAATTATTTAAATGCTGACAAAAATACACTCGAATTTTACTATCGACAAAAATGCAGAATGCCTTCAAATAATTTAAAAACATAACAACAATACCCAACAATAAATATATATTTTCAAAAAATATCTTAGAAATTGAATTTTGATGCAATTTTTTGTAAGCATGATTATAAAAGTAAGATATTATTATACATAAAAATGGGTGATTTTTCGTTAAGTATATATTTTTTTATAATTTTTTTTGTTAATAACTAATAATACTTTTAAAAATCACAAAATAATATATACTTAACAAAAAATTATCAAATTTAAAGAATAGTAATATTTTATTTCTCTAATCATGGTTGCAAGAAATTGCATCAAAATTCAATGTCTAATGTATTTTTTGAGAAATACATATTTAATGTTAGTTTTTTTTTTGCAAGATTATCTAACATTAAATATATATTTATCAAAAAATACATTAGACATTGAATTTCGATGCAATTTTTTATAAACATGATTAAAAAATGAGATATTATTATCCTTAAAATTTGGTGATTTTTCGTTGAGTATATATTTTTTTGTAATTTTTTTATTAATTTTTTTATTAACAACTAATAATACTTTTAAAAAATCACAAAAAATATATACTTAGACAAAAATCATCCAATTATAAGAATAATAATATCTCTTTTTTTAATTATGATTGTAAAAAATCACATCAAAATTTAACCTCTAAGGCATTTTTTAAAAATATATATTTACTGTTGGGTATTATTTTTAAATTATTTAAATGCGTTTTTGTCGGTAGTAAAATTCGGGTGTATTTTTGTCAGTGTTTAAATAATTTGAAGACGTTTTTGGTGGTTAACCTTTTACAAAAGAATTTAATTTTAATATATAAAATATTTATATAATGGTTTAACTATATTTATTTTTTAAAAAACTTTTATTTATATAATATTATTTAATTAAATATATATATAAAATTATTTTAACATATTATACATCAAGAAAAGGACAAATAGATGCCTGACTTTTTGGTTTGCAAACATTTAAGTCCCTGAGGGTTTAAAAATATATTTAAGTCCCTCACCTCTTCAAAATCTGGGTATATCGATCCTTGAGTCTCATTTGTTCAATTTTAAAAATACTCTCATGTATAATCAATATGTCTAGATTTTAAAAAGGTCAACAACTTAAATATATTTTTAAATCCTCAAAAATTTAAATATGTGCATATAAAAAAGTCAGGACCTATTTGTCCTTTTCTCTAATACATCAAATTAAATTCTTTAGGTAATAGCAATAACTAATTTTTATAAAAGAACTCATTCGAAATTTTAGAACTTTCTTATATATATCAAAACGAAGATGAATCTCTTTAGTTCAACCACACACTGAATTTCGGTACTAAGATAGCTGTGGTTAACTGGTTATCATGCTTAAGCTCTCTTCGAATATATATATATAATCTCCACACAGTGCACATGTGCATGCATGTATAATAGTATACATAGAAAATTATGTTTTCTATTTAAAAAGTCCACCTAATAAATATCAAAAATACTATTTGTATATCAAAATCAGCTATTAAAATTAACATATTAATATATTTGTGTATTTGTATATAAATATATAATTTAATTTATTTTGTTAAATTTAAAAAAATATATTATTTATTGTGATGATAATTATTTAATTATTTGATTAAAAATTGATTCTAATTTATGGATTGATTGTTTGTGCCATAAAATTTTAGGATTAACCTTAGTATGAATGCTGAATTGGTTAGATTTAGAAAGAATTAATCATCAAGAGTAAAAAGATTATTGCTGCTAAGAATAGAAAAAAAAAACAATAATCATAACAATTATGAGCTAATAATGAATTATCAATGCAATAATTTGATTATATTTGGATATATATAAGGAAACATGAAAAAAATAAGAAAAGGAAAGTTGCTGCTTATAGGAAGAAAATAATCATGTCTTAAATGTGGAATTGATCAGCTGCAACGGTTAGCAAAAGAATCGTTTTTGCTATAAGAAGAAGAACAAAGTTTGATGAGCATTAAGGAGAACATTCAGAAATTAAATACTACACTATTGAATGTCTTTTTTTTTTCATTTTGGTTTGTATTTGATATTTAATTTTGAGTTTTCTTAGTACTAAAAAAAAGCCGGATAATTTATTGAGAAATTATTAGAAAAAGTTTATCAATGAAAAGTCATTAACTAAGAAGAAAAGATAACTTATTAGTTTTAGATTCAATTTGTCTTTGATTTTGTTTGGTCTTAGTAATTTGATTTGGTCTTGGTGTTAGTTTGTGAATCACGAAATTATTACTTCATTTGTCTTAGAGTAGAACTGATTTAGTTGAATTTATCTTTGTATTAATTTTGACATTGATAATTATAATTTTAAATTTGATATAGTAAAATTTCGTTATTATTGTGATGAAAATTAGACGTAAATCTCATTACACATTGAGATTGAACAAAGATATTTACTAGTATGAATCTCTCTACTCTTCCCTCATTTAAATTATTAGTTGTATAAAATAAATTATATGTTTTGTAAATCAACAAAATAATTAAATAGGCAGTGTGAAGTGTGAACATAATGTGAAAGCGGTGTAAGGGATTTGCATAGCAAACAAATAAACCTTTGAAATTGGCCTATGATGAAGGATCATAGACAATAAACAATCTTGTGTCGTGAACCATGAGGCATTTTTTTATTATTATTTTCTCTCTGATTGATGCCTTTTCCGAAGTTGGCTAACCATATAGTTGATCTTTTATTCATATTCTATTTTGTAATTAAAGATTGGTGACACTATTAAATGTGAACATTGTAAAGGGTAGGTCAATTGTACATACAAAGTGGACTTCTAATTATAGACGCACCTATCAATATTACAGCTGCCCAATTTAATTCATGACCCCCACAAAAAGATAATTTATTTTTCCCAGGTCAGTAGAGTGTTTTCACATAATAATAATAATAATATAATTGAATTAGAATATTAGTTAAATAAATAAAAATAAAATATTTTAATTTTCTCAATATATTTGAGTACGTTACAGACTTCAAAAGTTTTTTTTTTTTTCCCACGAAAAATTTCTTCTTAACAGCTTAACACACAAAACATTTACAAATGAAGATGGCAAGAAAATATCCGCTAAGCTTAGAAGCTGCAAATCTATATCTTTTGAATGATTGATGAAGAATATATACCACAAAAATAAATCAAAATGATTGAATTCATTAGTGGTCACAATTCACAACTCACATGAAAGGAATGAACGTGCTCCAATACTAGGATAACTTATTTTAATTTTAGCACTTCATCAATGTATAATAATTGTGATGAATTTAATTGATGCACTATCACATTAAAATATTGTTAGATAAAGTTGTTAGCAGTTAGAAATTAAATTAGTAATAACTAATAGCTAATAGATAAAATATTTATGAGATTAATTTAAAATATTTCTATAAATAGTGTGATTCTTGTATTATGTATAACTAGCGGCTCAACAGGCACTAACGTGCCTGTTCAGCCGCTTTTTTTTATTATTTTTAAGAAATTAATTTTATTTTTTGTTAATATATTATTTATTTTTTAAATTTATTAGATAAATATTTTTATTTTAATATTAACGTGACCTTATTTATATTATATTTTATTAAAATTAAAATTACTACAAATTTTTTTTTAAAATATTAAATTATGAAAGCACATAATAAAGAGGTATATATATTATCAAAAAAAATATAGTTCAAAAAATAATGATAATAATATTTAGAAACATTATTTACAAAATTCACTATTTCATTATTTAAAATTTAAATTACCAAAATAATATTATTTAATATAAAATAGATTAAAAATAAAAAAGAAATTAACAAAATTAATTAATAAATTTTTTATATTAGATCGCCATATTATTTGAAAAATTAATTAACAAAGTTCTTATATTACTACATTTATTGTATTATATGTCAAACTAATAATCAATAAAAAAATATTATCCAATATAAAATAGATTACAAATAAAAAAAAGAAATTAATAAAATATTTGCGTGAGAATTTTTTATTCTACTATTGGTAGGTGTAGATTTTTTTTGTATCTTTTATATGTTAACCATGTGACAAATAAATAATATTAAATTAATTATTTTTTTACAATATAATTTAGAAATTAATAAATGTTAAATCAAGTACTCTATATAATTAAATATCAAATTCAATACTCGCGTCTTATATATATGCCACTCAAATAAATTGGCCAATATTCAAAATAAATAATATTATAGTAGATAAAATTAATAATTTAATTTAGTTTTAAAGTAAATATTTATGTACTCAAATATCAAATATAAATAATACTTTACATAATCAATATTTTAGAAAATAAAAAATATTACAAAGCAATTAAAAAAAATAAATTAACCAAATATTTATGGGACTTTTCTTCATTCATTCGTTAATAGGTAAAGATATATCAAAAAATAAAAATACATATCAAATTGATAAGATAAAAAAAATTGTTTCTTTTTACATTAAATTGATTAAAAAAAGGAGACATAGTACTATTTTTATATGTAAAAAATTTAGAATAAATTAAAAAGACAGAGGAATTATTGAAAATATAGATTAGATAAGTAAATTAAAGAGAACAAAAAAAATATAAGTGGATGTTATGCTCGTGAAAGCAATAACCGCTGTAAAATCGTCCAAAATTTGCAACTGAAGGCAATGGAAGATGATGGAGGCGAGGGTATTGAAGAAAAATACAGAAAAGTAGAAACTAAATTAACATAGAATTAAACCATAAAATATGAAGACAGTGAAGAATGTGAAAATATTTATATTCATTCTCGTCCATTTTTTTTATTTATTAGCAATTCCGTCAGCATTTTTTTAAAGTGAAAGAGTAATTTAATTTAATTAAGGGTTAAGTATGACTGATGGTGGAACAGTTTCTTATTGAAAGGGAGTTAGTTTTTAAATTGAGTAGCGTCAGTTTTTTTCAGTTTTAAAATATGTCGTGGGTTGAATCAGTTTGATACTTTATTGTGGGTAAATTCTTTATTTGATAAAAAAAGAATAAAAAATATGGAGGACGTAGTAACAATTTATTATATTAAATTCATTGTTTAACAAACAAATAAACAGAGATAAAATAGGAAGAAAAAATTGGATACCAAATTTTTCTTATTCCCATTATACATTTGTATAGTTTATTATACATTAGTACGGTCCAATATGTAAGATAAATGATACTGTGATAGACAAAATTAATAATTTTATTTTATTTTAGAAAAAATATTTATGTACTGTAATCAATAATCTAAAAAATTAAATATATATTATTGCAAAGCAATCTAAAAAGTTAACAAAATATTTATAAAATTTCCTCATTCTATAGATAAAGACATATAAACAAAAATAAGAACACATATTAGATAAAAAAATATTTTTTTTACATCAAATTAATAAGATAAAAAAAAACAATTCTTTTACATCAAATTGATCAAAAAAAGATAGAACTATTTTTTACCTAAAATATTGGAAATGAATTAAAAGAATAGAAGAATGACTAAAAATATAGTTTAACAATAAGTAAATTGAAGAAAAAAAAAATGTCAGTGGAAGTTATGCGTGAAGCCAAATTAAATTTGTAACTGCAACGGATGGATGACGATGGAGGCAATACAATTGAGGATGTTGAAAAGAGGAGAAGGTGGATATTATTGAAGATGTTGTCTTTGAATTTTATTTTGAGGATGTTGTCTTTGAATTTTATTTTAAAAATTAAAAATTAGTACTCAAAAATAAAATAAACCATGAATATAAAATACCTACTATTTATACCTGTTATTTGGACCATTATCGTCTCGATTTCTATATTTTCAAAAGGTAGAATATAGATACCTGTGTTTAACAATGGAGTTGGCGTATGAATTGTATCAACTCCCTTATCAAATCATATGGCGATCATTTGCACGTAATTATTAATTTGCTGAATTCTCCCTTTCTTAATAAATGCATGTCAGAACCAAAATATAGCAAAACACAGAAAAAAGAATCGACAACAGCCAGACGACATATTTGTAAGTGGAGCAGTTATTTAATTTCCTCACGATTGCAGCAGTTATTTAACTCTTTTGTGGGTTGATGACTTTTTTTAATTAAGAAACAAAAATGTATTATTACTATTTTGTCCATAAATTTGATTTGTAGAATAAATTATTTGAGAGTAAATGATGTCTATAAAAATTGGACACCAAACTCTGGTATTGGCTTTATATATTGGTATAGATATAATTTTAATATATATTTTTTATTTTTTATTCTTTATTTAGGATATAATATATTTTTTTCGTAAAACTACTTTGTTTTCTTTAGCAAAGTTATTTTTTCTTTGTGTTGTTGTTATTTTTCTTTGCATCTGTTTTTTATGTTTCCTCACTTTAACTATAAGTCCATCTTCTCCGTTTCATCTTTTCAAGTTCAACGGACCAAAAACCACTAGCATTCGACAGCAGCCCCAGCTTTGCCGCCACTATCCTCTTTCCCTTTTTTTTCTATGCGTCACCGCGCTGCACACATAGTTTCTTCTGCGTTACCACAAGCCGCTCACATCTTCTCCTAACCAGAACAAAAACTTTGTTCCTCTTTTTTGTCATGATCAGAATTACGGCTCACGCCGCACCTCTCTCTTTCTTTGTCTTTTTCTTCTTCTCGCGTTACAGGTGCCGCCTCTTCTTCAACCATCTCATCAAAACTTATTCAAGATAGAATTATTGATATTTTCCATTCACCAGCTTGTGGAAAATATTAAAATATTATTAGAGTTGTTAGTAGTTAAGAATTAAGTTAGTAATTACCAGTCATTAGTAGATAGAATATTTATAAAATTAGTTGGTAATATTCCTATAAATATGACGACTCTTGTATCATGGAAAAATAACTTAAACACAGCAACTTTAATACATATTTATCATTTCTTTTAATTCTATTTCTATTATCTTATTATATCAGTAAAGTAGTTTTACACGTATATTTAATTACGTAATGTCACATCAATAAAAATAACTATCTTTTACATTGACTGCGTGAATAATCATTTAAAATAACTATATAAAATACTTTACACTAACAATGCATCAAAATTAAACTTTAATTTGGATATGATAATAATATAGACGGTCTAAAAAACATTCTAATATCTTTTCTTAAATATCAAGTGAAATAAAAATGAATATAATTGATGTTTTAATCTTAAGAAGTAGTATTTTCTTCCAAAACATAATTTTTAGAAGGATTTATTTGTTAGCAGGATATATACTTATTTTTTTTTTTACAGTAATTCATTCATATTCAAATTAGTATATGATTTAATTGTAATATACGTGAACTAAATTTTGTTAAGTTCATTAAAAAAATTATATATTTAAAGTTTAAACACATTTTTAGATATACTAATTAATCTTTTAATAAATCCAAAAAACAAATTGGAGACTGTTAAATTAAAATGAGATTTTTTTATTAATTTATTCTCTTTTATATATTAATTTAGTAATGATATTATTACATTTATTTATTTATTTATTTATTTTTAAAGTAGCTAGCCACTGATTTGAGATTAAACAATGGGAATATATCCGAAGAGTAAATACCACTTGGCCAAAAAAAAAAAACGCACACTCACACACACATAAATTTCTGTATTTCAATTTAGGTTGTTAAATAAATAACTTTTTAAAATAAAAAATCGTAAATTCAACTATATACATATGAAGATTAATATCTTAAACATTAGAGTCCTTTTGATGATTATTTTTTTGGTATACACATACAAACTACTTTAACTTGATTATGATAAAATGAAAAGAGAAACGTGCAATGGCTATAGAAGCAGAAATAAATAAATAATTAATCTAAAAACTCCACTTGCATATTTGGATTTGTATGTTCCCATCCACAATCTGAAACCAATCAAGAAGATTTTGAATAATATAATGTTTGACTCCCAATAATTGTAGGCTTGTTGCTAGGGCACAAGCTGAGTGACAATAAACCAGTGGATCCACTAAATCGGGTTCAAACTTTTCAATCAAGTGCAGCGCAATATATATATATATATATATATATATATATATAGTTTTATATTAATAAGATTTTCTGTTGACATTCGTGCTACAAAAAAAAAGTGATTTGTATTTTTTTTTAATCGAAGATATAGAAACTCAAACCCACGACCTCTTAATTGAGTATGGAGAGACTATGCCATTTGAACTATTGCTTCTTGACAAAGTGATTTCACATTAAATAAGTGATGAGGATGTGTTGGGAATTGGCAAAAATATTGCCCTCATCGGCAAGCAACCAGCTTTGAGGGGTATTATCCCTTATATACTATGTACTCCTTATGTACTCCTACTATATAAATAATATTTGTTGAGATATTACGCTGTACTCATTATGTACTCTCACTATATAACAAAAATTACAAATAAAAAAATGATTTAAATAATAAAGGGCTCTTCTGAAGAAGAAGGGTTATATCCAGAATTCCCTTCCAACGAACAGGATAACGAGCAAGACGAGAAGCCATATGAGGATCCAGAAAGACGGAGAGAGTTATTAAAGACAGGGAAGAGCTTGATCCCCAACTTCCAGACCTGCTAATGTCTGATTCATTCTTTATGGTTTTAGCCAAGTGGAGTAACCCCATTATTGCTGATCGTGAGATTTTGATTCAGGAAGCTAAGAAATTGACAGATGTTCTGGTTCCATTTATTGGAATCAATGTCCATGACTTTCCAGATTTTGAGACACTCTTGCAGGATCATCTGATTGCACTTCCGTATACAGTCCTCTTACGAGGATCGCGCTGTGTTGAACATTATGACTATATTGGTACCTCTGCTGCTGACATTGCTAGTTACCAACATAAGGATTGAGGCTGCAAATAATGATTAATTGAATATCACAAGAAAAAATTGTCAACAATTTTAATGCTGATTTGTAAAGTCTCTATAATGAAGCAGACAGCAGTAGTGCAGGAAAGCAGTAGATGGCATTCAATCTACAGGATAGTATGTAAAGAAGCAAAATTTCTTTTTGACATTTTTTGGGGAACAACATTATGTATTTGGCATCCTTATAAATGAAGAGAGTATTTTTTATTTAGAAGAGAGTACTTAATTGTTTTATCCTAAAAAGTACTCTCTTCATTCTTATATGGTGTCATGTCTCATGTCTCATATTCATGCTTTATAGTTTTACATTTTTTTTCATCGGTTTATTGTTCATATTAATATATAAAATAAATAAAATTTTATTTTTTGAAAGAGTTTTCATCTTTTAAATAGGAAATTAAACATCACATAATTGACACAAAATAATCTAAAAATGTGTTAAAATTTTGTAAAAAGATGTATGTTACGACTTGGTGGTTATTGTTCTAAAGCAAAATTCAATATAGAATTAATGATATTGATTTTATCAAACTCGATGTTTATTTAATATTAAAATTTAATTTTGATGCATTGTCAATATTAAATAGTTTTACGTGTGAATCTAATCACATAATGATACATTAGTAAAAATAATTATTTTGTACATTGACTTTGTAAATGTTTATTAAAAAAAAAAACAGATGTAATCGAATGATTGTATAAATTATAAAATGTTTTAAACTGTTAACGAATCAAAATTAAACTCTTAGTATTAACTTAAAATATATGTTCCATTATAAACTAAATTATTATTTTTCATTTAATTTGAATATAAACTATAAAATATTTTATACTGTTGACGTATCAAAATTAAACTCTTAGTATTAACTTAAAATATATGTTCCATTATAAACTAAATTATTATTTTTTATTTAATTTCAATAAACTCTTTGTCCAAAATTTGTTTTACACAAATATTTAATCGTGTAATACTATCCTCCTAAATATCTTCTATCCAAGTAATTTCTAAATAAAAAGTGGAACATGTTTATTATTTTAAGATATTAGTTGCATTTGAATACTTCTCTTATTTATGTATTTAAATTATGGATTATGTTATATATACACTAAAATTAATCATCAAAATTAGCCATCAGTATAAAATATATGTTAGAATATAAATATACATTAAAAATAAATTAAACCACATATATATTTATATATAAATACATTGGTAACAGATTGTAATAGCTGATTTTTGTGTACGAATAATATTTTTGTTAAATTATTTTTTTAGATGGGTCTTTGCTAAAGTGGTTGTTAAGATTTCTATAATTCTATTTTGGTTTAATTACTCTGTTAGTCCCTATAGTTTCGCAAAATTTTCAATTAGGTCCCTATACTTTTTTTTCTTTTTAATTGAGTCCTTACACTAAATTTTTTTTTTAATTGGGTCCCTACACTTTTTTTTTTCCTTTTATTTAGGTCCCTATATCAATTCTTTTTTTTTAGTTGGGTCCCTATAAAATTAAGCCAATTACTACTAAGAGGGACTTAATTGAAAAAAAAAATTAGTACAGGGACCCAATTAAAAAGAAAAAAAGTATAGGGACCTAATTAAAAATTTCACGAAATTATAGGACCAACAGAGTAATTAAACTTTCTATTTTGAAAAATTTTATCCCAAAAATTAAAAGATATAGTTTAACTTTCAATGTATTTATTGAAAAGAAATGTCAAACTTTCTATTATTAGTAATTTAGTATCATAGATTTTATCGTTAGCTAAATCTCTCTTTTAAAAAAAAAAAAAAATCTGAAATAGATGACCCCATGATAGATTATTCCAAAATGTATGTATCCTAGTTTAATTAATGAATTTATTAATTAGTAATAATTGATGAATAATGTTGGGACAAGACGCAAACATGGTCCAAAGGTGGTTCACTACTTGAGCTGTGTTATCTATGCACACACGCTTATCATTATCATTCTTCACTTTCCCATTTCCCACTCATTACACAAGCTATGACATCACACTTCATTAAGCAAATTATTTTTTCTTCCTTTTAATTATCTCTGCTGCATGTCAAGTTCTATTTAAGATTTTCTCCACAAGAAAGTAGAAACAACTTTTCAATGGAGAAGGAAGAAGTTGAGCATTCCACAAGTGAAGTGGAAATGGCTTCTCATCAAAACATGTCACAACCACAAAAGAAGAAGGGTGGTCTTGTTACCATGCCTTTCATCATAGGTACTTACAAGTTACAACTTAACATAATTATTATGTTATGTGATTTGTTTTTTTAATTTGTTTGGTTTATGTTAATAATGGCAGCAAATGAAGCACTTGCAAGTGTTGCAACAATTGGTCTTTTGCCAAACATGGTGTTATATTTGATGGGGAGTTACAAGCTCCATTTGGACAAAGCAACTCAGATACTCCTTCTATCACAGGCAACAAGCCATTTCACACCTGTGGTTGGTGCTTTCATTGCTGATTCTTATTTGGGTCGCTTCCTTGCTGTTGGATTAGGATCCATAATCACTTTTCTGGTAAATAATCCTTTTTTCAACCTTATGAGTTCAATCAATAATCCTTGAGTTCAATAATTGTCCTTTTTGCCCTTCAATTATTATCATGTAAGAAAAGAAATTTAGTGAGGAGGGAAGGATAGTGTTGGAAATTCAAGTGTAAGTAGTTTGGTCTTACATTAGTAAGTTCGGATTAAGTGAGACATTATAAGATTTTGAATCAACTTATTTTGTGATTTTGCACTTAATTAGTTTAATTTAGATCTCCCAAAATAGAAAGAAAATAAATTAAAGAGGGAAGGTAGTTGAAATTACCCTTGGCATAGTTGAAAAACAGATGTAGTTTTCTTTAATGTTAAACAATATGTCAAATGAATCATGCTTAGAGGGCATGGAGGGTACTCAAAATTTGTTCATGATAGCAATATAAATATTTTTGTTTTCTGTTATTTGTTATCAAAGATCAGAGTTTCATGAAATGAAGGTATGAATAAAAATTATATAAGATTGCATGATATAAAAATATTTATTATGAAGACAAGATCACTATTTCAATGTACTAATTCTCCAACAAAGACTAAATACTAACTTTTCAGTTTTCACTTATCTAATCACCTCAGAAATGTTGAAAACATTCATAATCTTTTTTCTTCCTTTTGTTGCAGGGATTGGCACTCATGTGGCTAACTGCCATGATCCCTCAGGCAAGGCCTCCTCCTTGCAATCCAGCAGCCGGAAAATGTAAGTCGGCGACGAGTCCACAAATGGCAATGTTACTCTCAGCCTTTGCTCTCATGTCCATTGGAAATGGAGGCCTTTCATGCTCCCTAGCATTTGGTGCAGACCAAGTGAATAAAAAGGACAACCCCAATAACCAACGAGCCTTGGAAATTTTCTTCAGTTGGTATTATGCTTCAGCATCAATTTCTGTCATAATTGCATTCACTGGCATTGTATATATCCAAGATCATCTTGGATGGAAACTTGGTTTTGGTGTTCCTGCAGCACTTATGCTCATGTCTACTATCTTCTTCTTCCTTGCTTCTCCACTTTATATCAAGAATAAGATACAAGGAAGCTTGATCACCGGCTTTGCTCGAGTGATCGTGGCATCCTATAAGAACAGGAAGCTTCCATTGCCATCTCAGAGCTCAGCCGGAATGTATCATCATAAGAAGGACTCTGAATTTGTTGTTCCATCTGATAAACTAAGGTAGAAAATCACATATTCACTTTAATATAACTCCTCTAAAGTGAGCTTTTTCTTAAGTTTGAGAGTAAGGGTGCATTTCTTCTTCTTAGCAATGCCTTTTTCCCTCTAAGTGGAATCGGCTACATAGATCAAACACTGTCATTGTGTCGTGTCTATGCATTGGGATGCGAAGTTAACTCACTAAATCAGTGATCTAAGACTAAATTACTGAACATGTGACACTGCCTTGTGTGCTTTTCAGGTTTCTGAACAAAGCATGCCTCATTAGAGATCCAGAAAATGACATAGCTTCTGATGGCTTGGCCTTAAATCCATGGAGTCTTTGCACAGTAAATCAAGTAGAAGAGCTGAAAGCTATCATCAGAGTCATTCCTCTATGGTCTACAGGGATCATGATGTCTCTTAGCATTGGAGGCTCATTTGGATTGCTGCAAGCAAAATCACTCAACAGACACATCACTTCAAACTTTGAAGTTCCAGCAGGTTCTTTTAGTGTGATCATGATAGTTACAATATTCTTATGGATTGCTCTCTATGATCGTGCCATTATTCCTCTAGCATCAAAGCTCAGAGGGAAACAAGTTAGGATAAGTGCTAAAAGAAGAATAGGACTAGGCCTGTTCTTCTCTTTTCTCCACTTTGTAGCCGGTGCTACCGTCGAGACCACAAGGCGAAGAAGAGCAATCGAGGAAGGACACATTAATGATCCTCATGCAGTGTTAAAGATGTCAGCAATGTGGCTTTTCCCTCAACTTATCTTGGGTGGCATAGCTGAAGCATTCAATGCAATAGGCCAGAATGAGTTCTATTACACAGAGTTTCCTAAGACTATGTCAAGTGTTGCTTCGTCTCTTGTCGGATTGGGAATGGCTGCAGGGAATGTGGTATCTTCCTTAGTATTCAGCATGGTGCAAAACCTCACTTCTAGAGGTGGAAAAGAAGATTGGATTTCAGATAACATTAACAAGGGTCATTATGATAAGTACTATTGGGTTCTTGCTTCAATTAGTGCTGTTAATATATTGTATTATCTGTTGTGTAGTTGGGCTTATGGACCTACATCTGATCAAGTAGTATCAAAGGTAAGTGATGAAAAGGGTTCAATTGAAGGAAGTGAATTGGGGAATGGGGGTGAGGAAATTGAACCAAATGAGAAAGAGTTAACTGAATTTGGTCATGGTGGTCAAGTTCATAAAGGTACTTAAGGTTGAGCCAATAATATGTCACTTTATTTTGTCAGCTAAATTCATGTGAAATATAGAAGAAGTGAAGTTTGGGTTCATGATGATAATTAAGGAAAAGCAAGGATTAGTTGGCTAGTTGAATTGTTTTATAGTTGATCAAAGGGTGTATTATATGGGGAGCAACAACCAATTTGGATAGCCTTATTTTTGTTTTCAAGTTTTTGGCTAGTAATAGATTTAAGCAGGTTATGGATGCAGATATGTAAGGTATGCCTGAAGGTAATAAAGATTCAAATTTACTCCATAGAGAAATTGTATTGTTTTAGGATGATCTCTCAATGATATGAAAAAGAATAGATTTATAGATTATTTAGAACTCATTGCTGTATGAAACTATGAGAGTTCATTTGATCTTCTTGTAATTGTATCAAGTTCTGAACTTATGATAATCTTAGATGACAAGTTATTGTTTTAGGGTAAAGTTTGGTGAAGAAAGAAAATAGAAACTATAATATCCCATATTTTAATGATTATCCATTCATGATTCATGTTATGTTCTTCCATGTTGATTTTCAACATTTTGGTTCCAGGTTGTTATGCAGAACTGGCTAACATCTAAAGGGTCCATACTCCATAGTAGTTAGAAGATTTTAGAATTAACAAATAAATAAACTTTTTGATTTACCAAATATAAAACGAACATAAACATCTTTTCGAAAAACTTTACCAAACGAAGCCTCAGTTAGCGCAACAAAATGATACATTGATTGGTTTCTTCCAACGAAATAAGTTCAGTGGGATAAGGCTTGGATTCCTGAGCAAAATGCATAATCTTAACAACTTAACTGCATAAAAGACTGATCATAGATAATAAATTTGGATTTAAATTTATAAATGTGACCTGAACGCTAGACATTAGACAGCTTTGTTTAAAGCGTATCTCCCAAATTATCATACACAAATAAAAAGATATGTCAATTAGTTTCTAATAGTTTTTAAAAAGGTAACTAGTCAGTTGTTTCCGAAAATAGTGTCATAGAAGAATTAACTATCTAAGTTTTAAAAATAAGTTACTACTTTTTAAAACAACCATGCCAAAGCTTTACCAAAAATTTACCACCAAATCACTCATATAAAAAAATATATATATTTAAAAAATATATAATATATATTAAAAATAAATTAAATAATACATATATTTATACATAAATATAATTATTTAATAATTAATTTTCAATGTGTATATAATTTTTTTTATATCATGATGTTTTTTCAGGTAATTTCATCAAAAATTGAATTTATTTAGTCAAAATTTGAATTTTTTCAATATTTCTCTTTATTCTACTAAAAATTAATTTTCTAATATTTTGAAACATTAAAATATTTTATCAAATATAAAATAAGAATAATATTAAATAATCATTTTTTCAGTTAACATCAAGTTATTAATTAATTTTTTAAAATTATTTTATTTATTTTAAATTTTAGATTATAAATTATAAATTTTAAATTTTAAATTTTAAATTACAAATATAAATATTATAATTGACTAATGTTAATTAATTAAAAGTTGGTTCTTTATAGTTTTTTTTATTAAATATATATTAGTATTTTTGTACACACTTGTGAATTTTAAGCATAAACATTTAGTTATTTTATCACGAATTTAATTTTGATGATAATATAAAATATATATAACTATATTCATTTTTTTATGATTATTTATGGAGACGTGGTCAACATAAAAAGTAATTACTTTTGTGTTACGTAATTGAATGCGTGTAAAACTTTTGTACGTATCAAAACTAAATTTATTTATCGGTGGAAACTCGAGTGCAGTCAACTTCATATGAAATTGATAGCTTAGACTGAGAATCGTTAGATGAAAATTTAATCAAATCAGTCAAATCATCTAATTGCTCTCAACTATCAACTTCACGTGAATCGACCACACTTGAGTTTCCACCTTATTTATCACATGTTAAAACTTTAAAAGTTCTTTAAAACGTTTTTATCATTTTAATTTCTAATCTTGAGTAACATTAAAAATTTACAAAAAGGCACCCCTACACGCTCCAAAGAGATTGGAATTTTCAGTGCAGATTACAGAGGATGGGAGGAAGAGCAATGTCGCAGCCACGCGATGAGGACGACGTTATCAAGAGGAAGGGGAAGGCTTTAAGAACCACCGCGGAACATCTCCTTCCTTCGGCGGCACCGCCGCCATCTCTTCCTGATGAGATCATCACCGAAATCCTGCTGAGGCTTCCAGCGAGGTTGCTTGTTCAGTTAAGGAGTGTCTGCAGTTCATGGAAAACCCTAATTTCCAGCTCCCGATTCGCCAGCGATCATCTTCGCCGTTCAATCACCGCCGCAGAACCAAGCTTGAGCGAGCCACGAATCGCTTATCCTAGATGGTGGCATAAACACAACCAATTCGGAGATTTCTCCGTACGATCCGTGTTCGAGAAGCCTTTTACAGAAGGGGTCTGCTTCGAGGGAAAACGTGACTACAACATTATTGGTTCATGCAATGGATTACTCTGCTTGGTTGATGCTGATCATAATAAGATCCACAACCGTGTGAATGTCATCTTGTGGAACCCCTGCACTGGATTGACATCTCAAGAACTGGAATTTGAGGGTTTATTGAATGTTTGTGGCTTCGGCTATGACCATGTTAGTGACAGTTACAAGCTTGTTGGAATTGTAAATGAGGAAGAGAAAACACTAAAACCTCATAAATCTGCAACCACTATATATACACTTGGATTGAATTCTTCATGGAGAAAGATTCAGGATATGGCATTTAAGACCAGATATATAGAGAATAAGGTAGGGGTATTCGTCCCCGGCAGCGGAACTCTTAATTGGATTGTTCCAGGTGATGGTGCTTTTAATCCCATGGTTCTTTCCCTTGATTTGGAGAAGGAGACTCATAGTTTGTTTTCCCCGCCTAATCATAGGGATATGTATTGTCATTTCAAAATCCTGCAGTTATGTGTGCTGAGGAACTACCTTGCAATTTGTTGTGAACATAGAACTCATTGCCCTGTGTGGTTGATGAAGGAGTATGGAGTGTCTGAATCTTGGACTAAATTGGCCATGATCCCACAGTACCTTAGCATACACGTTATTCCTCTGTATCTTTGGGAAAATGATGTTCTTCTGGGGACTGCTTCTCCTTATTCAAGAATAATTAGGTATAACTTAAACCATGGCAACTTTAAGTTCCCTGTCATTGATGGCCACAGGGATGGCATGATGAAAGTTGCTCCTTTGTCTAAGCACTCGATGGCGGCGAAGCGATTCCATGTTTATCATGAAAGCTTGGTTTCTCCATCACACTGTGGTCTTCTAAGTAGCACATCTGAAATGCGTTGGATCAAACTCATCAAAGTCATCAAAAACCCATGTCTACAATCTCTTCCAAGTGAATTCCTCTATTGGTAAAGGCTTTCTCGCCCTATTTAGTTTCTAGCTATTCTAGTTGAATGATTTATTTATATAGTTTTTACAGACTTGGTGTAGGGCTGCAAAACTATACTTTCTGTTGACATGATTGTTCCCCATTGCTAAATCACAATGTCACAGCAATTTTTCTGCTTTATTTAGGATATTAAGGAATGACTATCATTTATTGGTGTTCATTTACAATTAGAGTTAATTTTTTCTAGTATCAAGTTCTATTTTTGTATGACAAGTTATCATTTTTAGGGTTAAGTTAAGGGAAGAAAGAAAACAGAAACTGTAATATCCCATAACTTAATGACTACAGTTTCGTATTATGTTCTTCCATGTTGGTTTTCAACATTTTGGTTTTTGCATTGTTATTTAGAAGTTAGAACTGGTTTTGTCCATTGATACTTAGAACTGATTTTTATTCTTTTTTCTTACGTACATAATCACAGAAGTCAACCCATCCTTTTTTCCTACAACCTTCGCATCCAATTCAATCTCTTTCTGTCATCAAATTTTATATTAGAAATTTTAAAGAAAAATGAAACAAGATTTATGCAGAGTGCATGAATCAATTTGACTCAAATCCATTAATAAAAAAATCAAAGATATTTAAACATGTAAAATAAAGAGAAAAAACTTATTTGAAGCTTTGCTATTGAATAATACTATATACTGAAATCAAGAGAGACATAATCAAATGAATTGAGTAATACTATATACTGAAATCAAGAGAGACATAATCAAATGAATTATACGAGAGTGATAGAGTTTAGATCATTGTGAGAGTTATGACTATGATGAATAATTTTGAATCAGAATAACAATATTATCCGAGTGTACGGATATCCACCATGCTCTTACTTGTTCGAGATGGTTAATTCACTTTGAATTTATTTGGTTGAAATTAAATTTATAGAAAAAGATTTTTTTTAATAAAAAAATTATTTTTATTATTTTAATATGTTTGATAAAATTTTAGTAATAAAACTGAAAATAGTAGATAAATTAAAATATTTGTATATAAAATATTCAAATAAAAAATTTCTCTATTTAAAAAAAAATCATAAAAAGTCACTCAAGTAGTCAAGTCTTTTGTTACAAAATAATAGCGGGATTGGAAAGAGTAGTGCTAGGGAGCCAATGACCTAAGCGTACAAATCTTTGGTTTAGAAATAAAATGAACATCACCTATACTATCCAGAATAATCATCCGAATATAAAAAGTTAATTTTAGGTTCAGTAAGGTTCAAACTCTTGACCTTCCAAATCTGGAACTCTAGTACCAGGTCCTGAAACCACTCATCCCAAAAATATAACCTGACAGGACAATGTAACACTAATAATCATATCTCTAATACTTTTTAAACCTTCATTATACACATTGTACGCTTAAGTCATTGGTTCCTATACTTTCTCAATTGGAAATAGTCAAGTAGATACTCTACTATAGTGCAGTCGGTAAGTTCAAAGTTTGTGAAGCTAAACCTTTTCGCCGTCGTGGCCGCCGCTAACCTCTCTTTAAGTTGTTATGGAGCAGCCACATGATTATTACGAGAGGGAGAGGGAGAGGAAGCCTTCAAGAGTCACCATAAGCGCCCCAAAATGGCTGCTGTCTTCAACGGTAACGCAATCGCAGCCGCTGCTGTTCTTTCCGGATGAACTCATTAGGGAAATCTTGTTGAGGCTTCCGGCAAGGTCAGTGTTTCGGTTACGGAGAGTGTGCAGTTCATGGAAAACCCTAATTTTCAGCTCTCAATTCGCCAAAGACCATCTTCAACGTTCAACCACCGGGGATCCAAGTTTGAGTGGGCCACGAGTTGCTTATTATCATAGTTGCCACTACGGATTCGGAGATTTCTCCTTACGCTCCTTGGTCGAGAACCCTTCCAAACCTACGGAAGTCGTTCTCTTCGAGGAGAGACGTAACTACAAGGTTATTGGCTCTTGCAATGGATTGCTGTGCTTGCTGTTTGATGTTGATGGCATCAACACCTTTGTCAGGTTGTGTAATCCCTGTACTGGATTATTGACACCCCCATCGGTGGAATGTGGGGATTTCTTATCGGTTTGCGGCTTCGGCTATGATCATGTGAATGACAGGTACAAGTTTGTTGGGATTGTAAATCACATGGGGGAATATATAACTAGAATTTATACATTTTGCAGCAACCCTTCCAATAGAGCCATTCAAGAGATCCCATTTAATAGCATAATGGGTGATGATAAAGGGGTATTTGTGCCTGGCACCGCCACTCTTAACTGGATTCGTAGACATGCCATCCTGGGTTGCTTGGTTTTTTCCCTTGACTTGGTGAAGGAGACTTTTAGTGAGTTTTCCCTGCCCCTCAGTGATCCGGATGATAAAATCTTCTTCGTCCCACGGTTATGTGAGCTGAGGAACTGCCTTGCATATTGTTATAATCATGAGAAAACTCATTGGTTCATGTGGATCATGAAGGAGTATGGAGTGCCTAAATCTTGGACTAAATTGGCCATCATCCCCTCCCTTCCGCGTCTAACTGATTATCATTTACGTCCATTGTATACCTGGGGAAACAATATTCTTGTAGCGGTTGCATCAACTTCAAGGAAAGTTATCCGGGGAAACAATATTCATGTAGGGGTTGCATCAACTTCAAGGATAGTTCTGTATAATTTGGATAATGGTAGCTTTGAATTTCCTGTATTGAAACCTACTCCTTCAATAGGATTGTCCGTCTTTATTTATCACGAAAGCTTAGTTTCACCACCGTATCCTGGCCTTCCAAATAGCTCATCCCAAATTCAGTTAATCAAACGCTAACGGACAAGCTGTCTTCTGAATAATGGTTTGATTCTAGTCAACTCCTATGCCTTCTTTATGAGTTTTGACTTTTGAGAATTTATCTCTTCTTATTGCTTTTCTAATTTAGTGATTATTTTATCTAGTTTTTTACAAAAGTATACTACCTGTTATGATTATTGCCAATTTCATATTCACATGCACAGGCTGGATTTGTAGGATTAACCCATGTCTGCAACCTCTTCCATGTGAATTCCTCTATTGGTAAAGGCTTCCCCCCGCTATTTAGTTTCTAGCTATTCTTCTAGTTGAATGATTTATTTATATAGTTTTTTCAGACTTGGTGTAGGGCTGCAAAACTATACTTTCTGCTGACATTATTGTTCCCCATTGCTAAATCACAATGTCACAGCAATTTTTCTGCTTTATTTAGGATATTAATGAATGACTATCATTTACTGGTGTTCATTTACAATTAGAGTTAATTTTTTCTAGTATCAAGTTCTATTTTTATATGACAAGTTATCATTTTTAGGGTTAAATTAAGGGAAGAAAGAAAATAGAAACTGTAATATCCCATAATTTATTGACTACAGTTTCATATTATGTTCTTCCTTGTTGGTTTTCAACATTTTGGTTTTTGGGTTGTTACTTAGAACTGGTTTTGTCCATTGGATAAGAAATAAGCAATACATGTATGATCTATAGTATGAAAATATTTGAATTTTGGACGCAAAATCATCCTCAATCAATCTTATACTGGTAAAACCGAAGCAAACCCGTTGATGCAGTTATACACTTTTTCCTCTTTATTGATTTGTTATGATGAATAATTAACTAGAATCCTTCGTACGTTGCTAATGAACTTGAAAGTTCAGTGGATAGGCTTGGAATCGGAATCTTAATTTTTTTAGTTGTTTTGTACTTCGTCAAAATTCTCTTGAACGTTTAGTTTTCCCCGTTATAGAAGAACTTACATGATATGAAATTACCATGAATGAACATTCACATTATGAACAATGTTAAACAACTTAACCACAAAAGATACATCATAGATAAGCAATTTAGCTTAACACAATAGTCATTACATCTAATTACTAAAAGGCTAATGTTGTGGCAATGGCGAAACAGATTTATGTAGAGAAAATAGTAAAATACATATTAATTAGGAGAAAGGAAAATGTATACTGATACACTTTATTTGTCGGTGCTTAACTCGATCAAGGTTAGTTCTTCCACTGGTATGGATCTTTTCAAAAAAAAAATTTTCAATTGAGGGAGTAAAGTGTGATCTATATTCTTTCAATGTTTTTTCTCCCGTGCCTTCTCTTAATCTTACTTATAAAATTAATAGTAAGAGATTACATTTTACATTCTCAAGTTAGAAAAAAAATTGAGAGGATCCATTCCCGTTCCTTCGCTAGTCACTCTGTACTCTGACATTTTACTTGATCACAATCAACTCTTTTTTCGATCAAAACCTTTTATCGATCAAAATCCTTCACATGTAATCGTCTAGCCAACTATCAATAAAGTATAAAATCTCAGAAGAACAAGAACCACAATTCAAAAATTAGCTATTGAAACAAAAGAGTGTAAAACTTTTATCTTAAGTCATCTCCCTAATGTGGCGTTTGATATGAAAAAGTTATATGAGAAATTTATGTAATTATTGAAAGGTACACATTTACTCTTAAGTTTAGATTGATTGATAGTAGGTGAGATTGGAATTTATGTTCAAGAAAAAGTACCGTTTGTTATTTTTTTTTGTTTATTCTTAGTTTCTTACTGAAATGATAACAGTGGTCATGTTGACAAAAGGTATTCAACATTAAACAATGCCACATAACCATATAAATACTGGGAGAATATATACATTTATTAAATATTATTCGTTATTCATGAAGATTAAAACAACAGTTTTTCATAGGCACATCACATAACTGAGGTCTTTTTTTTTTTGTGGGTGTCCTCATAACTGAAGAGCTTAAAAGAACGAAAAAGGTAAGAGTTTAAACAAGATTATTAACAATAAGTCACTGTGTAGATTAGGACTCAAATAACAAAATTCTTATATGCCTTAATTATCCGGATAATAGTTAAAATTTTCTTATATAAGTTAAGTTCCTTGTATAAATTTTATAGTTTTCTTATTAAAAGAAGTGGGTGGATAATTTGGACCTCAAAATTCAAATAGGAAACAGACTACCGATTTCAAAACCTAATTCTCAAATGGATAGAGTTTTGTTTCTTTTAAATACAGACATTAATTCATTCTCTTTAATATCGTTAAATTTATTTCAATGCCTATTTTTACCCTTCTATTCTTGTAATAATTAACAATCCAAATAAAATAATACCCTAAAACTTACTATTATCTATTTTACAGCAATTACGGTCATTTTATTTCTGAATTATTTCTAGTTTTATTTATCATTCATTTTTAATCAATTATATTAATGTACAAATAAATTAAATTAAATATGGTAATACTTTTACTAATCAACATAACTTTTTAATTTGGAATTAACTTATATTTAATTTAGTATAATTTTCTATAAAAAATTATTATTAGACCAAAAAACAAATATATAGATTAATTTTTTTTTAAATACCAAGATACAAAAAATTAATATTAAAAAATCTCAAACAAAAATTACTAAAATATAAAATGATAGAAACAAACAACAAAAATTTAGTCACAAAAAAAAAAACACAACAAAAATTTATCAAATATTCAAACAATCTCCTAAATCAGAAATGAAATTATGCATATAAAGAATATAATTTAAACATTGAAAAGACCCAACATTTGAAGAGTTATGATAAACTAACTTGTATGAGATAAAAATAATAAAATTTATAATAAAAACTTAAATAAATAGAACAAAATAAAAGAAATAGAAGAGATAGAGTATAATAATAAATAATAATATTTTATAGCTTATAAAAAAATTTCAATAATAAAAATATTACATCATAGGAGAAAAAATATTATAGAATAAAAGAGCAATTGGTGAAAAAAAATTTGATTCTAAAATATATGACTTTTTACCGTTAATATGTTACGAAATACATAAATAGTTAAAATAAAAAGAAGAATAAGATTGTATTTTTAATAAATTAAAGTAATATTCACAACCATATAATTGATGGTGTGCATATAACTATTAAATAATAAATTGCAAGAAAATATTAATAAAAGTATTAAATTTTATATTAAAATAAAAAATATAAATAATAAATAAAAATTTGAGATTTAAAATAAAAATATTTAAAATCAAGGAAAGAAATAAAGAGAAACTTTTGATAAACGACTCAAATGTTAACGTGATAATAAATTGAATCAAATAACATATATTTAAATTAATTGAATTAAATAATTGATATAATAAATTAATTATAATTATTGTTTCAATCAAATAAGTTAAATAAATAAAAAATATCTTATAAATATGTCATATAAAAATTATAACACTTTTAAAAAGCATTAATCAAAATACATAAGACAAAAAAAATTTAATATAAATTAAAATAAATCAATTTATTTAATCAAATAATTAACATAATTGATTAGTTATAATTAATGTGATTAAAAAAGTTAAATCATTTAATATTTATATAAATAAAATCAAATAAATAATTAATTATAACATTTTTAAAAATTATTAGTTAAAATATATAAGACAAAAAAATTAGTATAAATTAAAACAAAATCAATTTATTTATTTCAGTCAAATCAAATAATTAATATAATTAATTAATTATAATTAATGTGGTTAAATAAAATAGTAAACAATTTGATATTTATGTCAATCAAATCAAATAAATCATTAATTATAGTACTTTTAAAAATTATTAATCAAATTAAATAACGAAAAAATTAATTTATTTATTCTATTCAAATCAAACAATTAATATAATTAATTAGTTATAGTTTATGTATTCGAATAAAATATTAAATTATTTAATATTTATCTCAATAGAATCAAATAAATAATATAATTAATTAGTTATAGTTAATGTGGTAAAAAAATATCAAATTATTTAATATTTATCTTGATTAAATCAAATAAATAATTAATTATAATACTTTTAAAATTATTAATCAAAATACATAAGATAAAAAATTAATGCAAATTAAAATTAAATCAAATCATTTATTTCAATCAAATTAAATAATAAACATAATTGATTTTTTTTTTGGTGACTAATAAACATAATTGATTAGTTGTAGTTGATATAGTCAAATAAAATATAAAATAATTTAATATTTATCTCCATCAAATTAAATAAATAATTAATTATAATACTTTTAAAAATTATTACTCAAAATACATAAAATAAAAAAATAATAAAAATCAAAACCAAATTAATTCATTTATTGTAGTCAAATCAAATAATTAATATAATTAATTAATTATAGTTAATGTGATTAAATAATATATTAAATTATTTAATATTTATTTCAATCAAATAAAATAAACTAAAATTTACATTGAAGCATATGTTATGTCAGCTATGTTATTAATTAAAAAATTTGATTTTAATATTATATATATATATATATGTGTTAAATTAATAATAACTGAATTTTAGTATGTACATAATATTTTTTTTAAAATTAAGTGAATAATTTGGACTTCAAAACCTATATAGAGAACAAAATATAATTTTAAAACATAATTCTCAAATTGATATTTTAGGTTATTTTATAAAATTATATTATCTAATTTTAGTGTAGAAATAATTTTTTTTTTAAATAGATAGATTTTTGTTTCATTTGATTAATTCACTTTATGTTAAGTTACCAAAAAATTCATTGTATGTTAAAAAAAAATAGTAGGATTAAAAAAAAAAATCTAGGAGCCAGCAATTTTTTAAAATTCTGACAAGTATATAATCAGCAAAAAAAAAAATAAGTTATTGGATGAAATTTTATATCAATTTCACCCTATTAAAATTATTATTAATAACTATTTAATGACTATAAATACCAAAAATTGCTGTCCCTAGCAGTCCTCTTACAAAAATAGATAGGGCAGAGTCTTTGCAGTTGGCAAGTTTCAAGTTTGAGACGCTAAACCATTTGGCCGCCGCCGAAACCGAGCAGTACCACTCTCCCTTCAACTTGTTATGGAGCAGCCTCATGATTATGACGAGAGGAAGATGAATCCTTTAAGAATCACCAGAAACGCCCCGAAACGGCTGCTGCCTTCGACGGTAACGCCAGTCCTTCCGGATGAACTCCTCACAGAAATCTTTCTGAGACTTCCGGCAAGGCTTCTTCTTAGTGTACGGAGTGTGTGCCGTTCATGGAGAACCCTAATTTCCAGTTCCCAATTCGCCACCTACCATGTTCAACGTTCAATCACCGCGGATCCAAGTTTGGGTGGGCTCCGATTTGTTGTTTATCATCATACTTGCAGCTACAGATTTGGAAATTTCTCCGTACGATGCTTGTTCGAGAACCCTTCCAAACCTACTGAAGATGCTCTCTTCCAGATAAGCGGTTGCCACCAAATTATTGGCTCTTGCAATGGATTGATGTGCTTGCGTGAGAAAGTTGGCACCGACTACCGTGTCATGCTGTGGAATCCCTGTACTGGATTGACATCCGATTTGCTGGAAATTCGGGGTTGTAACATATGGGCTTCCGACTTCGGCTATGATCATGTGAATGACAAATACAAACTTGTTACGACTTTATATCAGGAACAGAAATCTCATATAATTGAGACCAGAATTTATACATTTTGCAGGAACCCTTCCATGAGAACGATTCAAGATGTTTCATTTCGTAAAATATATGGTGCTTGTACAGGGTCAAGAGGGATATTTGTGCCTGGCACTGCCACTCTTAACTGGATTCTTAGGCATGACACACGGACTCTGGATTACTTGCTGGTTCTTTCCCTTGACTTGGTGACCGAGACTTGTACTCAGTTTTCCCTGCCCCTCAACAATAATCAGTATAATAAAACCATCTTCCCAAAGTTATGTTTGCTGAGGAACTGCCTTGCATGTTGTTTTAATCATGAGAAAATTCAGTGGTCTGTGTGGGTGATGAAGGAGTATGGAGTGCCTCAATCTTGGACTAAATTGGCCATCATCCCCTATCACTCCTATCACTCGAGTCTATCTTCAGGTATATCTGCTGATCATTTATTGCCATTGTATATCTGGGAAAATGTTATTATGGCAGCTGCATCGTATTCAAGAATAGTTCTTTATAACATAGATAATGGCAGCTTTAAATTTCCTGTATTGAAACCTACTTCTCCGTCTTACTATTTTGGATTGCAAGTCCATATTTATCACGAAAGCTTAGTTTCACCACCATATCTTGGCCTTCGAAGTAGCTCATCCCAAATCAGGTTGATCAAGCCCTAGTGTACAAGCTGTCTTCTAAATGGTTTGATTCTGGTCAACTCCTGCTTTTTTTTTGTTGTGTTTTGAGAGTTCATCTGTTCTTGCTTTTCTAATTTAGTGATTTATTTATCTAATTTTTTACAAAACTATACTTTCTGTTATGATTATTGCCCATTTCATATTCACATGCCCAAGCTGAATTTGTAGGAATCACCATCATTATGCTTGAGATGAATCTCTCATCTTAGATGCAACCTATTATTTTAGGATAAAATTTTGGGGAGAGAATGGAATATATAATTTATTGGTGCATGATTGATCCATACCATAGTATTCGAATCTTTAAATTATGGATTCATGATCATAAACGATTCTTTTATGACTAAACAAAATTAAAATTAAATCCATTTCTCTGGTCACCCTCCCCCAACCTTCCTATTTTTTATTTTATTTTTTATTTGTTGTGATAAATAAATGATTACTAGGTTTCAGTGATCAACATAGTAGGTACTAGGTAGTGGGGAAAATGATGTATTGATATATCTTTTTTCTCTCTTGATCAAAGAAATGATATGAACTTCTGAGGTACTAACTTGGTGACATAAAAGATCTGTTATTGATGAGTATTAAAGAATTGGAGCTTAAAACAAATGGAAAAGTTTAAACGAGATTTTAACAAACAAAACGATAAGCCATGTCACAGAAAAAAAAAATTGTATTCTTAATTAACTAGATCCCCCTTGTGGATTGTAGACCCTATTTCATGACCAACACTCGCATTGTCATGTTTTTTAGCCAACTGTCACTTTTTTTTTTCTTTTACTCCTCTAGCATTTCTAATAAAAAAAATTTTACAGCACCTACAAGTAACTACGGAATATGTGTTACGACCCAATCTGGCCGTTACTAGCGCTTAGGAAAATCTTCCCAAACAAGTCTCAAAATTTGATATTACAGAAAATAAAAATAAATAGAATTTCTAATTATATTAAAAGGCAACACATTCTCGGCATCATATTTAAAACATACTCAGCATATTTATAGAAAATTCGACTTCAATATTTACAGCAAGGCATGATCTATTAGTTTCATCTAATCGAATATTTACAAAGTAACATACTCAAGTCACTAAAGTCTGATCCTGCCTGTGTTATATGGAGCATTTTAACAAGTCTAAAGAGCTATAAAACTATTTACATAAAACATCAAGTCCTTCCTTGAACACTAAAGGGCTCACCAACACAAAAAAGCTAGAGTGGAACTGATGAAGTTGGATTAATATCAAGGCCCATATCTGAAAAAAATTGAAAGAACAATAGAGTGAGTTTTAAACTCAGTGACAGAGCATCCATAACCCTAAGACAATGGTATAACTAATTAACTTTTAGGCAAAATAAATCCACTTTAATAATAGTGACAAAAATATCTCAAACACAAGGATAATTACTTACAGACATCAAACATTCAAACTTTTTTATTTTATATAAATATAAACGGAAAGTTATCTAATTCAAAAAAGTTAAAATAATAGACAGAAATCACACTTAAGTTGTTTTCTTTTGTGTGAATTCTGAAACAGATATGCTCCACTGATTTTGTGGACATAAAACAGACAGGTACTATTTTTCATTCATATGGACCTGAAAGTACAATTATATACTGGCATGGTGCACCAAGTCTACCGTTTACTATCGCTAGCTGCAGTTTCTATCATAGAACCTTCTAAAATATTTTAACATACAACTATAATCATGTTAATAGTTGTCAAACAAATCAATAAGTGCATAGTAATTTAATTTCTCAAATGATAAACTTAATTAATTTTAGCAAAAATGTTATGTCTCAGGTGGAATTTTCTTCGTAAAATATTTAACATAAATATTATATTAACAATTAAGTTAGTAAATAACTAAATAATTGATTTTAAAATTATTCTCTATAATTATAAAAATGATACAATACTAAAATTTAACTATAGATACAAAGTTTACTCACGGACTAAAAATTCGAGAGGAATTTCTACTCCACAGGTTTCAACAAGCAAAGAGAGTAGTTCCTTTGAGAATCTAATATCACAAACATAACAAAAATAATTCTAATAAGTTAATTTTAACATCCATTGACATATAATAGAACCTATATACCCAAAAATTTCAAATTCTATCTTACCCTAACTCTAAATTTTCGAATTTATTAATACCCATCACTACAAACATGATAAAAATAAAAAATATAGATAATTATCAAGTTAAAGAGTCACCTTGATGTCTTAATAATTGATAATACTTGAATTAAAGGTGGTTTTCCTCTTCTTCAAAACTTAGACTATTTTAATGGAGTTTTGGAATAAAAGCCAACATAAGAGAGCACAATAGATAGGACATAATAGAGTTGGAATAGAAGAAGAGTAGTGAAATTAATTGAAATAAAAGTTTATAGAATTATTGTTGAAAAAGTGATATGAGGGAGGAGAGATCAGCAGAGTAGTATTAGCGGTGAGGGATTCTGAAGTGATGTAATAATATGTGTGTGTATTACTGAATTGAAGTGTTCTCTGTGCCGTTGGAGTAGAAGGAAAAGAAGGAAAAGTTATGGGCTTGACCTATGGGTGTGTTTTTTTTTTAAGGCTCTATAATACCAATTGGTTTTGCCTGATGATGCTAAAGCTGATGAGATTAAGGCTGAGTTGAAGGATGGTGTCTTAACTATTACCATTCCTAGGACTCAGCAGCAAAAAAAGGATGTTAAGCAAATTAGTGTCCATTGAAGGAGACATGTTTCGTGTTGATATACTCTGATTTATTGGTTGGAGTATGTTAACATGATGTTAGACAAATATTATAAATAATTGTCCTTTTTCTATGTAATTTGATCATGGATTTGTGAAGGAGTGAGGCTTATGGCACTAATAACGTGTGTAGGGTGTGGACATAGATTGAAATAGATTACATTATGTGAAACTTGAATGTCTATGATAAAATGTATTGTTCTAATTGTTTGCACCCACTCCTTAAATAGTTTATTCATCATCAAGATGTTAGTTTATTTATCATGAAAGCTTAGTTTCACCATCATATCGTTGCCTTCGAAGTAGCTCATTCCAAATCTGGTTTATCAAACCCTAGTGTACAATCTGTCTTCTAAATGCTTTGATTCTTGTCAACTAATTCTTGTGACTATGCTTTCTGTTATTTCAAATTCATATGCGCAGGCTAGATTTGTAGGAATATAATGTACAAGTATCCCTTTGCACTTATTGTATAATTTATGCTTGGGATGAAATTCTGATCTTAGATGCAAGTCATGCAACCAATTATCCGATAATTTAATACAAGTCATGCTTTTATTCTTTTGGCATTTCATCTGCTGCATATGTTCAGTTTAGATTGCCAATTAAAATCGAAGTATATCCAAACTTAGAATTGAGAAATTTGATGTCAGCTGCTGACATTTTTCTTTTTTAATGTTAATTGGAATCTCTTTTTCTTCTTGTCTTCCCCTCTCCTTTTCTTTTTTGGTGTTTCGATTTGGTTGTACAGAGCATATAGGATAATAGGAACCAAGACTGCTAGACAAATCAGGAGCCATGCAGAGAAATTCTTCACAAAGGGTAATGGCTACCTTCTCATCTTGATCATATGTTAGGAATATGTATCTGTCCTTTTAACTTGCTGATGATTTATTTAGTGGTTTGGTACATCACTTTGTATACTTTAATCAATATAATCCACCTCCAGCGGCATCAAATAATTTTGTATCTAAACTAATGCTTTGGAACTTAGAAGGATCTCACATGAAAGTTAAGTAAATCTGATAAATTGACCATTTGTAGAAACATTAAGAGCAAAAGTGGTTTTTTTATGTTCATGTTTTGTTGAGAAAGTTGTGAGCACTTTTTAAAGTCTTTGATTCGATAAATCATTTTCAAAAAGTGGATGTGAGGTTGGGGACTTGAGGTAGATTATGTTAAGTTTTATAGACGTGCTTCAAGGATTATGCGTTGAAACCTAGAGCTGTGTCTCAAAATAAATTTTAAAAAAATTCCATGGAAAATTAGTTTTTGTAAGTATATAATTAGATGTGTGCTAATTTAAATACTTCACAAACCAATATTTTTATGTTGAAACCTGGAAAACGTTATGCTGATTTTCTTAATTTTAAGTTTGATGGGAAAGGCTAATACACAACCAGCATATGATACTATGATCTCATTTTTCAAATGCATCCAGTCATAATTTGTTATGTGGTTTCTGGATATAGTATTGTTATTGAAATAAAAACTACTCGAGTCACCAAATCCTTTCTTGGAAAAACAAACCAAGTTCACAATTTCGAAAACTGACATTTCAGTTTCTAAGATCCCCACTTGTACGATTATCTTATTCTTAGAAACAAGTAGAGTCATTATAAATGGTCACAAAGCTACACAGTAACCAGACATATTTGATGAAGATAATAAGCTTACTTGGGGGGAAAAGAGGTACGTGCATGGTGATGAGAGCCGTAATTTTTATTATTACAAGACAAGGAATTGATGAACTCATCCATAAGAAACTGAAAATAGATTAAAGCTTTGCTACTGCATTTCTTTTACTTTATTTTTTCTAATTTTTCTATAAACAAATAATCTTGATGAGACAATACTTGGTACTGCTGCTGCTTTCATTTTAAGTGAAATATTATTTATGGATTACAATATAGGTATGCAGAGCTGAGTTGAAAAATAGAACTCTGAGTTTGCTCATTCCACAATTATACACACCAAAGCCTAATGATAACTGAATGAGACAAGTTATACAAGTTCTACAGTTTTATATTTGTATTGAAAAAATTAGATGAAGGAATTGTTTCGTTACTATCATTATTGAAATTAAAAATTAACTAATATATCAATTCAAAGTCTGATATGTTAGAAAAGGTTGGATAATAAAAAGTTCTCTCTTACCATTTTTTTTACTGACTAAAGTTTAAATAATAATATTTACTAGGATACTCAATAGTAGGCAGCAATTTTACTTGGTATAGTTATTTTTGTTAAAAATCATTATAGTTATTTCTACCATCCTGATTATGTTTAAATGTTGTTAGTTAGAGAATATTTTAAATTTTTTTTAATAGTTTTAAAAATTCTAATTAATTAATTAACTTTTATAATTAATTTTAGAAATTATAATTTTAGGAATTATGATAATTTTTTGTAACAATAAATAAATTAAATTGGTGTATAATTTTTTGTAATAATATTGAAAATTTTGATTAATAATTAGGTTTTGTAAAATATAATATATTTGTTTTTTAGTATTAATTATATGTTTGTTGTTAGCTTTTTAATTGACATAAATATATATATTATTGTAGTTGAGGTCTTAATAATAAAGTTTAACAATATTAGTTAAATAAGAACTGAATTTAACTATTAGTTATTATTATTAATGGTAAGTTAGAAATTGTAGTTAGTGGTATAGGAATTATTATTACTGACCGACAAATTATGTACGACTAAAATAATTCAATGCTTACCTTAGGAAGAAGCATGGCTAAAATAATTAATATGTATAATAATATCGTCATTTTTACTAATTATGAAGTATTCGAAGTAATTTGTAGGAGTATCGATTAAATTTGTAAGTTAAATTATTATTATTCGGGAGTTTGGTAAATTAGATTTAGTTATACGCCTCTTCGGATGGTATAATCTTTCATTATTATAATAATATTTTTTTTTGGAATTGAATTCCATTCCGACTGCAAATTCACCTTCTGCGTCTATAGGAATTTCTACCACGACGACAGCCATATAAAAAATATTTAATACAAAAATATTTAATAACTGAAATTAAAAGTAAATCAATGTTCACTACATCCACATTAATATAAATAAACTTTTCATCATGTTATTATCTCACTTTTAACATAATAAAAACATAAACACATAAATAAATATGGATTAATGCATACTAATTAATATTTAACTAAATCAATAATTCACTAAAAATATTATTATCTTAATTTTAACTACATAAAGACATAAACAATTATTAATTGAGCATAGTTTCACATGTCGAGGTAAATACCAAATCGGTATTCGAAAGATTCTGACGCTGACAAAATGGTACCTGACTTTTGTTATTGACAAAATAGTCCCTAAAAAATTTTAAAATTTGACAAGCGTGCCCTGGAGCTCGCCGGAGCAAATCTCTGGCAAGCACAATGCTGATGTGGCCACCGTGTTTTGGTGACTTGGCAAACCACCCCCCAAAGCTCCCTCCCAACGCACGCTCCCTCCCAACGCACACTCCCTCCCCTTCCCTCTCCCTCCCTGTCGCAGCCCCTATCCCAACGCACACTTCTCCCCCTTCGCAGCCCCCTCCCTATCACAACCCCTCCCTAACGTACACTCTCCCCTTCCTCCCTCAACACCACCATTTGCAGCAACAACCTTAACATCAACAGCAATAACAACCTCCACTACTCTTCCTCTCCAACGCATACTACCCCTCCCTCCCTCAACCCCATCACTCGCAGCACCAACAGCCTCAATATCAACAGCAACAACAATCTCCACCACTCTCCCTTCTCCAACGCACACTCTTCTCTCCCTCTCTCAATAGTACACCACCACTCACAGGAACAACAATCTCAACATCAATAGAGTTGTCCCAAATCATAAATTGTCCCAAATTTTTAGGTTAAATTATCATTCAAAAAGATTAATAACAATAAAATTCAGAGAAAACAAACAAATTCATATACAATAATCAAAATAAAATAAAATAAAATAAAATAAAGCTTAATACAGACACCACCAAAGCAAGAACAGAAGAAGAATACCAAACACAGAAGAGGCACGACATGATGGAGTCAAGATGGAACCCAGACAGAAGAGGCATGGCAACGACTGGGGCTAGCAGCAAGAAGATACAAGCAGTTAAGGCGACAGCGGTGAAGACACAATAATGCCACAAAGGAGACAGACGACACTGGCAGACGCAGAAGACCCGACGACGAGATGGCAACAGTGCGGTGTCGATGACACTGGCTCTGTAAGACTGAGAAGGTTGAGCTCCACTGCCATTTTGGAGGAGAGTAAGTTGAGAGTGTGAGACAGTATGTTGGGAAGGAGATTAGGATTCAAAAGGGCAAGGGAAGGGGACTAGAGTTCAGAAAGGAGAATTTTGGATTGAAGAGGAAGAAAATGAGTTGGGGAAGGGGGATTAGGGTTAGGGAGGGAGAGGAAAGGATTAAGGTTGGGGAGGGGGAGAGTGCATTCAAGAAGGGGAATGGGGGAGTGCGTTGGGAGGGGGAAGGAGAAGGAGAAGTGCGTTGGAGAGGAAGAATTAGGGTGTGGGAGGATTTTTGCCATGTCATCAAAACGTAGTGGCCATGTCAGCATTGTGTTTGCCGGAGATGTGCTCCGGCGAACTCGTGGGTACGCTTGTCAAATTTTAAAATCTTTTAAGGACTATTTTGTCAATAACAAAAGTCAGGTACCATTTTGTCAGCGCCAGAATTTTTTGGGTATCAATTTGGTATTTACCTCTTCACATGTCACTAAGCTATTTGGTACATTGATCAATATAGATTATTACCAAAAGTCTAATCCTTCGTATAAATATATGCATTTACGTACCTGCACTCATATATTTCGGAAACTCCGGCGCATGCATGGCTTCCAAGTATAGAACCCGCATGAAAGATGGCTCCTCAAACAGATGTTCGTTTATGAGTGCATTTGCGACGTCTGCCACATTCGGAGCCATCGCCCCGTCACCTTTACCTTCGTTTCCGTCTGGAGCAACAACTTCGTAATTACTTTCAAATTCTTCCTCACTGTCACTATTGTAATCTTCCCTTCAATATTTCGGTCGGCTTTGGATTGTTCGAATTCAATATACAACTCGATGACCGATATCTAAGCGCGAGTTTCAATATACATTGAAAACATCTCTTGCATACTCGCTTTGTTGGTTACATATTTGGTTTAAAATTGAACCAATCCACCAAATACCGGTATAGAATATCTGTATAAAATACATGATATTTTTCTTGACATTCAGAATCTATCTTCTCACAAATCACACCCTTTAGCTCTTCAAATGAGATTGTGAATGAAATAACAATATCTAACAGATTCTCGCAACTAAATTTCACTCCTTCACATGTTTGTAATAAAATCTGACCTCTATCATCCATTTCTCACACTCTCATAAATATGAACTTCACTATCAGATCTTTTAAGTTCATACGCAATAAGAAAAATGTAGGAGTTGGGGAAAGAAGACGAAATCGAACAAGAATAGGAGATCTGAAAAGTTGCATCCGAATTCTACACACTCTCATAAATATGAACTTCACTATCAGATCTTTTAAATTCATACGCAATAAGAAAAATGTAGGAGTTGGGGAAAGAAGACAAAATCGAACAAGAAGAGGAGATCTGAAAAGTTGCATCCGAATTCTACACACACGCGCGCGCGCGTTTAAATCGAACCCACTGATTAGTATTGTACGAATTAAATAAAACATTCAGCAAACAACTCGAACCGTTCGAGTTCACTTTCACAAAAAAATATATACAAATCGGACGGTCTGATTAGCTCCGGCCAAATTCAAATTCTCTTCCCAACCAACTCGGATTGTCTGTTTGGTGGTCAACTATTTTCAGAACAAAGAAATCGCATGGTCCAATTTTTTTCTGTCAATTATTCAGAAAAGCCTGTCCTACACCGGTGTCTAACACCTGTATTCCCCATAACCAAACATAACTCACACACTGGTGGCGTAGAGTTAAGCCCCACTTTGGTCCCTGAGATTGGCGAGTTGCACTGAATTAGTCCTCGAGATCCCAATTGCACTAAATTAGTCCCCTAGATTCGAAAAAATGCACCACATTAGTCCTTCTTCCAATTTCCGTCACCGGAGCACTGACGCCGTCAGTGACATGGCCAGTTCTTGCCACGCTGGACCCAGCAACGATTAGATGACATGACAATAAATTTGATTAGCTCCAATTTAGTCCTTGTCCCCTTTTATAACCAAGATTTTTGCCCTAACTTCTTCCTCTTCTTCTTCTACCCACTTTTCTTGGTTCTTCGTCTTCTTCCTCACTGTGCAGCTTTATGGGTTTAGGATCATGAGTGCAAGTGGGAGCCAAAGTTCCCTGCAATCAAACAGAAGGATCTCCAAAGGAACCAGTAGAGCATCGAGTGTTCCAGAGTGGTGTGGGTGTGGCTGCCGCCCTGTTCTCCGGTGGTCCACAACAGAGGCTAACCTTAACAAAATCTCAACTAATAAGAATTAACATAAATAGATATGTAATAAAAGCATTAAATTTTTATGAATAACTACAAAGTGATTTCTATCTAATCCTTGAAGAAATTGCCAAAAAAAATTACCAATAACCCATGAACTTGATAGATTTCATTATCACAGGAAACGGTAGATGATGGAAATTGAAAATACCTGGTATCCATGAGAAAGATGTCCACCATGAGAAAGATCAAGTGCCATGATTCTGTCATGAGGTTTTAGCAAGCTTAGAACAATTAGAACAACAGGCCAATGACCAACAAGATGAAATAATGTGCAATCAACAAAGCCAAATAAAAGGGTATACCAATATAGTTATTGTGCAGTTACTTCCCCATTTAGATGGATCCAACCTAAATGCCTTGAGAGCACGCTTCTGACATAGTCTTTCTGCCATATCAATGTACCTTGAGGAAGAAAGGCAACAATTTTTTAATTGGACTAGAAGAAGGAGTCCAATAATAAAATCCAAAATGCTAGCCACTGTATATTATTGTGTTTGTTGAATTATCGAGAGGTGAACGAACACAAAGAAGAAAAGTGAGTGACATACTCATTTCCACCATAATATCTTGCACCAGGATATTCTTCGTTGTACTTGTTAGTCATGATTGAGCCAACAGTTTGCATTATAGAGACTGAAGTGAAATTCTCTGACAGTATCAGTTCAAGCCCCTTCACCCCCAAAAAAGTGATATTTAGATAAGTCATTCTAATAAGTACAAGCTACTGAAAAAAGAAAAAAAAATGAGTTCCAATCCTTATGTAATGTTCTCCCTAGGTGCGGTAATTTTGAACAGAACCACGATTAAAACAGAAATAATTTTATTGTTCCATGATTTCTGCAATCACATTGTACGCAACAATTGTAGCTGCATAAATGAAGAGTCTCATGACCAATAACATGTATGTAAATAAATTACCTTCCATTGCCTAGCTTTTTCGAGCTCAATTATATCAGCAATTTAAGGATCAACAACCTCAAGTGGGGCATTCAATTGCTTTGGCCACTGAAAATCTCAACAATTTGAAATCAAAACCATCACACTACAACCACAATTAACCTTCTTTTTTTCCTATAGTAGAGATGAATTGAAGTGATATCTTACTGTAACTCTTAGTCTCTCTTTGTCGTAGATAGCTTCAGCAGGATTTGTTGGTTTTGTGATGTTGGGTGGTGAAGTGTTATCAGCTAGGGTAGTGGGCTTATTGCCTTCGATGGGTGCTGATTCTTCCACCATTGAAACAGAGCATAAAAAGAAACTCCTAAACACAGTTCCACAAAATATCAAAACAAAATCCTAACACAAAATCAGCTTTAAAACTTGTGAACTGACAATATACAAAACACTTAACCGTGATCAACACACATCACAGCATTCCATTAAATTTGAAAAAAAAAAATTTTCATCCTCACTAACTTCAGTGACGACACAGAAGATCCTGTATTAGCAAACATACTCTTCCGACAACTGCACAACGAACGTCGTGTTCCAATAGTCTCGAGAAATCCTATTGCAACCACCTGTTGCTATTTTGGGTCACTCATGGAAGAGAAATTTTTTTTTCTGCACTGATAGAGAAGTAGAAGACGAAGAGTAAAAACAAAAAAGGGTGCCTAATGTTTTATTTCTCATCACATACAAACGAAGTCGTTCAAGGGGTGTTTAGCGTCAAATTAAAAACAACGTCTTCTCATTCTATCTAGCGTAGCAAGAACTGGCCACGTCACTGACAGCGTCAGTGCTCCGGTGACGGAAATTGGGAGAAAAACTAACGTGGTGTATTTTTTTGAATTTAGTAGACTAATTTAGTGCAAAATAAATAGGAATTGGAAATAGTCAAGTCAAGTTGAAACTATACTTTAGTGCAGTCGGGAAGTTCAAAGTTTGGGAAGCTAAACCTTTTCGCCGTCGTAGCTGCCGTTAACCTCTCTTTAAGTTGTTATGGAGCAGCCACATGATTATTACGAGATGAAGAAGAAGCCTTTAAGAGTCACCATCAACGCCCCGAAACGGCTGCTGTCTTCGACGGTAACGCAATCGCAGCCGCTGCCGTTCCTTCCGGATGAACTCATCAGAGAAATCTTACTGAGGCTTCCGGCAAGGTCACTGCTTCGGTTACGGAGAGTGTGCGGTTTATGGAAAACCCTAATTTCCAGCTCCCAATTCGCCAAAGACCATCTTCAACATTCAACTGCCGCGGATCCAAGTTTGAGTGGGCCACGAGTTGCTTATCATCATAGTTGCCACTACGGATTCGGAGATTTCTCCTTACGCTCCTTGGTCGAGAACCCTTCCAAACCTACGGAAGTCGTTCTCTTCGAGGAGAGACGTAACCACACAGTTATTGGCTCTTGCAATGGATTGCTGTGCTTTTATGATGTTGTTGGCATCAACATCTTTTTCAGGTTGTGGAATCCCTGTACTGGATTATTGACAACCCCATCGGTGGAACGTGGGGATTTCTTATCCGTTTTCGGCTTCGGCTATGATCATGTGAATGACAAGTACAAGCTTGTTGTGGTTGTAAATCACATGGGGTATCATACAACCAAAATTCATACATTTTGCAGCAACCCTTCCAAGAGAGCCATTCAAGGTATCCCATTTAGCAGCATAAAGGGTGATCGTAAAGGGGTATTTGTGCCTGGCACCGCTACCCTTAACTGGATCCTGGATTGCTTGGTTTTTTCCCTTGACTTGGTGAAGGAGACTTTTAGTGAGTTTTCCCTGCCCCTCAGTGATCCGAATGATAAAACCTTCAACTTCCCACGGTTATGTGAGCTGAGGAACTGCCTTGCATATTGTTATAATCATGAGAAAACTCATTGGTTCGTGTGGATCATGAAGGAGTATGGAGTGCCTAAATCTTGGACTAAATTGGCCATCATCCCCTGCCTTCCGCGTCTAACTGATCATCATTTACGTCCATTGTATATCTGGGGAAACAATATTCTTGTGGCGGTTGCATCAACTTCAAGGATAGTTCTGTATAATTTGGATAATGGTAGCCTTGAATTTCCTGTATTGAAACCTACTCCTTCAATAGGATTGTACGTCTTTATTTATCACGAAAGCTTAGTTTCACCACCATATCCTCGCCTTCCAATTAGGTCATCCCAAATTCAGTTCATCAAACCCTAGCGGACAAGCTGTCTTCTGAATGGTTTGATTTTAGTCAACTCCTATGCCTTCTTTATGAGTTTTGACTTCTGAGAATTTATCTGTTCTTACTGCTTTGCTAATTTTGTGATTATTTATCTAGTTTTTTACAAAATTATACTACCTGTTATGATTATTGCCAATTTCATATTCACATGCCCAGGCTGGATTTGTAGGATTAACCATCATTTACTAGTGTTCCTTTGCGCTTACAGTAAATTTATGCTTGTGATGAAGATCTGACCTTAGATTCAAATCTATTATTTTAGGGTAAAATTAAGGGGGAGAGAATGTAATATGTAATTTAATGCGTACCATTTCCTTTTAATTTTGTTGTTTTTGGATCCAAAACTGGATGCTTTACCCGTTGAACCAGATGAAATATGCTGATAATTGGTGTATGAATGATTCATACCATAGTATTGGCATCTTCAAATTATGGATTCATGGTCATAAATGATTCTTTTATGACTAAACAAAATCAAAATTGATACATTTTTATTGTTTATTTCTTGTGATAAATAAATGATTACCAGCTTTCAGTGATCAACATACTAGGCAGTGGGAAAAGTGATATATTGATACATTTGTTCTCTCTTGGTGGTCAAAGAAATGATATGAACTTATGAGGTACCAACCTGGTGATATAAGTTATCTGTTATTGATGAGTATTAAAAAATTGGAGCTTAAAACAATTGGAAGAGTTGATACGAGATTTTACAAACAAAACAATAAGCCATGTCACAAAGAAAAAGAGCTTTCATATCTATCTATCTATCTATCTATCTTCCTATATACAATCGGAGAACAGTAGATGGTTAGTTGTGCGACAAGTGTACAACCATATATCTATCTTCCTACATATTGAGTAAACACAAATGGAATGGCACTTCAAAATACAGAGATTATCAGCGGTAAGGAAGAAGGAGCTCACGGTGATGGAAGGAGTAGAATGGCGGTGGTCGGTGCTGCAGTTGGGAAAGCGTTTGGTGAAGAAAATAGAAGACGACGGCAGAGGCTCCGAGTTTTTTTTGGCGAGCAGCAGAGATGAAGAACAATTAGTCAAGGTGACGGTGGCTGTTGATGCAGCGTCAAGTAGAAAGAACAGCGGCAGTGGTGAGTGGTGTTGCAGCTGTTAGTGAAGAAGGAGTAGCTGACAGCAAGTTGACGACACCGATGAAGAGAACGGAGAGCTTGAGATCCTACCTTTGGTGGTGTTACAGAGGTAATTCAAAAAAAAAAAAAAACAGAAATTTATTATATATATATTTAAAAAAATGACAGAAAACTATTTATTTATGTTTAATCTGCTTCTGTTTTGGCTGGAGGTTGAAGTTGGACTGGGTTGGGTTGGCAGAGGAGTTAATGGTGGTATGGCTGATTTGGAGTGATTACGACGGCACCCTTTCCAGCAACTTCGAATCATCTTCAACCGGTGCATATAAGGTATCTATTTTTATTTGCTAGGGTTTTATTGCTGCTTTCTAATTGTAGCATAAGCTTAGCTTGGTCCAACTCACAGAAAGTCCTAGCCTTAACCTTGCATAGTTTGCACTTCTTCATATTTACCTTCTCAAATCTTGATTTTGTTTTGATTCTCAAATTAGAAAAATATCTTACTATTTTTATTCTCTGTTTGTTCTCTTCTTCGAAGGGTGAAGGAAGAAGACGGAGAAAAAAAGAAAGCTGTAGGTTACGTTGCCTTATATTATAAGTGAGAAGCTTGGGTGGTGTTGGAAAGCATTATCCAACTGCCAAATGGGTTGTCATGTCTCAGAAAAAGAAGAACAAGCACAATCAGTAAGGCATAAACAGTAAGTTTAGGCGCTGATGGCAAAGAGAACTCAGAAATATGTAATGGTGGTTATTTGGGCAGGAACCACATGTGATTGATTGTGCTTTGTTTTGTTTGTACATCTCACAATTAGTGATCCATTCTTGGTGGTGTTGCCGAAGGGGATGGATTAATAGTTGTTGGATAGACTTCTTTGATCCTTTTGATGAGTCAAGTATGTACCGAATGATCTTAAAAAAATGGTGAGCATAGCAGCGCATAAAGAAGGTAATATTTTACAACCGATCCACACCTAATTTTTTATTTTTTATTCTTTTGGCATTTCATCTGCTGCATATGTTCAGTTTAGATTGCCAATTAAAATCGAAGTATATCCAAACTCAGAATTGAGAAATTTAATGTCAGCTGCTGACATTTTTCTTTTTTAATGTTAATTGGAATCTCTTTTTCTTCTTGTCTTCCCCTCTCCTTTTCTTTTTTGGTGTTTCGATTTGGTTGTACAGAGCATATAGGATAATAGGAACCAAGACTGCTGGACAAATCAGGAGCCATGCAGAGAAATTCTTCACAAAGGGTAATGGCTACCTTCTCATCTTGATCATATGTTAGGAATATGTATCTGTCCTTTTAACTTGCTGATGATTTATTTAGTGGTTTGGTACATCACTTTGTATACTTTAATCAATATAATCCACCTCCAGCGGCATCAAATAATTTTGTATCTAAACTAATGCTTTGGAACTTAGAAGGATCTCACATGAAAGTTAAGTAAATCTGATAAATTGACCATTTGTAGAAACATTCAGAGCAAAAGTGGTTTTTTTATGTTCATGTTTTGTTGAGAAAGTTGTGAGCACTTTTTAAAGTCTTTGATTCGATAAATCATTTTCAAAAAGTGGATGTGAGGTTGGGGACTTGAGGTAGATTATGTTAAGTTTTATAGACGTGCTTCAAGGATTATGCATTGAAACCTAGAGCTGTGTCTCAAAATAAATTTTAAAAAAATTCCATGGAAAATTAGTTTTTGTAAGTATATAATTAGATGTGTGCTAATTTAAATACTTCACAAAACCAATATTTTTATGTTGAAACCTGGAAAATGTTATGTTGATTTTCTTAATTTTAAGTTTGATGGGAAAGGCTAATACACAACCAGCATATGATACTATGATCTCATTTTTCAAATGCATCCAGTCATAATTTGTTATGTGGTTTCTGGATATAGTATTGTTATTGAAATAAAAACTACTCGAGTCACCAAATCCTTTCTTGAAAAAACAAACCAAGTTCACAATTTCGAAAACTGACATTTCAGTTTCTAAGATCCCCACTTGTACGATTATCTTATTCTTAGAAACAAGTAGAGTCATTATAAATGGTCACAAAGCTACACAGTAACCAGACATATTTGATGAAGATAATAAGCCTACTTGGGGGGAAAAGAGGTACGTGCATGGTGATGAGAGCCGTAATTTTTATTATTACAAGACAAGAAATTGATGAACTCATCCATAAGAAACTGAAAATAGATTAAAGCTTTGCTACTGCATTTCTTTTACTTTATTTTTTCTAATTTTTCTATAAACAAATAATCTTGATGAGACAATACTTGGTACTGCTGCTGCTTTCATTTTAAGTGAAATATTATTTATGGATTACAATATAGGTATGCAGAGCTGAGTTGAAAAATAGAACTCTGAGTTTGCTCATTCCACAATTATACACACCAAAGCCTAATGATAACTGAATGAGACAAGTTATACAAGTTCTACAGTTTTATATTTGTATTGAAAAAATTAGATGAAGGAATTGTTTCGTTACTATCATTATTGAAATTAAAAATTAACTAATATATCAATTCAAAGTCTGATATGTTAGAAAAGGTTGGATAATAAAAAGTTCTCTTTTACCATTTTTTTTACTGACTAAAGTTTAAATAATAATATTTACTAGGATACTCAATAGTAGGCAGCAATTTTACTTCTGTTCCTGCTCAAGCTTAATGTTCTAAGTGAGAATTACTTCTTGAGAGTTGCATGTTATTACTCTTTTGTACTGTGAAAAAGTTGGCAATGAAAGTAGTTTTTTTCTTGATATTCCTTTTTTTAAAGGCCTGATAATCATGCTATGATAATGCAGCTTCTTTGCCATAAGAACACTATGGAGAAAAATCCTTTGCAAGCTGCTACGTTTCCTAAAGGATTTGAGGTCTACAACCATCCGTCCTTTAATTTTCTTGACACTTCATTTTTCTGATTCTTGAAAATTATATACTTGATGGTAATCAGCAATAATATGGAGTATAGACACAAATAAAAAAAAAAAAAAAAGCTTTTTTTAAGCTTTTACCAAGACATGGGATAAGATACTTTTCCTTTTGATCAATGAATTTTGTCCAATATGCAGAATTGCATTTATGAAATAGCCATGTCCCAGGATGATCCTAAACCACTAAATATCCCCTAGAAGTATTCTGAGAGCTGAACCACAAACATGGCTGGGCATCAATATTGAACATTTTTTCATTATCCTATGATACAAATTTATATGTTGCATGAGATGTCTTTTGGACATACTAAAGACCTTAGGTTTGACAGCAATTGTATTCACAATCTGTCATTATCTTTTGAACTCTTCTTTCCCTGATTTGGCATGTCTCATTTGGTTATCATCAGGCTTTGGTCACAGATATATGTGATAAAACTCTTTACTATACATGTATAACTGCTGAAGTAATTGAGTTCTACCAATTGTTATACAGACTTATGTAGCAATAGATAGAATTGTTACTAATCCTCTGTGCTAGCCCTTTAGTATTTGCAGGTTTATTTTATAATTCTGTTTATCAAATTTGAAATATATGCCTATTTATATTTAATTTTAATAAATGTAGTTGACTTAATAATCTCTATTTTTATTTGTATATACCCTAAAAAGCACATGCTTCATGACCTGTCATAGTTAGAGATGAAAAAATGGCACAAATAACTGAAGTTGGAAGGAGAGGGTCATGCTATTAAGGTATATCTTTTCGTTTAGAGTTATTATCGATTTTTACTATATTTATTCCAAATTCCGGTTGTAGCTTATCAATCTTAGTCCATGTTCTCTAGGAATTTGTAAGCATAGAAATTTAAATAAAATTCTTAAAAAGAAATATTAAAAGTAATTGCAAAGAATTTCTTTACTTAATTGTTCTTATTGATGACATGATTGGGGTCATGAATTATTTATTAAAATAACTGTTCTCATGGTTTATTAACATATGATTGTTTACAAAATGCAACTATGGAATATAGGTTATTTACATGACTAAATTTACTGGTAGAAAGGTATAGTTGAACTAAACCTTTTAAAATTAGGACCTTAAGTGATGGTCACAAATTCTTTGATTAGTTATGTACATGAACGAAGTCTTTGATATGCTTTAATTAATAAAATCATTATTTTATTACTTTTCTACCTTTGAAGTTTGGAATATTATTTCTTTAATTGACATCCACATTATGAAAGGCCATACCACTGAATCTGGTTCAGTTCAATCTAACCATTTTTGCTTTATCTCTAATTTTATTTATTATATATAGGAGAGGTTGGCGAAGGAGAATGTTTTGCTTTCAAACACTGTCAGGAAGCTTAGCAAAGATGTCTATAAGATGTGAATTATTACTATATAATTCTGTCTTTGAATGAATAATTCTTAGTTCCTTGGCTTTATTTAGCAATTTGCTAAAGGGTTTAGGGGACATATCCAATTCTAATTATCTCTCTCTGAATTTTTAGGTCTTTAGATTTTTTGTTTTAGCAGTTTTTGCTGTAAATGTATTCTTGTTAAACTGTGGGCTTGTGTTCTTATAAACTTCATGCCTTGCTGTTTATGACAACTATCGAAGCATATAGCATACTTGGAAGATTACAACAGGCTAAGGCCTTTGAGTTACAGAGGAGCTGATGTGTTTCTTTTGTGTTTTTCTCTCATCAGCAAAGCCAATTATGAGAATGTTTCCAAAAAGGTTTTCTTTATGATTTTGAGATTATTAATAATTAGCATCCGTCACATTTCAACAAGTCTTTAAGAAGAATAAAGATTCTTGAATTATTAATTAACAGTGGATGCCTGAGTTGAGACATTATGCTCCAAATTTGTCATTTCCATTTTAACATGATCATAACTGCTACCCTAATTAGAGTTCTCGTCAAACTAAAAATTCAGATCAAAATTTACTAGTTGGCTTTTTGCACTGTCATTTATGGAGCCATCCACGGCTCTCCCAATGAATCAACTCTTTAGTAATATTGTTGTTTTTATTCTTTTTTCTTATCTACACAATCGCAGAAGTCAACCCATCCTTTCTTCTTGCAACCTTTGCATCCAATTCAACCTCTTCCTGTCATCAAATTTTATATTAGAAATTTTAAAGAAAAATGAAGCTAGATTTATGCAGAGTGCATGAATCAATTTGACTCAAATCCATTAATAAAAAAACCAAAGATATTTAATCGTATAAAATGAAGAGAAAAAACTTATTTAAAGCTTTGTTGTTGAGTAATACTAAAGATATTTAATCGTATAAAATGAAGAGAAAAAACTTATTTAAAGCTTTGTTGTTGAGTAATACGATATACCGAAATTAAGAGAGACATAATCAAATTAATTATATGAGAGTGATAGAGTTTAGATTTTCGTGAGAGTAATGATAAATAAATTTGAATAAGAATGGCAACATTACCCAAGTGTATGAATATCCACTCTATATTTGTTCGAGATGTATCACTCATAGAGTTTATTTAGTTGAAATTAAGTTTATAAATGTTTTAGTATGTTTGACCAAATTTTAATAATAAAACTAAAAATAATAGATAAATTAAAAAATATATTTTTTTTAGAAATTAAAATTTACATCTTTTCTTAAAATATTTAAAATAAAGAATAAAAATTTTTATATTATCTTATTTAAATATAATTATTAAATAAAAATATTTTTATATAAAATATTCAAACATAAAATTACTGTATTTTAAAAAAGAAATTCATAAAAACTCACTCAAGTAGTCAAGTCTTTTATGTTACAAAAAAATAGCAGGATTAATTTTTGAATTTCGTTTGGTTCAAGGTTTTGAAAATCGGACCGGCCGGTTGGACCGATTTAATTGCAAACCGGCAATGCAAACGATCCGGTTCTTTTCCAATAACTGCCGGTGAAAAAACTGCTAAGAAATCGGTGAACCGGCCGAAAACCGGCCGGTTGGGCCGGATTGATGACCGGTCGGTTCCTCTAAAACGAGGCCGTTTTTAATCTATTCTATTATATAAAAATCAGATTTTTGCACTTAATAATGGAGCTGATGTGACATGCTTCTGAGAGTGTTTCTCGATTTATTTCTTAACTTATTAAATACAAGTTATTACGATAAACTAACTATATCAACTAATTGATTTGATTAGATATTTAAATATCATATATTTTATTATAATTTATATCAATTTGATTTGGTAATATTTTCTAATTCATTTATTTTAATATTCTGTTAATATTTTTTAATTTAATTCTTTTAATTTATTAAACCAAATTTATTGTGTGTATTAATTAATTAATTTGATTAATTTATTAGTCATTAAATAATAAATTTATGAATAAAATAGATAATTGAGATATTTTTAACTAATAATTAAATCAAATCAAATCAAATAATATATATTAAGCTAAATTCAAATCATGTGAATTAAAGACTAAATTAAAATAAGATAATTTCTTACTTATTCAAGTTGAGTGCAATAAATACAAATTAATTTTGTTAGATAATCATAGTTGTCTGGTCTACTATATATAGATGGCCACACAAAATTATAAGAATCATAATTTTTATTACTCTTGCTATTTCAACTCTTTTTTTCTTCTTCTTTTTTTTTTCTTTATGTATAATTTCTTTTATGTATAAATGTACCCAAAATGAGAAAGTATGGATGAGTGTTTTATTGATTGTTTGTTTGATGAATATATCTCAATTTAGGCATTCTACTAATATGGATGGAAGTTAACCTGTAGCAATTCAAAGTGGCCAATGTATTTTTTTATAGTATTAGATATAATAATATTTGTTAAAATGAATATATCCATTGTAATAAATTTTTTTTTCAATTATTATATTTTTATGTTAGTCGTGTAACAAGATAATAAAATAGGTTGACTTTAATATCATTAGAAGCTAAATTTAATGGTTCAAACAAGCACCACTAATTATGTTAAAAAAGTAATTTGTAATAATAATGTGATTTACATATTAATTTTTTTTGAGTAAATTCATTTCAAAATGTAGAAATTAGACTCAATTACGCTAAAATTTTAAAGGTAATCAGAATTTGGCAACAAATTTAACACTCATTAAGGAAATAAATTTATTTATGATTATTTTCTAATTATAAATAATAACAATGTTTTTCTTGAATTTTTTAACAAAAATATATCTTAATTTTTGTCTTTTTATCTTTTATATTCATTGATTATACTAATTTTTTTATAGTGTATTTTTATCAACTACATGCATTATTTTTCTGCTTTTTTTTTAACTTTTTTTTAATTATTTTATTACCTTATTTTTAATTATTTATTTTAATTTCACTCCTCATATGTTTATTGTATTTCACTTCATCTTAGCTTCAATTTTATAGTTAACTTTCAATTATATAAAATTCAATAGTTTATTTCAAAACATGCTTAAATATATTATCTATTATATATAATCATTAGGATAAACAAATAAATATAAATTGAATATATAATTTAATTTTAATTTAAACTAAAAACTAATTGAATTGTCAGAAAAATAGCAACCAATTTTATTTTTAATTTTTTTATAATTTATTTAAAGGTAAAAATCTCTCTATAACCACTAACATCGCCGATAACAAAATTATAAGTCTATATAAAATAAAAATAAAAAGTATATATAATTTTAAAGTTATTAATTATAAACTATGGACAAATTTTTTTTAAAAAAAATTTATGGATCAACATGTAATTTTTTTATATTTTTATTTTTTTTTATTTTTTAGACTTATCAACATTTAAGTTGTCTATACATCTCTTCTCAAAATATTATGATTTCACAAGTTATAATATGTGGAGTAAATCACCTTTATAAACCATTTGCAAACCAGTTTTACGTATATCTACCAAAGTAAAAAAAATTACGCGCATGTCTCAATTTACATATCTATATAAATTAAATTTATGGAGTTCGAATTATGTGTTTTCGTAGTAAATCGAATCTATAAGATTCAAATTACTTGGATGCTATCTATGTGCTACTAAATTGAATGAAGGAGATTCGATTTACAATGAGTTTGATTACTATTAAGTGAGTATAAATCGAACGTTATTACTTTGATTTAGCATAGACCATATAAATCGATATTTATAGATTCGATTTAGTAGGGGATGACATAATTCAAATTTATTGAATTCAATTTACTTTCGAATCACAATGTCAAGATATTCGAATCCTATAGATTCGATTTATTACTTATTACCCTAATTCGAATTCATTAAATTCGATTTATATAGAAACGTAAATGGAGATAACTAGGTAACGTTTTTGGGTTTGGGGGATTTAGGTAATTTTGGGGTGGCTTTGGTTTATCAACATAAATTAACCTAATATGTGATATTAGTTATTGTTATATATATATATATATATGAAAAATGTGACTTATTTATGCATTGTTTGGATCAAAAAAATTTGTAAAAAAATAAAATGCTGGAGAAGAAAATAGATAAAAAAAATTAATTTTTTATTGTTTGGATCAACAAAAAAATTGAATGAAAAACGTAAAAATGTATGTGGAGCTCATGCAAATTTTTTCTCTTCAAAGTTGCGAAGAAAACTTATGCAGAAGTGCAAACATGGATTAAAATACAGAGTTACCATTTGAATTATAATTTATATATAATATATAAAAATATTAATATAATTTTACTCTATTATAATTTTTTCTCTTCTTACTTTTCCTTTCATCCAAGTAAAAGAAATTTTTTCCTCTATTTTCTTTCCATTCATTTTTTCTTCATCTAAACACACACACAAAAATATACTTTTCTTTTCATTTTGTTTCCTCTCATTTTCTTTCTTTCTATTTTCTTTCCTCTTATTTTTTATCTTATATTCAAAAAATAACTTAGTGTTTATCTATTTATCTTCTATTAATATTGTTATAACAAGGATACATGTGACTATATAAAAAAGATATAACATAAACTTTGATTATCTGAAAATTTATTGAGTGGTTAGAATAACTCCACGTCACAAATCAATGATTGATAGCAATAGGGATGATCACAAAAACAGCCAAAAAAAGTATTTGCAGGGATTACTCACATTTTGGGCTAGATAGGAACTCGTGAAATCCTCACGACCTGCCACCCGAAAATGGATGGGAACTTCGGGTGGCAAACGAGCCAAAATCTGGCGGGCTGACCCGCATAACCCGACAAAAAAGGAGGGTTGGGCTGGAAATTTAAGACTGCCAAATTTAAAAAGCCCACCTACCCTGCACCACCTAATCCATGAGCTTTGGCGGGCTTCGGTGGGATGGTGCAGGTTTTTCCGCTGGGCAAAGCTTTTATTTTGTCAAGACCATTTTTTTACAAATTTCTATGATGTTATTAATCTACAAGAGGATGAAGATGATAATTGATGTTCTAAGTTATATTTTGGATTATGTTTTTATGTTTGATTGATTATAAACTTGAAGATGTTTAATTATATATTTTGGACAATATTTGTTTTACTTTGGACAATATTGATTTTATTATTTTGTTTCAAAAAATTTGGTTTATAATTATGTTTATTACATATTTATAATTATAATTTTTTTATACTTTTAGAAATTATAAATTTATTGAAATTATATATATTGTTTAATATTTAATAATTTATAAAAAAAAGGAGAGCCCGCCAACCCGCCAACCTACCATTAGGCGGGACGGGAGAGAAATTTAAGACCGCCTTACTAGGCGGGGCGGGGCAGGTTAGCCCACCAGATCGCGGGCTTTTGGCGAGACAGGACGGGTTTTCCTATTTGCCACCGCTAATGGAGACACAGACGTAAGTAGCCGCCCCATAGAATAAAATTATTAATTTATCCTAATTTATATATACATAAATTCATCATTTCTTGAATTTAGTAACCTTAATTTCTGCCTCCAATTCGAATTCTTTCTTTTTCTTTCAGATTCATTCTCAACTTCGATCCTCTCTCTCTAACTCACTTTCTCTGCCTCTCAAGTCCGTCACTACGTCGCTCAGTATCGTTCCAAAAATTATGTTATGTTATTATGTTGGAATATGTTTTTATGTTTTCTCCTTTTGAAATGTTATTTTTCATAACGAATATGTTATAAATTGTGTTGAATTATATTGAACTGATTATTTTATGATTATTATATTATGTCTTTTTGTGTTAATTTTTTTCAAAAGTTTACCGAGGAGATCTGCATTCCCTAAAGGGTAATTAAACAAGAACTTGCAATGACGGAAAAGGAACGAGGGCATTTTTTTTAAATAGGAGTGAGGGATGGGAAAGGGCTTCTCACGCTCCTCTGAGTACTCATTACCATATCTAACTAGCAACGGAAATCCAATCTGAGTCGATTTAAGAGGGGACGCGTGGATTTCATCTGCATTGGGCCTTTAAGGTAATGAACCTAAGTCGGATTTGAGACCCTAACAATAGATTTTAGTTGATCTTGCTTGCATTGAGGTCTTACTAGGCCCAATTATATCTTGAAAATATTTTGAGTCATTGTTATAGTAAATACTATACTATTTAATATTATAACACTTAGTATATATAAAAATTAAATATATTTACAAGACATTTTTTTAATTCAAATTAAAAAAATTAATTATCTCTTTCTTAGTTTTAAATATTATTTTTTAATGTAACGAAAAAGTAAAAATAACAATAATAACTCACATAATTAAAATAGATAATTTTAATATATACATGACATTATATATCAAGGATTATTATATATGATATATAATTTTTTTCTGTAATGACTATTTATATAATTTATTGAACAATTTTTTTATCTTAATATTTAATAAATTAACATACAAAATATTATTTAACATACAAAATAAATAACTCAAGTCATCATCTATGATAATAAATTTAATAGTACACATATTTATTTATTTATTAGTAGTGAAAAATATGTAAATAGTATAAATTAATTTTTTTAGTATAAAAGCAATAATAAAAGTTATTAATTAAGTTAATTACCTAATTAAAATATTATGAAAAATTGTTTAAATAATAATAACAAATAAGATCACTATTTTTACATATTACGAAGTTTATGAAAAAAATTTTGGATAATAAATCAATCCTCAATAGATTGTACATTAATTCTGTTAAAAAAATAAATAATAAATACATTGGATATTATTATTTACGTACTAATATAATATATATTATCGATTATTAAGTTTATAATTAATTTTTAATTTAATTTTTGGTAATTAAAATTTAAATGATTGAAATTATTAAATACTAAATATTTTACATCTAACCAATTTATTTTTTTATTGAAATTAAAAAAAAGCCATTAATCAATTCTAAATTTAAATTTAAATTTGAGTAAGAAAATAAAAAATATTTTAAATTTTATCTCACTAACCAGAATTAATTTCAAGACAAGAAATTATTCTGCACATCATATATATATATATATATTGTGGGATAGTATGGTTATTTGCTATTTTTTAATGGTAAATATTATCAAATAAAATGGTATAAGAAATTAGAAGAAAATATATTTATAAATTTAGGAAATATTAATTTATTTTTCAATAGAATAAATTATATATTGAATAATAAAAGTTATTATTGGTTTCTCTTCACACTAACTAATATTCAACGATGGTGTTTCGGTACACCATGTTATCAAGAAATATTAATCGATCTAATAACTTTTGTAATGACATAAGTTTATGAATTTGAACATTTAAAAATCATTTCATAAAATGTGAAGTTTTAACAAGTAACAATGCTGACCATATTGTTTTGACTTTAAGAATGAATACGATACCAATAAATAAAATTGTCCTAAGTAAATTTCAACAAAGACAAAAGCCCATAAGTATTGCTATTAATGAAAAATTAATCTATTTTAAAGACAAATACAATTTTTTCTACGAATTTTCTAACTCGGCAAGTCGAAGATTAATCCACCACATATTGATGCTCTATTTATTAAGCAAGGGTGAGATTCGAACTTTAAATACTTGCTTAAGCAGACAAATGAGATAATCATTCAACCAATCCAAATTGATTAAAATAAATATTAATTATTTTTAATATTTTTAAATTATAAAATATTTATAATAATAATTACTATATATATTTTTCATTTAAATCTTAATAAAAAATTTTTATATAATTTTATGTAGGTGGCCACTCTGATAAAGTTGTCAATTTTAACTTTTTCTAAAGATGTTTTTCATTTTGTGGTTGTTATTGATTTAAAAGCGTGTCACTAAAAGTGTTGCTTAAAGAGAAAGTGTTACCCTTAATCGTTAACTTGGCTCTGATACCAATTTTTTATAGTCGACTTTTCTTTTAATTTCTTTTTCGAAATTTCTATTAACTCTTCATATTTTACTTCGAATAAATTTATAATTTGTATAGTTGCAAATTCATAATCTAAAGTATTGACCATTTCTACTATTTCTCTTATATTTGTTATATGATCATTTACTACTAGTCATTGATGTATTCTGATTTTATTTTTATAATTTTTCAATCTTGTTTTAGTTTATAATATTCTTTTTTGCATGGATTATTGTATATAAAATTTTTTATCTGTTTGTCTTTTTCTTTAATATAATTTCTCAAATCCTCAAAAACTTCTTTTATTTCTACAATTTCTGTTGTTTCTAAATATTTTTTTTAATTTTTCGACTTCATTCTCCATTTTTTCTTTCAACAGCTTTAATTCTTTTAAGTCATAATATGGTTTTCCAGGCATTTATAAATTTTTTAAGTTTAATTTTAAATTATTTATATTTATTCTTATTTCTATCCTTTTTATTAAAAGGTCATCAATTTCGATCTGAAGATTATTTAATTCCCTTTTATACTCCTTTATTTTACTTTTTAATTTTTCCGCCCTTTTTATTTTTATTTTATTTTCTGGTTTTTCAATCTTTTTATGCTTCGTTATTTATTTTAGAATTTCCGCGAACTCTATCATCGATTCATCACTATTTTCTAGAGATTCTATTAATTTTTCTAACTCTTCAACTTCTCTTTTCAACTTGTCATAGATTATCTTTAGAGCTTCAAATGCTCTTTGATTTATTTCAGAGAACTGTAAATAATTCAAACGATTTTCTCTTTCAAAGAGTTCTTGTTTCTTGTCTTGATAAGTTACATATATTTCTTCTTTATTTATTGTCATAATTTAGTGTTTAGGGTTTCATTTAATTTTTCGACCTTTTTTGTTAGTTCTTTTATTTCAGAATTTTCTTCTTTAATCTTTAACTTAGATAAACTTAAAGGGCTATTAATTTTAGATTCTCTTATTTGAAAATTTGATGAAACTAATTTTCCTGATGGTTCTTTTAATAATAGAACCGAGTTTTCAATAGCTTTATATTTTGGTATTTCTGTTTTTACAATTTTCTGAAATAATTCATCGACATAAATTCTTTCTCTGTTTTTAAATATTATACTATGATGGCTATTTGTTAAAGCATAATTTATTGCATATGTAATTGAAAATGGTTCATCATCTTGTTCCATTAGATTCTTTCTGTGAAATTTATAAGCCAAACTTATAGATCTTCCAAGATTTTCAGTTGATAAAGGTATAGCATATCCAAGATGGGCATTGAATTTAACATTTACGTTTGCCAAGTTTCCATGAACAATTCCGATTATTTGATCTATTGGGTCATCAGTAATTCTTTTGTCACAAATTGCTAAGCTTATTGGTGAATTAATTCCTTTCATATATGTAGATTTGATTAAGACTTGTATAGTACTAATATGAATCCATCCAATTTTAGATCTTTTTTGTTGATCCTTAATTTTCTCAATCTGTTTACTCAATTTTTCATCATTTATCAAAGCTATTTCAAGTTCTCCATTGGCGGATTTTATCTTTATAGGGGCTTCAAGTTGAATTTTTTCATAGTATATTATATTTTTTCTATTAAAAACTTCTTTTAAAAGATTTTGTTTATTAAAGTTTTCATTTGATTTGAGATTTAATTCTGTTTTTAGAACCGCCTGTTTTTCATTATCTAATAAAGCAGTTAATCTATAATAATCAGATTCTTCTGTTAATTCTAAACTTTCTAAATAATTCATAATTTAAAGACTAGGATGAAGAGGTACCTTTCTGGAGAAAAACTTCCTTTATTTAGTATATTTTACATAAGGTGTTTTTATCTCCAGAGGGGAGATTGTAGATACTAACTCCAGAGGGGAGTTTAGAATTATTTTTCCCTAAGGGAATTCTTCCTCAGACTATAGAATCACCTCGACAGCTTCCTCCTTGCTCTCCTGGCATATGAGTACTCTTAGCCTTCTGCTTTCTATTGTCTGATGCCTTCTACGATTGCCTAAGCACCCTATTTATAATAGTTGGGTTTGATGGACAATTTCCATCCTTACCCTTCTTATGACGTCATTGCTTACGTCATTGTTTGTTATCTTGCACCAGCTACATAGTTGGTGCTTTATGACCTAAGTGCTTACGTCACTATGCAATAATGTTGAGAGATGCTTCAGATGCACTGTCCTCCTCTTTTATCATGTGACCTTCAGATGCATTGTCTTCTTCCTTTATCATGTGGGTTGATTCCGTTTCATTATTGCTTTCTTCAAATATCTCTGAGGCACATAGCTGGCACTTGTGGTCTTCTCTATTTTTTATCAAATAGCAGAGATTCCTCTTTATCCTTTTAGGGAGCTTTTCTAAAAGTCTAGATAAGTTGTAGAATGCTGATTCAAATTCCACCAAGAGTCTCATCTCTCTTTCTTCAATTTCATTTCTTTTACTGGACATAAGCAGAGTATTTCTACTTTTATAATTAATCATTGTGTGAGATTCTTTCGTTATTTTTTGAGTTCTTTCAAAGACCCTTGCTAATGTGCTGGCTAGCCTTCCTTCATGACTGTAAATTGTTAAATCTTGAATCTGATCAATTGGTTGAAAATTTTCTGGGAAGACGGACATGAATATTACTTGGTGTGCTGGAATCAAGCATTCTTCTTCTTCATTAAAAATAGGTTGACTGTTTGTAAATTTTAGGGATATATCCCTTGGATTTACATTGTCAATCATATTTTTAAATCTCTTTACTGCATCAACGAATCCTGCAGGGAACTCATTAATAATTTTTAGATCATTAAAAATTAAAATTGTATCAATTAATCCATACTGGAAAAACTGATAGGTGTCAGATGGGGAAGCATCTGGAAATATAACCAGCTTTGTTAGCTGTTCTTTGGCAATAGGATAATATCCCAAAATTGTCCTTTTTTCTTCAGTCCAATTCAGGACTATGTTAAGGGTTTCTCTGAGATTTGATCTACAGACCCTTTTCTTTTCCTTGATTTCAGCCATTGTAGGAATGTTTCTAATTATCCCTGTTCTCTGGGTTTGAATTGGAGCTTTATCTGCTCTTTTTAGGGTTTGCTCTGGATGGAGAGCTTCATATTCCCTGAAGGATTCCTTGGCTTCTTCCAGTGTTAAAAACCCTCATTTATGAATTATCCTTGATTGATGTGTGAATGGTGCCGCTTTTTTCCAGACATCATATACTTCTTTCATAGGGCCATTATAAATTACATAATATTTTTTATCTTGGGTAGATTTTTTAATAATTTCAGCAATTATTTTATTTTCTAAAATTTTTTCTTCACCTGATTTGTCCACCATGCTTAGCTGGCTGAACTCTGATGGTTTTGCTTGTTGTGTTGATTTCATTGCTTCAATGGCCTTTTTGAAGGATTGGATCTGTGTCCTTATTTGCTGACAATGCTTGCATTTTTCGAGTTCTTGCTCATATTTTTGAATTTCTTGATCTAATGCGTTGTAGACGAGCTCCATTCTCTTGTTAATGTATCTGCAATAACATTTTTGTCACCCTTAATATATTCAATTTTTATTGGATATTGTAACAAAAATAATTGCCATCTTACCAATCGTCCATGATTATAATCAACTTTTAAATTATATCGTATGAAACCTGTTAGGTAACTTGAATCTGTCCTTAATGTAAATTCTCTGGGTAGTAAATCAATTTTCCATTTTTAAGAGATTTAATTGCTGCTAGAGTTTCCTTTTCATGAGTGGTATATCTCTGTTCTGTTGGAGTAAAAGTCCCTGAAATATACCTGCAAAGTAATTCCTTTTGGAAATATTTAGAATCTAGTGATTCTTTTTCTTGTTCCAAACTTTTTATAGCTTTCTTAGCGTTTAGACATCCTGACCAGGTTATGTCTGAAGCATCTGTTTCTACTATTAAGTAGTCGTTTTCTTCTGGAATATAAAGTTCTGGAAGTTTTTCACATAATTCTTTAACTCTTTGAATTTGCATACTATCTTTTTCATCCCATTTTCATTCTTTTTTAGTACTTATTTTTTGAAATAAGCTTTTAGTGTATTCTGTTATATTCTTTAAAAATCCTTTATCAGAAATATAATTTATACACCCTAAAAATCTTTGTAATTGTTTTCTATCTTCTATTTTATTAGGAAATAAATTTACCTTTTCTAAACATTTGGTTGAAGTTTTAGCTTTCCTTGAGTGGATAGAATTAATCCAAGAAACTCTATTTCTTGTTTTGCTATTCTTGCTTTCTTTTTGCTAAGAACTAATCCTTTTTCTTTACATCTTTCTAAAACTATTAATAATTTTTGAAGATGATCTTCTTTATCCTGTTTTATAAAAATTAGTATATCATCAATGTACACTAAAACAAATTCATTTAACTCTTTTAGATTTTCTTCCATAAATCTTTGATAAATACCTGGGGCTTGTTTTAATCCGAATGGTAATACATTCCATTCATAGAGCAACATACTTGTTGATTCTTTTGTTGGGCAAGTAAAAGCAGTTAATTTCTTTGTTTCTTCGTCTAAACGAAGTTGCCAATATCCTGATTTTGCATAAAGAGATGAAAACCAAGTTGCTCCTTTGATTTTTTCTAAAATAGAATCTTTTCTTGGAAGTTTATGAGCATCACCAATAGTTGCTTCATTCATCTTCTTATAGTTAATAACCATTCTTCGTTTTCCCCTTTTAATTTCATTATTGTTTTCGACATAAAAGGCTGGAGCCGCATGAAGACTTTTACTTAATCTTATAATTCCTTTTTCCAAAAGATCTCTACATTCTAATGAGAACTCTTCTCTATCTCTTGCGGAATAAGGAATTTTATTTGGAACATTTATCTCTTTTGTAGGATCTTTTAATTTAATGCTTACTAATTCGTTATTTGTATTTTTAATATCTAAAGGATTTTCAGCACAAATTTTATCCAAAAGTTCTTCTATCTTTATTTCAAGATTATTTTTTGGAATATTTATCTGAAAGTATAAATTTAAATAACATGTCTCTAATATGGAAAATATTTTAAATTTTAAGATCTTATCTATAGTAGTAGTTGGTATTTTTATACGTTTTGATTTTTGATTTATTGAAGAATCGTGTGGAGCTTTTAAAACTATATATGTTAATTCTTGAATGAATGGATGATATAGCTTTAAAAAGTTATTTCCTATGATAAAATCCATTCCAAAATCTAACATCTATATAGATGGAACAATGAACCTATAATTTTGAATAAAAATTTCAGCCATCTCTGCTTTTTGGTCAATTTTATGTATTGATTTGTCAGCTATTCTAACTCTTAATGGTTTCTTTAATTTTTTCCAATCAAGATTTATATTTGTACTAGCAAAACATTGTGTTGCTCCAGTGTCTATGAAAGCATTTATAAATTTTTCTGTTATTTTTATAGTAATAAATGTGACATTATTACTCAGTCTCTGAGTCTGTTTCTGAGACATATTCAAAAATATAGTCTAGGTTATCATCAGATTCTTCTAATGGTTCCATGAAACAAGACTTAGCAATTTCTATTTTCTGGTAAGATCCTTTTTATCCTTCTTTTTTTGACATTCATTTGCATAGTGTCCTTCTTCTTGGCAATACCAACACTTACAATTTTCTTTTTTATTTGGGCAATAGTCACTTTTTTGTCTTTTGTTTTTATTGTTATTTCTTTTTCTAAAATACCTCTTTTTTCTCCAGTTTGGATAGTATTTTCTTTTTCTAAATTGATATTTTCTTTTTCTTTGAAAATTTTTATTAAGACCATATTTTTGGGGTATCTCTTCATTATTCTGACAGCAAATTCTAATTATATTTGCAAATCTTTTTTTAGTCGCTTCTTGCATACAACGTTCTTTTATTTCCTCTCTTATTGCAGAGGTTGCTCCACCAAAATTATTTTCAATTGTCCCCCTATTTATTTCTCTTATAAATCTTCCCATTATAAATTCATTAGCAGGATATGGAAGTTTTGTTATATACATACTAACATAATGATTTTTATCTTCTTCTTTTAATTTGTAATAATGTATTCTATATTCACATATATAAGACTCCACATTACATAAATCATATATCTGAATATTAGCTAAATGATTTTTTGCTTCTTTATATTCTTTATTATAAACTTCTTGTCTATGACCTATAATATTTTTTCCAAAAAATTCTTTATATAGAATCATCATTATATATAATATCTTATCATAAGCTGTTATTTTTGTTGCTAATTCTTCTATTATTTGGTTTTCTATTGATGTCATATAATCTCTTATAGTTCCTTTAGTATGAAACCCTATGTAATTCCAAATATCTCTTCGAGATAATTCACTAAGTTTTGGATTAGTAAAGGCTTCTAATAAGAAGGAATTCAACCAATTTTCGAAAATTTCTTTTTCATTCTTTTTACAGTCTAAATCGAGCATTCTTTCTCCTTCCATTACCTGAATTTTAGGAACGTATTTTGATGGTATTTTTGTATATTTTGAATCTTTATTTATAAACCCTTTTTTAAAAGCATAATTATCAAAACCTGTTTCCATTTAAATTGAGATTGACTATCCTTAGATGTTCCAGCTTCGTTTTTTACTTGTATTGGAATTGCTGGTTCTTCGTCACTTGAATAATCTAGGATGTGTTCTTTATTTTCTATATTTTCAGAATTTACTAATTCTTCTTCTATTTGAAATCCCTATTCCATAATATTATTTTCCTGAGTCATTTTTAATTGTTTAAAAAGCATTGTAACTTCTTCTAATTTTTCTTCAATATTCATAATTTCAATGGTGGTTTTACTTTTAATTCTGCTATGTTGATTATATTTTGAAAATTTTCTTCTTTGGGATTCTCTTTCTGAAAATATTTATTTAATATCTGTTTGATTTCGTTTATATTAGGTTCCTCTTTTTCCTTATTTCTTTGAAATTTTATGGATACTAAAATTTCTTCAAGCATATCTACTATAGAATTTAATTGTGGGTTAAAAGTATGATAAAGATGTGGGGAATCATTTCCATGGTAGCATTTTTTAGAAATTCCGTGTGAAATATAAGTTTTTTCAGGTTTTTGAAGTCCTTCAATAAAACTTATAGTAAAATAAAGATTTTGAAAAAAATCATTTTGTATTGATTTTAGGAATTCGGTGTCATTACAATTAACATTAGTTAAAATCATTAGTTTTTGACTTTTTGATCTATTAATTTTGATAGTTTAATAATTTCTTCTCGTAGATCTTCTAATTTACTTTTTTTTCATTAGGTAACGCTTTTCTTATAAAAAACTACCATTTTAAGTGTTTTGTAGTAAAAAGTGTGATTTTAAAATATATGATTTAGATTTTGGCACGTAGATGTCTTTAGAAAAAGTTATTTTTGTGATGTTTATGTGAGTGGTAACTTTATGTATTACTCAGTGCAGGCCATGGAAACATACACTAGTAGTTTTTTAAAAAATAAAACCCGACCCGGACCCACTCGTGACCCTAAACCCCCTCCTTCTTCCCCCATTCATTCATCTCAGTCTCACACTCTCACTAACCGTGAATCCTAGCCCTCTGAAGCATTCCCAGCCCAGTAGCCGTCCATCGTCGCCGGGGTTCTCAGGTCATCAGCGCCACCGCCGTCGCCTGGTCTCTTCCCCCATTCATTTATGTCAGTCTCACTCCACTCGTGAACGGTGAACCCTAGCCTTCTGAAGCATTCCCAGCCCAGTAGCCCTCCATCGTCGTCGCGGTCCTCATGTCGTCAGCGCCACCGCCGTCGCCTGCTCCTCAGCACCGCCGCTTCTTCCTCTTCGTCTTCGCTGGCCTCTCGAACCCAGGTGAGTGAATCCTCGTCTTCATCTTCTCTGAACTTCCTCTTCAATTTTTGTTCCATAATTCTTCAATTCATCTTGGGTATTGCGTGTGTGTTCTTCGTTCTTCGGTCTTCTTAGAATGTATGGTTCTGATTCCAGAACGCCTAATATTGCTGTTTTAGTGTTTTGCACTTTTGCTGCTTTGTAATTGTTAATTTGTTACTCTGTTTTGGTGTGTTGTTAATGCCGAAAAGTGGAAACTTACTCTGTTTTGCAATATTGTTGAATGGCTGAATGCTGTAGGCAGAATTGCTGATAGGGTCTTGTTTTGGTTATTTAACTCTTTTTGAAAGGCACGCGTAGTCACGTGGCCCACGGAAAAAGAAATAGGAAATGGAAATAGTCAAGTAGATACTCTACTATTAGTGCAGTCGGGAAGTTCCAAGTTTGTGAAGCTAATCCTTATCGCCGTCGTGGCCGCCGCTAACCTCTCTTTAAGTTGTTATGGAGCAGCCACATGATTATTACGAGAGGAAGAGGAAGCCTTTAAGAGTCAGCATAAACGCCCCGAAACGGCTGCTGTCTTCGATGGTAACGCAATCGCAGCCGCTGCCGTTCCTTCCGGATGAATTTATCAGAGAAATCTTGCTGAGGCTTCCGCCAAGATCACTGCTTCGCTTACGGAGAGTGTGCAGTTCATGGAAATCCCTAATTTCCAGCTCCCAATTCGCCAAAGACCATCTTCAACATTCAACCGCCGCGGATCCAAGTTTGAGTGAGCCACGAGTTGCTTATCATCATTATTGCCACCACAGATTCGGAGATTTCTCCTTACGCTCCTTGGTCGAGAACCCTTCCAAACCTACGGAAGTCGTTCTCTTCGTGGAGAGACGTTACTACACAGCTATTGGCTCTTGCAATGGATTGCTGTGCTTGCTGTATGATGTTGTTGGCATCAACCCCTGTGTCAGGTTGTGGAATCCCTGTACTGGATTATTGACAACCCAATCAGTGGAACGTGGAGAATTCTTATCAGTTCGCGGCTTCGGCTACGATCATGTGAATGACAAGTACAAGTTTGTTGTGATTGTAAATCACATGGGGGATCATACAACCAGAATTTATACATTTTGCCGCAACCCATCCAATAGAGCCATTCAAGGGATCCCATTTAGCAGCATAAAGGGTGATCATAAGGGGGTATTTGTGCCTGGCACCGCTACTCTTAATTGGGTTTGTCAGCATGACACTCTGGAGTACTTGGTTCTTTCCCTTGACCTGGTGAAGGAGACTTTTAGTGAGTTTTCCCTGCCTCTCAGTGATCCGGATGAGAAAACCTTCATCTCCCCACAGTTATGTGTGCTGAGGAACTGCCTTGCATATTGTTTTAATCATGAGAAAACTCATTGGTTTGTGTGGGTCATGAAGGAGTATGGAGTGCCTAAATCTTGGACTAAATTGGCCATCATCCCCTGCCTTCCGTGTCTACCCGATTATCCTTTACTTCCACTTCTATCCGATTATCATTTACGTCCATTGTATATCTGGGGAAACAATATTCTTGTGGCGGTTGCATCAACTTCAAAGATAGTTCTGTATAATTTGGATAGTGGTAGCTTTGAATTTCCTGAACCTACTCCTTCAATAGGATTGTACGTCTTTATTTATCACGAAAGCTTAGTTTCACCTGACCTTCCAAGTAGCTCATCCCAAATTCAGTTAATCAAACGCTAACGGACAAGCTGTCTTCTGAATAATGGTTTGATTCTAGTCAACTCCTATGCCTTCTTTATGCGTTTTGACTTTTGAGAATTTATCTGTTCTTATTGCTTTTCTAATTTAGTGATTATTTTATCTAGTTTTTTACAAAATTATACTACCTGCTATGATTATTGCCAATTTCATATTCACATGCCCAGGCTGGATTTGTAGGATTAACCATCATTTACTAGTGTTCCTTTGCTTTTATAGTAAATTTATGATTGTGATGAAGATCTGATCTTAGATTCAAACCTATTATTTCAGGGTAAAATCAAGGGGAGAGAATGTAATATGTAATTTAATGCGTACCATTTCCTTTTAATTTTGCTGTTTTTGGATCTAAAACTGGATGCTTTACCCGTTGAACCAGATGAAATATGCCGATAATTGGTGCATGAATGATTCATACCATAGTATTGGCATCTTCAAATTATGGATTCATGTTCATAAATGATTCTTTTCTGACCAAACAAAATAAAAATTAATACATTTTTATTTTTTATTTCTTCTGATAAATAAATGATTACCAGCTTTCAGTGATCAACATACTAGGCAGTGGGAAAAATGATATATTGATACATTTGTTTTCTCTCTTGTAGTCAAAGAAATAATATGAACTTCTGAGGTACCAACTTGGTGATATAAGTTATCTGTTATTGATGAGTATTAAAGAATTGGAACTTAAAACAAATGGAAGAATTGATACGAGATTTTAACAAACAAAACGATAAGCCATGTCATAAAGAAAAAGAGCTTTTATATTCTTAATTATCTAGATATCCCTTGTAGTTCTAGACCCTATTTTATGACCAACAGTCGCATTTGTCATGTTTTTTGCCAACTCTCATATTTTTTTTATATTAGCCCTCTAACACTGCTCGGGAATAATTATTTACAAACTTTCATCGGCTAACAAACTTAACCAACTCGTCTTGTCAAAGAATAATATGAACTTCTAAGAAATTAACCCGATGACATAAGTTATTTCTTAAAGTGATATATTTTTATGAATATATCACATAGTTTGTTTTCCCCGCCTAATCATAAGAGATATGTATTGTCAATACAAAATCCTGCAGTTGTGTGTGCTGAGGAAATACCTTGCAATTTACAGTGAACATAGAACTCATTGCTCTGTGTGGTTTATGAAGGAGTATGGAGTGTCTGAATCTTGGACTAAATTGGCCATGATCCCACAGTACCTTAGCATACACGTTATTCCACTGTATCTTTGGGAAAATGATGTTCTTCTGGGGACTGCAGCTCCTTATTCAAGAATAATTAGGTATAACTTAAACCATGGCAACTTTAAGTTCCCTGTCATTGATGGCCACAGAGATGACATGATGAAAGTTGCTCCTTTGTCTAAGCACTCGATGGCGGCGAAACGATTCCATATTTATCATGAAAGCTTGGTTTCACCATCACACTGTGGTCTTCTAAGTAGCACATCTGAAATGTGATGGATCAAAGTCATCAAAAACCCAAGTCTACAATCTCTTCCAAGTGAATTCCTCTATTGGTAAAGGCGAAAATTTCTCGTGCTATTTAGTTTCTAGCTATTCTAGTTGAATGATTTATTTATATAGTTTTTTCAGACTTGGTGTAGGGCTGCAAAACTATCCTTTCTGTTGACATGATTGTTCCCATTGCTAAATCACTATGTCACATCAATTTTTCTGCTTTATGTAGGATATTAAGGAATGACTATCATTTACTGGTGTTCATTTACAGTTAGAGTTAATTTTTTCTAGTATCAAGTTCTATTTTTATATGACAATTGACAAGTTAGAAACTGTAATACCCCCTAATTTAATGAATACAGTTTCATATTTATCACGAAAGCTTAGTTTCACCATCATATCGTAGCCTTCGAAATAGCTCATCTCAATTCAGGTTGATCAAACTCTAGTGTACAAGCTCTTTTCTAAATGGTTTGTTTTTGGTTCAATAGTTTAATAGCATATTTTTAGTCTACACTTTTAAATATTAATAATTAATTGATAACTAAAAACAATAAATTTTAATGATCTCCTGGCATTCTTTTTTTTAAATTAGTGATTTATTTATCTAGTTTTTAAATATTAATTTACTGTGATGATTATTTCCTATTTCATATTTCATATTCACATGCTCTTGTTGGACTTGTAGGAATGACCATCATTTACTAGTATTCCTTCGCACTTATATTATAATTTAAGTGAATTTTATAGTGTCTATAATTTAATGTCTAACTTTTATCTAATTTAATTTTTATGATAAATTTTGAATATTTAATAATAATTTTTTATATTTTTTAAATTAAATATTAATTTTTAATCATTTTTGATAAGTTAGAGAAACATTTTTAAATACCATAGCAATCACTTATTATTTAACCCTAACCAAATGAAGACGAAGATGATGTAAATTGTAGTAAAATTGAAGTAATAATTCCATAAAAAAATAATTGATTAAATTAAAAGTTGACCAAATATATGAATTGTCTTTTTAAACAAAACTATTGTTCAAGAATATTTTATTGTTACTTTTTTGGAGATATATTTTGTCAAAATATGTACTTTTTGAGTCCTAAAATAACTATTTATTATCATTTTTTTTGTACAGTTAATTACACATAAAATATTATATTGCATATGCACACAAAATATTGTCTATTAAAAAGGCTTTTCTAAAGCATGGGCTGCATATTTTTCTCTTCTCTACTAACATGATAAAAAGAAAACTAATTTACAAAGTGAGAGTCTCATAGATGTCTCAAATATATGAATATATAAAAAATTGAAAAAAAGTTAAGTCAGCTGTGAATTTTTAAAACACTCATAAACTTTATAAGTTCTAATAATATATGAGCATAAAATAAAGTCAATAAATTTCACTTTTTTCTTGTATGCATCTAAATATGAGGACTATCACTTCAAATATGATCAGAAGTGCTACTCTAATTAGAGTTCTCTTCAGAAATCAAACTAAAATCTCATACCAAAGTTTACTAGCTTGGCTTTTTGCACTGCCATTTATGGAGCTATTCTCGGCTCTCCCAATGAATCAACACTTTAGTAATATTACTGTTATTATTCTTTTTTCTTACCTACACAATCATAGAAGTCAACTCATCTTTTATTCCTCCAACCTTTGCATCCAATTCAACCCCTTCCTATCATCAAATTTTATATTAGAAATTTTAAAGAAAAATAAAACTAGATTTAAGCATAGTGCATGAATCAATTTGACTCAAATCCATTAATAAAAAAACCAAAGATATTGAAACATGTAAAATAAGAGAAAAAACTTATTTGAAACTTTGCTGTTGAATAATACAATATATTAAAATTAAGAGAGACATAATCAAACGAATTATATTAGAGTGATAGAGTTTAGATCATCATGAGAACTATGATGAATAATTTTGAATGAGAATGATAATATTACTCAGGTGTATGGATATCCATCCTGCCCTTACTTGTTCGAGATGGATAATTCACTTTGAGTTTATTTGGTTGAAATTAAGTTTATAGAAAAAAAATTTTAATAATTTTTTTATTATTTTAATATGTTTAACAAAATTTTAGTAATAAAACTGAAAATAGTAGATAAATTAAAAAAATATATTTTTTAAAAAAACTAAAATTTACATCTTTTTTTAAATATTTTTATATTATCTTAACTAAATATAATTATTAAATAAAAATATTTTTATATAAAATATTCAAATATAAAATTACACTATTTAAAAAAAAATCATAAAAACCACTCAAGTAGTCAAGTCTTCAAAAAAAAATAGCGGGATTAATTTTTTAATTTTGTTTGGTTATTTAACTCTTTTTGATAGGCACACTTAGTCACGTGTAGGGGTGGCAAGCGAGAAAGTCCGTCCCGGCGGGCTGCCCCGTCTCGTCTAGTAAGGCAGTCCCAGAATCGTACCCCAACTCGCCTAACGGTAGGCTGGCGGGCTAAACCCGCCAAATATCCTATTTTTTTTTATTTTTAACTATTAAATAATATATATAAAGGCATAAAAATTTTTTTTCTGTTTTTTACTTTTAACTATTATAATTTCTAAAGGTATAAACAAATTATAATTTTTATATTCACAAATATTAAAATTTTTATAATTAAAAATATTGTTCCCAAAACAAAATAAACATAATCCAAAACATAATTATAAATATGGCTCTAAAACAAAATAAACATAGGAATAGGCATTGGAAAAGTCAAGTAGATACTATACTATCTGAATATATACGACATATATGAAAGTAGAGGCTCGTAGATGTCTCAAATATATGAATAGAATAAATGACCATTTGTACCCATAAAAGATGAAAACGCTGACATATGTATCTATATTAAATCGAAATTAAACTTGTACCCACACAAGATGCCCTCTATGTGACAAAAGTATCCTACGTGGCACTCCAATCCTCTAAAGACAGGGTACTTTTGTTACACGGAAAACATCTTGCATAGGTACAAGTTTAATTTCGATTTAATATGAATACATATGTCAGCATTTTCATCTTTTATGGATAAAAATGGTCATTTATTCTATATGAATATATACAAAATTGAAAACAGGTTAAGTCAGTTGTGAATTCTTCAAACACTCAGGAACTTTATAAGTTCTAATGATATATGAGCATAAAATAAAGTCAATATATTTCATTTTTTTCTTGTATGCATCTAAATATAAGCACTATCACTTCAAATATGATCAGAACTGCTACCCTAATTAGAGTTCTTTTCAAAAATCAAACTAAAAACTCATATCAAAGTTTACTAGTTTGGCTTTTTGAACTACCTTAGCTTTTATGGAGTCATCCACGTGTCACGGAAATTTTTAGAAGGTTAGATTTAACAGTGTTTGAATAGTTTTCTGGAGTGTTTGAGAATACTCTAGATGGTTCCGGAACGTTCTAGAATGTCCTAGAAGGTCCCGGAATACCCTAGAAGGTTCTAAAAGACTCTGGAAGGTCATAGAGTATTCTAGAAGAGTGTAGATGTATATAGAAGTATAAAGAGTGATATGGAATAATCTAGAAACATTTAGAGAGTTGTGGTAGGATAGATATTTGTAAAGAAGGTTTTGGATGATTAATCTGGACCGTTGATTAGATTTAATCCTAACCATCCATTGAGGAGGTGGATGGCTATAAATAGGGATGAGAGTTAGAGTTTGGGTGTGTGAATCATTTGTAACCACACTTAAGCAATAAAGTGTTCTTCCACCAAAGCTTCCTTTCTCTTGTGTTCTCTTGTATTCTTAGCCTTCTTGCTAAGTATTGAGGGTAGGCTGACTTGGTCTTAGCTCAAGAGGTTGAGTAAGTCCGAGTGCCGGCACGGTAGCGTTGGAGTGTGTCCAAGGCCGTGACACACGGCTCTTCCAATGAATCAACTCTTTAATAATATTGTTGTTATTATTCTTTTTTCTTACCTACACAATCAGAGAAGTTAACCCATCCTTTCTTCTTGCAACCTTTGCCTCCAATTCAAATTCTTCCTGTCATCAAATTTTATATTAGAAATTTAAAAAAAATGAAACTAGATTTATGTAGAGTGCATGAATCAATTTGACTTAAATCCATTAATAAAAAAACCAAAGATATTTAAACATGTAAAATAAAGAGAAAAAACTTATTTGAAGCTTTGCTGTTGAATAATACGATATACTGAAATCAAGAGAGACATAATCAAATGAATTATATGAGAGTGATAGAGTTTTGATCATCGTGAGAGCTATGATAAATAATTTTGAGTAAGAATAACAACATTATTCGGGTATACGGATATCCACCCTGCCTTTATTTATTCGAGATAGATAATTTATTTTGAGTTTATTTGATTGAAATTAAATTTATAAGAAAATATTTTTTAATAAAAAAATATTTATATTATTTTAATATATTTGACAAAATTTTAGTAATAAAACTTAAAATAGTAGATGAATTAAAAAATATTTTTTTTAAAAAAACTAAAATTTATATCTTTTTTTAAAATATTTTTTACTTTAAAAAAATATTTTAATATTATAAATAAATAAAAAATATTTTTATATTATTTAATCTAAATATAATTATTAAATAAAAATATTTTTATATAAATTATTGAAAACATAAAATTACTCTATTTTATAAAAAAAGCTTTCATAAAAACTCGCTCAAGTGTCAAGTAGTCAAGTCTTTTATGTTACCAAAAAAAACAGCGGAATTAATTTTTGAATTTTATTTGGTTATTTAACTCTTTTAAAAGGCCAAGGATTCCTTGCTCCCACTTTTGTGTGGGAGTATGACTAACCTACAGTAAAATAATTACAAAATGTACCTCGTTTTTTTTTTTTTGAAAAATTTATTAATTAAATTTTGATCCTTTAACTTTTGTTATTTACATTTTTTTCCTTTATCTCTTAGTTTCAGATTCAACGAAGAAGAGAGGTCTGCTAGGGTAACGCCATTTTCTCATCTTCTTCTCTCTGGTTCGCCTACCCTCGCCGCCACAACACGCATCGTCCGCCGCCCCTCCCTGCGTCCGCCGCCAAGAGAGGTCTGCTAGGGTAACGCCATTTTCTCATCTTCTTCTCTCTTCTCTCTGGTTCGCCTACCCTCGCCGCCACAACACGCATCGTCCGCCGCCCCTCCCTGCGTCCGCCGCCAAGAGAGATCTGCTAGGGTAACGCCATTTTCTGATCTTCTTCTCTCTGGTTCGCCTACCCTCGCCGCCACAACATGCATCGTCCTCCGCCGCTCCCTGCGTCCGCCGCCACTCCCTGCGTCCGCCGCCAAGAGAGGTCTGCTAGGGTAACGCCATTTTATCATCTTCTTCTCTCTGGTTCGCCTACCCTCGCCGCCACAACACGCATCGTCCGCCGCCGCTCCCTGATGACACTGAAATAGGACAACTTTCCTCAACCCCACTTCTTGTTGAGGACGACAAACCCAGCAAGGTATACTTTTTCCTCTGCCTTCTTCTCAGTTCGGTTTGATTCTTTTAGAATAGTCAAGATGATGAATTTTGAATCCTTAGGTTAGATTCATCAAAGCCTCCATAAATGCCTAGAATGTTACCATTTTGGTTCTCAAAATAATGGCTTCTGCCATTGGTGCCATGTTCATAAGAAATACTGCCCCCTTCTGGTTTACTAATATTGTCACTGTCTATGGAAGAAATTAGTTTCTTTCTTTCTGAAATCTGCAATTGATGAGTTGAGATTGGCCATGTAAACATTTGCTATGAAGCACAACATAAACATAGTTACAGTAGCCTTCTAGATGAACAAACAAGCATATATAGTACTCTTGGTACATCCATACTAAATATATCTAGATACATTGAATTGTGAGTGTACTGAGTTTTCAAGGTGACAGATATTTTGAAACGGATCGAGTAAATACAACACTACTTTAGGATAAAGCAGAATATACCTGTTGATGTAGGTCCCTTTGCAAAGCAAGAACCTTGTTCCTCTTTTTCAAATAGATCAAGCATCATGCATTGCTATTGTTGTTATTATTTTGCAGGAAAAAGCTATCACGGTGATTTCTCTTCACTTATTTTTATGAATGTTAAATAAGGAAAAACTTCAGATGTTGAGTAATAGAATTACCAAGAAATAGTGTGACAAAAAAGGAAGTAAACAGAATATACTTTCATAAATTTTATTTTGTAGCAGTGGAAACTCAAGTTTCTCTCTTTTTTGTTTCTTTTGCAGGAAAAATTTTATTTTGCTGCTGCTCCATCCGATGTTGCCTCATCAGTGCCAGGAATGCCTTACAAAGGTCAGTTTCCATATCATTTTTCATTTTATTTACCTCTAAAAATGTTGTGTATCTGCATTTCCTTGCTTTAGTGTTCAAGCATAAAGAACCTCCTCTGAACTTTGCAGTGTGTTTTTTTGCAGCAATTGTAGGTCTAATAGGTACACTCATGGAGCAAAATGCACAGGCCTTCAACCAAATCTCAAAAAATATTGCTTCTCATATGGTGAGTCAAGAGTGTTTGTAACTTGTTGAACAATCTAAGGTGTCTGAATCCTATGGATAAAAAGGATTAATGTTTATATCAATGTTTATGTATACTCTAATGTAGTTTTATTTATGAGACTTAGTTTTCTAGTTGATTAGGATGTCATTTCCATTCTTGTTGGTTGCAAAATTAACATATAATCTTTTTCTTTTTCTATTCTTTTCAAATTTGTTTACAGCTTGGGAAAAATATTGAAAATTTCCACCAAGTGAGAGAGAACTTCAATAGAATTATGAAAGAGTAAGTTATAAACAACATTTTGACTATGCTTAAGAGCAATGTTACTCATAAACTTTTCTGTTCTGCTTTTATTTTTCATTGCAGTTTGAATGAAACACCAGATCCAATGAGCCTAATGCCACCCCTTCCTAAGTTGCTTGCCTTAGATGAGATGGAAAAGTTATCCAACCCTCAACCGCCATATACCTCGATGTTTCAAGAAACGGATTTCATTTTGTTATAGTGTTAATGTAATTTCGAGAATAAGGTGTATGGGGATAGTTATCTTATGAGGATTTGCCATGCACTTTAGCAGAGTTAAATCATTAAAAGATTAAAATATATATAACTGTCTCCATGGAGTATTGAACTTTGCTCATTTATCAAACTAGTTCTGCTAATTTAGGGATGACAGAGGTTAGGTCTAATTCTTGGTTAGACATTGTTAATAGAACTCAGAGTGATCAAACTGACTCATGAGTCCGTTCGAACTCTTAATAAATTGAGCTCATCAGGTTGTGAACCTAACTTGAGTTGAAATTTGAGCTGATATTTTAAATGAGTCGAGTTTAAACTTAGTTAAGTTTAGTTTATTGACTCGTGAGCTAACTCATTTATATATTGGTTATTATAATTATTTATATTAATATTATAATATAAATGTATACTTTTAAGCCAAGTAGAAGTCACTATTTACTAATTTTGATGCACTATTGAATATATGAGGAAGTCATTATCCTTTTGGCATTTCATGCAGAGTAGCATTTGAAATACCTAATGGTTTATGTCTCCTTTTTTTATTTAATTTTGTATTTGAAGAAACATTGGTGAATGTACTAAACACCAGGCTTGCTGGATTATTCATAACTGATTTTGGAGATTGAGTTTTCTGATCTTGAAACTATTATTAATTTGAGTTTTTACCAATTTGTTTTGAATTTTATAGATGGCCAATGCTGCAGCAATTGCAGCTGCCTTTGGGGGAGGCTTGCCTCCTGGGATAACCGGAACAAACGACAGGTGTACAATTCTTGTTGCAAATCTCAATCTTGATGTAAGCATGTTGTCCTGGAATTTCTGCGTTCTGCTATAAAGTTCTCTCTCTCCTCTTTCCACCTTATATTTTTAAAGTTGGCTCAAACTCTGTTTATTTCAGAGAATAGATGAAGATAAATTGTTCAACGTGTTCGCCATTTATGGGAACATTGTTAGAATCAAACTTCTTAGGAACAAACCAGATCATGCGCTTATCCAAATGGGGGATGGTTTCCAAGCCGAATTGGCAGTACCTTTTCTTAAGGTTTGTTACTTAGGTGCTTATATCTTTACTAGAGGTTCTTGTGATTTTTATGGTTAATACTATCTCTCCAATGTAGGGAGTTATGTTGTTCGGGAAGCGATTGGAGGTCAACTTCTCGAAGCATCCGAATATAACCCAAGGTGCCGAAACACACGAGTATGTGAATTCAAATCTCAACCGGTTCAATCGCAATGCTGCTAAAAACTACCGGTATTGCTGCTCGCCAACCAAGATGATCCATTTGTCAACCCTCCCACAAGACATCACCGAAGAGGACATTGTAAGCCTTGTGGAGGAGCACGGAACCATTGTCAATAACAAGGTCTTTGAGGTGAATGGAAAAAAGCAGGCTCTTGTTCAGTTTGAAACTGAGGGGCAGGCTATTGTTCAGTTTGAAACTGAGGGGCAGGCTGCCGAGGCCCTTGTCTGCAAGCATGCAAGACCACTTTCTGGCTCGGCGATTCGAATCTCCTTTTCTCAGCTGCAGAACATTTGATCGAGACTTTTGCTACCGACTCGAGCGCTACTGTCTTACGGTTCTTAAGCTTATTTGGGACAAGGATTCTGAACTTGGGTAGGATAATATTTATGCAGATGATGCCACTTTCATTGTCTTGTAATGGTCGAATTGCTTATTAATATACAGATCAAACCTGTTCTCACTTTGCATTTCACTTTTATATATATTGCACTCACCTTCTCTGTTTTTTAATAAGAAAATAGAAACACATTTTTTTCTCTGTATATATCATCGTTATTTACAGAAATAAAATATATAGGTTATGAATAATTTATAATAAAATATATAGGTTATGAATAATTTATATTAACCGATAAAGTAAAAGAAATTAGTAATATAGAATTGTAATATATAGAAAGATAAATTAGTGTAAAAACTAATGAAACATAGCTTAGTAATTTGTCTTTCAAAAAAAATATTAAAAATATCTAAAAAGATAATTCCTCATTTCTAAATGTCTTCATGCTCTGCTTCCACCTTGGTCCTATATTGCCAAGCATTTTCTTGTATTACGAGACACAAATCGTTGTACTCCTCTAAAACCAGATCCACGGCAAGTCTCATTCGTGTGGAGTCGTTAATCTGCTTAGAGCACCAACAATATAATTCTAATTAAAAGTGTGTTGAAAAAATTATGTTATTAATATACAAGACAGCAGCAGTGTTTAAATAAAAAATTCATATAAATTATAATTTAGATTTGATCAATCTGAAATTTTATAGGATAAATTATAAATTCATATAAACTAATTATGGAATAATGATCTTCATTCTAATTGTGGACAACAGGTCAACATGAGGCAACCAAGCTTATGGAAATAGATATTCTTTCAAACATTTATTTCGACAGCTACAGCTGAAACTATACTACTGAAATTTTACACTAAAAACATTGGTTTCATCTAAACTTCTAGGGTGCATTCAACATTTCAGGCATCATTATCTAATATCTAAACATAACCTTGGACATTATTCATAAGTTGCTCTAGTTATGCAATACTTATCTTTAGCATGGAAGTTACAATCCACATCCATTTAAAAATTACTATGATATGAACTAACAGATTCAATTAGCCCTCTGTTTCTATTATCATTAACATGAAAAAATAAGTTATAGTCAGCATAAATTCAGCATCCTTCACTATAAATGTGCATTGCTTCAATCTAATAGTCCAGATAAAACAAAAGCAAAACATGGTATAAACTAGCAAGGACAATATTCGATCTCAAGGCCTAAAGATGTGACACAGAGGAAGAAGGAATATGTTATCTCATTCATACCCTGTTTCTATAATGTCATTGTCCAACATCCATATATTTCATTAATGGAATCCGTTTGTCCACAAAACAAAAGCAAAAAACAAAACTGGTAGATCATTGAATTCTCACAAGACATGAAATGATTTAGTGTTTTACAGATGATGGCATTTGGCATTATTTCAATTCATTGGAAAAACTGAAATAGAAATGCTTAATATTCTTAGTAACTAAAATGCATTGATAGAAAAAATGCAGCTGATAAACTTTAATGCTTAAAGGCATAGTCACAATCAATTTCTTAGCCAAAGTTCATCTCAATTCATCTTAATTTGGTTCATCAATAATTTGAACCGCCAATCTGAATCCTATATATAAAACATTCGCCACAACATAATCAAGCACAAATCAAACTAATATATCAAACTCAACCAATACAGCTTCATAATTTCAGTTTATATATCATATGATTGAGCTTCTAACTATCCTAATCCTTATTCTTAGTAGCTGATTTCTCTTAGTATAATTCTCTTGGTCTTAAATCACAAAGAACCTGAAAATTAATCAACTAATTAACCAAAATTAATCAAACTAATAACCAGAGTACAAATGAACTAGATATGTCACATATATGGTATACAATAAATCAAGTGCTACGTCATCCTAACCTTTTGATGTTATCAAATAGTGATATGCTAGAGTGAAGACTCAAAGAATCCAGATGAAGTATGATTGACCCTAATTCGTCACCTTTATCCGGGATACAAATAATGATCAAGCTCCAATTAAGACTGAATACATGAAACATTACAAGAAAAAGAATCCAGAAATGAGAGAATAGACAAGAGAGATTAAAATATAACAATAAAAATGACCATACTGCCCATATAAAATTGAGCCCGAAGTGCATTCATAGGAGCACATAAAACATAACTATAAAAATTTACAGTTAAATAACCCATTCTTCATTTGTTTTTTCTTACCATTTTTTCTTCTCCCACTATTTCTTCTAGTATGAAAAACTCATAAGGCAGAAGAGACTTAAAATATATCAAAGAAAAAACTTATTAAATAAGCTAAAAGTTCTGACTATTTATGATGTGTTTTTATGTTCAACTTGGCACAAATGGTACTGGGAACCTGAGAGGTGAATTAGCCATCCTAATCAACTAGAAAACTAAGTCTCATAAATAAAACTACATTAGAGTATACATAAACATTGATATAAACATTAATCCTTTTTATCCATAGGATTCAGACACCTTAGATTGTTCAACAAGTTACAAACACTCTTGACTCACCATATGAGAAGCAATATTTTTTGAGATTTGGTTGAAGGCCTGTGCATTTTGCTCCATGAGTGTACCTATTAGACTTACAATTGCTGCAAAAAAACACACTGCAAAGTTCAGAGGAGGTTCTTTATGCTTGAACACTAAAGCAAGGAAATGCAGATACACAACATTTTTAGAGGTAAATAAAATGAAAAATGATATGGAAACTGACCTTTGTAAGGCATTCCTGGCACTGATGAGGCAACATCGGATGGAGCAGCAGCAAAATAAAATTTTTCCTGCAAAAGAAACAAAAAAGAGAGAAACTTGAGTTTCCACTGCTACAAAATAAAATTTATGAAAGTATATTCTGTTTACTTCCTTTTTTGTCACACTATTTCTTGGTAATTCTATTACTCAACATCTGAAGTTTTTCCTTATTTAACATTCATAAAAATAAGTGAAGAGAAATCACCGTGATAGCTTTTTCCTGCAAAATAATAACAACAATAGCAATGCATGATGCTTGATCTATTTGAAAAAGAGGAACAAGGTTCTTGCTTTGCAAAGGGACCTACATCAACAGGTATATTCTGCTTTATCCTAAAGTAGTGTTGTATTTACTCTATCCGTTTCAAAATATCTGTCACCTTGAAAACTCAGTACACTCACAATTCAATGTATCTAGATATATTTAGTATGGATGTACCAAGAGTACTATATATGCTTGTTTGTTCATCTAGAAGGCTACTGTAACTATGTTTATGTTGTGCTTCATAGCAAATGTTTACATGGCCAATCTCAACTCATCAATTGCAGATTTCAGAAAGAAAGAAACTAATTTCTTCCATAGACAGTGACAATATTAGTAAACCAGAAGGGGGCAGTATTTCTTATGAACATGGCACCAATGGCAGAAGCCATTATTTTGAGAACCAAAATGGTAACATTCTAGGCATTTATGGAGGCTTTGATGAATCTAACCTAAGGATTCAAAATTCATCATCTTGACTATTCTAAAAGAATCAAACCGAACTGAGAAGAAGGCAGAGGAAAAAGTATACCTTGCTGGGTTTGTCGTCCTCAACAAGAAGTGGGGTTGAGGAAAGTTGTCCTATTTCAGTGTCATCAGGGAGCGGCGGCGGACGATGCGTGTTGTGGCGGCGAGGGTAGGCGAACCAGAGAGAAGAAGATGATAAAATGGCGTTACCCTAGCAGACCTCTCTTGGCGGCGGACGCAGGGAGTGGCGGCGGACGCAGGGAGCGGCGGAGGACGATGCATGTTGTGGCGGCGAGGGTAGGCGAACCAGAGAGAAGAAGATCAGAAAATGGCGTTACCCTAGCAGATCTCTCTTGGCGGCGGACGCAGGGAGGGGCGGCGGACGATGCGTGTTGTGGCGGCGAGGGTAGGCGAACCAGAGAGAAGAGAGAAGAAGATGAGAAAATGGCGTTACCCTAGCAGACCTCTCTTGGCGGCGGACGCAGGGAGGGGCGGCGGACGATGCGTGTTGTGGCGGCGAGGGTAGGCGAACCAGAGAGAAGAAGATGAGAAAATGGCGTTACCCTAGCAGACCTCTCTTCTTCGTTGAATCTGAAACTAAGAGATAAAGGGAAAAAATGTAAATAACAAAAGTTAAAGGATCAAAATTTAATTAATAAATTTTTCAAAAAAAAAAAAATGGGGTACATTTTGTAATTATTTTACTGTAGGTTAATCATACTCCCACACAAAAGTGGGAGCAAGGAATCCTTGGCCCTTTTAAAAAGGCACATGCAGTCACGTGGTCCACGAAAAAAAAAAGGGTTGTATTACATTAAAATTAGTTATCAAAATTTCTGGCTAATTTTAATGGCTGATTTTGGTGTATAAATAACCTTTCTCGAAAACGAAATAGGAAATTGAGATAGTCAAGTAGATACTCTACAACAGTGCAGTCGGGAAGTTCCAAGTTTGTGAAGCTAATCCTTTTCGCCGTCGTGGCCGCCGCTAACCTCTCTTTAAGTTGTTATGGAGCAGCCACATGATTATTACGAGAGGAAGAGGATGCCTTTAAGAGTCACCATAAACGCCCCGAAACGGCTGCTGTCTTTGACGGTAACGCAATCGCAGTCGCTGCCGTTTCTTCCGGATGAACTCATCAGAGAAATTTTGCTGAGGCTTCCAGCAAGGTCACTGCTTCGGTTACGAAGAGTGTGCAGTTCATGGAAATCCCTAATTTCCAGCTCCCAATTCGCCAAAGACCATCTTCAACACTCAACCGCCGCGGATCCAAGTTTGAGTGGGCCACGAGTTGCTTATCATCATTTTTGCCACTACGGATTTGGAGATTTCTCCTTACGCTCCTTGATCGAGAACTCTTCCAAACCCACGGAAGTCGTTCTCTTCGAGGAGAGACGTAACTACAAGGTTATTGGCTCTTGCAATGGATTGCTGTGCTTGCTGTTTAATGATGCTGGCATCAACACCTGTGTCAGGTTGTGGAATCCCTGTACTGGATTATTGACAACCCCATCGGTGGAATGTGGGGATTTCTTATCGGATCGCGGCTTCGGCTATGATCATGTGAATGACAAGTACAAGCTTGTTGTGATTGTAAAGCAGAGGCGGAAATATACAACTAGAATTTATACATTTTGCAGCAACCCTTCCAAGAGAGCCATTCAAGGTATCCCATTTCGCAGCATAAATGGTGATGGTAAAGGGGTATTTGTGCCAGGCACAGCCACTCTTAATTGGATTCGTAGGGATGCCATCCTGGGTTGCTTGGTTTTTTCCCTTGACTTGGTGAAAGAGACTTTTAGTGAGTTTTCTCTGCCCCTCAATGATCCGGATGATAAAACCTATATCTTCCTACGGTTATGTGTGCTGAGGAACTGCCTTGCATATTGTTTTAATCATGAGACTCATTGGTTCGTGTGGGTCATGAAGGAGTATGGAGTGCCTAAATCTTGGACTAAATTGGCCATCATCCCCTGCCATCCGCGTCTATCCAATTATTGTTTTCGTCCATTGTATATCTGGGGAAACAATATTCTTGTGGCGGTTGCATTAACTTCAAAGATAGTTCTGTTTAATTTGGATAATGGTAGCTTTGAATTTCCTGTATTGAAACCTACTCCTTCAATAAGATGGTCCGTCTTTATTTATCACGAAAGCTTAGTTTCACCACCATATCCTGTCCTTCCAATTAGCTCATCCCAAATTCAGTTAATCAAACGCTAACGGACAAGCTGTCTTCTGAATAATGGTTTGATTCTAGTCAACTCCTATGCCTTCTTTATGAGTTTTGACTTTGAGAATTTATCTGTTCTTATTGCTTTTCTAGTTTAGTGATTATTTATCTAGTTTTTTACAAAAGTATACTACCTGTTATGATTATTGCCAATTTCATATTCACATGCCCAGGCTGGATTTGTAGGATTAACCCATGTCTACAACCTCTTCCAAGTGAATTCCTCTATTGGTAATGGCTTCCCCCCGCTATTTAGTTTCTAGCTATTCTTCTAGTTGAATGATTTATTTATATAGTTTTTTCAGACTTGGTGTAGGGCTGTAAAACTATACTTTCTGCTGACATGATTGTTCCCCATTGCTAAATCACAATGTCACAGCAATTTTTCTGCTTTATTTAGGATATTAATGAATGACTATCATTTACTGGTGTTCTTTTACAATTAGAGTTAATTTTTTCTAGTATCAAATTCTATTTTTATATGACAAGTTATCATTTTTAGGGTTAAATTAAGGGAAGAAAGAAAATCGAAACTGTAATATCCCATAATTTAATGACTACAGTTTCATATTATGTTCTTCCATGTTGGTTTTCAACATTTTGGTTTTTGGATTGATACCTAGAACTGGTTTTGTCCATTGGATAAGAAATAAACAATACATGTATGATCTATAGTATTAAGATATTTGAATTTTGGGCACAAAATCATCATCAATCAATCTTATACTGGTAAAACCGAAGCAAACCCATTAATGCAGTTATATTCTTTTTCCCTTGTTATGATGAATAATAACTTGAATCCTTCGTAGAATCAACATACTTAGCTAGTAGAAGAAAATGATACATTGCTAATGAGCTTGAAAGTTCAATGGATAGACTTGGAATCGGAATCTTAATGTTTTTAGTTGTTTTGTACTTCTTCAAAATTCTCTTGAACATTTAGTTTTGGGTTTTTTATTTAAATAAATTAATAGAAGAACCAAATTACTCGATTTTCCTAAATAGATTTCGAAAACGTGATTTTTCTTACCGTGGGACGATTTATGCATGAAATGCATTGTTCAAAAACACATAAATCGTCCCAGGCCTTTGTGTTTTACAAAATGCATATAAATCGTCCTAAGCTATCATGAGTTGTGTTTTTTTATCCTAAAGCTCATTGTCCTAGCACGATTTATGTGTAATTAGTCACCCCTCAAGACCCTAGCACGAATTTATGTGTTACTATGGTAAGACACATTAGGCTGGGACGATTTACATTCAAAAACACAAAACTCATAACCATGGAATAATTTATGTGCTAAAAGAGATTATAAATAAAGGAAAACCATGAATATACATCCATAGTTAAGTTGAGAGTTTTAAGAAGATGGCTGAAAATGTGTTTTTGTAGTTCATTACCAGAAAAAAATTAATGAAAAGGTGAGGGTGTAACGTTCAGTAGTAAAAAGCAAGTAAATTCTTCAACGAGTTTAGAGGATTTACGAAATAGTATATTATAGAAGTAAATAAAATTACAATAAAAAGTAAATAAAATTCGTATGAATAAAATCAAATAAAAAATAAAATTTTATACACAACATAAATATAATACAATAAAAGATAAAAAAAATTTATATAAACAAAAGAAATAAGAATATCATAAAAATTACTAAAAATAAGAATTTATATAACAATATTTGTCATATGAATAAAAAAATACAATAAAAATAAATAAAAAATAATAGGAACAAAATCAAATAAAATAAAAAAAGATTTCTTAAAAAATATACATATAAAAAATAGTATAATAATTGATTAAAAAAATAGCATATACTCTAAAAATATAAGATTAGAACACTAAAAAAATAATATAAAAAATATAAGATCATATTGTATTTCTTATGTACATGATAAATATTTTTAATATTATTTTTTAGTATGCTGATCTTATATTTTTAGAGTACATATTACTTCTTAGTTTATATGAGTTTTTTTTATTATTTATTATATTATTTTTTATATATATATTTTTTTATGAATTTTTTTATTTGATTTTCATATGATTTTTATTTATGTTTATTGTAATTTTTATTCATATAACAAATATTGTTGTATAAATTCTTGTTTTTATTAATTTTTATGATTTTTTTTGTTTATATAAATTCTTTTTTTCTATCTTTCATTGTACTATATTTATGTTATATATAAAATTTTTATTTGGTTTTATTCATATGAATTTTATTTATTTTTTATTGTAATTTTATTTACTTCTATAATATACTATTTCGTAAATCTTCTAAACTCGTTGAAGTATTCCAACCTGCTTTTTACTACTGAACATTAGACCTCATCACTTGTGTTTTCATTAATTTTTTTCTTGGTAATAAACTAGCAAAAACATACTCCCAGTCATTTTCTCAAAATTCTCAACTTAACTATGGCTCGATATACATTGTTTTCGTTTATTTATAGCCTCTTTTAGTACATAAATTGTTCCATGGTCATGAGTTGTGTTTTTTAATGTAAATCGTCCCAGTCTAATGTGCTTTATCTTAGTAACACATAAATTGTGCTAGGATCTTGAGGGTGACTAGTTACACATAAATCGTACTAGAATAATGAGCTTTAGGGTAAAAATCGTAACTTATGGTGACCTAGAACGATTTATATACATTTTGTAATACATAAAGGTCTGGAATGATTTATGTGTTTTTGAGCAATGTATTTCATGCATAAATCGTCCCAAAATAACATGATTCGTATATTATTTAAAACACAAAAGTCTAAAACGATTTATATATTATATAATTTAGGAAAATCATATTTTTAAAATTCATTTAGAGAATCGAGTAATTTGATTCTCCTATTAATTTATTTAAATAAAAAAAGCTTTTAATTTTTCCCGTTATAAAAGAATTTACATGATATGAAATTACCATGAATGAACATTCACATTATGAACAATGTTAAATAACTTAACCACATAAAAGATACATCATAGATTAGCAATTGAGCTTAACACTATAGTCATTACATTTAATTACTAAAAAGCTAATGTGCCAATGGCAAAACAGATTTATGTAGAGAAAATAGTAAAATACATATTAATTAGGAGAAAGGAAAATGTATACTGATACACTATATTTGGCGGTGCTTAACTCGATCATGGTTAGTTTCTCTACGGGAATGGATTTTTTCAATTTTTTTTTCAATTAAGAAAGTAAAGTGTAATTTCTAATTCTTCAATACTTTCTCTTTTATGCCTTCTCTTAGTCCTTGTTCATGTCCTGCCCCAACGCTAAGACCTTGGTTCAAATGAGAGGCTCAATCCAAAGAATTGACCCTCATTCTACACCAACATTCCTCAAGAAGTCGGTTCTTACCACGACTCACTCCAAAGAAGTCAGGAATGAAGATTAGTTGGCAGATAACCCTTATTCAAATAGGTAACTGCTCCTAGAATCTCTCAACCCACTTCCAGGAGTCATATCCCAACTTCTCTAAGATAAAGGGACGGTTATCCTCCTTAAAAGATGGAACTACTTCAACGGTAGTTATTGGTTCACCACTATAAATACACTGACACCCCTCATGTATCTTTAAGTCCCAATACTCTCTAAACTTGCTTAGACCCTTGTTGACTTGGGCATCAGAGTGTCTTTGCAGGTACCACCCTCCATTTTTCTTACACACACAAGTCGGGCGGAGGCCCAAGAACACAAACCTGCTCGGGGGCTCCCATCCTCAGACGATTGGGCCAATCCAACGAGTCCAGCTCCTTAATCTCCGGTTACCCAACGTAACATTGGCGCCGTTGCCGGAGACCCGAGAGATCACCCTTTGATGGCGGACAATTCACCTGAAGATGGCCACGCCACGACTGATTCAGAACAAGAAAATCTGAACACCAAAAATAATGACGCAGATATGACCCTCCATCACGAAGTGGACGAACAACACAGAGAAGGTACATCTGGGTTTCAAAACCCAAAGGTAAACTCTTCGGAGAAACGCGAATCAGGAAAAGAAGGACCACCCCACGCAGCTGAGCTAATGGGACTGGTCCACGGCCACCAAGGGCGGTTGGAGCAGCTGGAACAGGAATTAGAATGACAACGAGAGGAAAAGAAGAATTTGAGAGAGGAGATAGAGTGACGAAAGGAGTTAGAGGAAAAACTCCTGAAATTAGAATCTTCCCTTAAAAGTCTGAATTCTCGTAACGACCAAGAAGATTCGCCCTTGGGAGGAGAGGACCCGTTCAGTGAAGACATAATGAGAGCAAAAGTTTCAAGGAACTTCAAAATTCCTGACATGGACCTTTATGATGGGACCATAGACCCAAAACATCATTTGAGCAATTTTAAAATTCGGATGTATTTGGCCGACGCTTCTGACGCCACTCGCTGCAAAGCTTTCCCGACCACTTTGACGAAAGCGGCGATGAAGTGGTTCGACGGTCTTCCCCCAAGGTCGGTGAGTAGCTTCGACGACCTCTCGCGCAAATTTCTGATGTGGTTCTCCATCCAGAAGGACAAAGTAAAGCACGCACCGAGCCTCCTAGGCGTAAAACAGGAGGCAGGAGAACCTTTAAGAGACTACATGGAAAGGTTCAATAAAGTGTGCCTGGAGATCCAGGACCTGCCCACAGAAGCAGTAATAATGGGCCTAGTAAATGGACTCACGGAAGGCTCTTTCTCCCAGTCCATATCAAAAAAGCACCCGACCTCCTTGAGTGATGTATAGGAAAGAGCTGAGAAGTACATCAACATGGAGGAAAATGCTAGATTGCGAGAGCCAAACTGGCGACCGGGGCACCCTCACTCATCAAAAGAGAAAGAAAGAGAGCCCAAGAAAAAAGAGGAGGTCAGTCTCGAAAGGCCAAGAAGATATCACTCTTATACTCTTCTAAAAGTTTCCCTAGTTGATGTATACAGGAAAATCTGTCATACTGAAAGACTACCACCCCTAGGCCCGTTAAAAATAAAAAGGGGGGGGGGAGCCGCGGCGATTACTGTGAGTACCATAAGATGTATGGTCACTCGACGAACGATTGCTACAACCTTAAAAATGTGATAGAAAAGTTGGCCAGGGAAGGTCGACTTGACAAATATCTCATAGAAAGGTCGGACAATCATGGCAAGAGAAAGCGAGACGACGGGGACCGAAGAGTCCCACCACCACAAACCCCAGAAAGACATATACATATGATCTCAGGGGGATTTACAGGAGGGGGACTCACTAAATCATCCCGCAAAAGACATCTAAAGCGAGTCTACCAGGTCGGGAACGAAACGCCCGACCTCCCAACCATCTCATTCACCAAAGAAGATAGGCAGGGGGTAATCCCTGGACGCGACGATCCAGTGGTGATAACCATGATCCTGGCTAATGCCCATCTTCACAGAACTCTAGTAGACTAGGGGAGTTTAGCTGACATCCTCTTCAAACCAGCATTCGACAAGCTAGGGTTGGATGAAAAGGAGTTAAAAGCTTACCCTGATACTCTGTATGGGTTAGGTGACACGCCAATAAAACCACTAGGATTCATACCCCTTCACACGACTTTTGGAAAGGGAGAAAAATCCAAAACTCTGAGCATAGACTTTATAGCCGTCGACGTTGGGTCCGCATATAATGCCTTGATCGGCAGGACTACCCTAAATCGGCTTGGAGCAGTGGTGTCCACCCCTCACCTTTGCATGAAATTCCCAACACTTGAGGGGATAGCAACGGTACGAAGAGACCAGAAATTGGCGAGAAAATACTACAATGAAAGCCTGAACCTGAGAGGAAAGGGCAAGGAAGTCCACACCATAGAGCTAAGCAGAGCAAGATCCAAAAAAGAGTTGCAGCCGCAACCGGGAAAAACCGAAGAAATTCAGGTCGGCGAGGAGGTAGAAAAAATACCAACATAGGAGCCAGCCTAGAGGAAAACCTAAAGCAAAGGCTGACAAAGCTCTTACAAGATAATTCCGACCTCTTTGCCTAGAAAGCCTCCGACATGCCAGGGATAGATCCCGAGCTCATGTCCCACAGGCTCTCAGTATATCCCAGGTCGCGACCTGTATAGCAACGAAGGCGTAAGCTCAGTCCATAACGGGCTCAAGTGGTGGAAGAGCAAGTACAAGCGCTCTTAGAGGCCGGCTTCATCAGGGAGGTCAAGTATCCGACATGGATAGCAAACGTAGTACTAGTCAAAAAGCAAAACGGCAAGTGGAGGATGTGCGTTGACTATACCGACATGAATAAGGCGTGTCCCAAAGACCCATATCCACTTCCAAGCATTGATACTCTAGTAGACTCCAGCTCAGGGATACAATCAAATCCTGATGTATAAGTCAGATCAGGAAAAAACATCATTCATCACGCCTAGAGCAAACTACTGCTACGTGGTCATGCCTTTTGGATTAAAAAATGCCGGGGCCACATACCAAAGGATGATGAATAAGGTATTTGCTCCCCACCTCGGGAACCTAATGGAAGTTTACATAGACGACATGCTGGTGAAAACCAGGGAGGAGACTGACCTCTTCACAAACCTCTCGCAAGTCTTCAACACCATAAGGTTACATGGGATGAGGCTAAATCCTGCAAAATGCACATTCACGGTGGAGGCTGAAAAATTTTTGGGATTTATGCTAACGCAAAGGGGGATCGAAGCAAATCCCGACAAGTGCAAAGCCATCCTAGAAATGAAAAGCCCGACTTGACTAAGAGAGGTTCAACAATTGAATGGCCAACTTGCTGCCCTCTCCAGGTTCTTGGCAGGATCAGCATTAAGATCCCTTCCACTGTTCTCTTTACTAGGAAAAGGATGCCAATTCGAATGGACTCCAGAGTGCGAAGAAGCATTCCAGGAGTTCAAAAGGTTTTTAAGCCAACCTCCAATTTTGACCCGACCTATAATGGGAGAAGAGCTCGTCTTGTATTTGTCCGTAGCAGACAAAGCTGTAGCATCAGCTCTAATATGGGAAGATGAGGTCGGGCAGTATCCTGTATACTTCACCAGCAAAGTTCTACAAGGCCCTGAACTAAGGTATCACATCCTCGAGAAGTTTGCGTACGCTTTGATTGTAGCCTGTCGAAGGTTACGACCTTATTTTCAAGCTCACAAAATAAGAGCCCGAACGAACCAACCCATGAAGCAAATCCTCCAGAAGACGGATATTGCGGGAAGAATGGTTCAATGAGCTATAGAACTATCCGAGTTTGACGTAAAATATGAAACTTGGACAGCAATAAAAGCCCAGTGCCTCACCGACTTCGTAGCAGAATATGCAGGAAACCAAGAGGAAGAATCCACTACATGGGAGTTATACGTAGATGGATCCTCAAATAAAGTAGGAAGCGGTGCGGGCATAATACTGGCCAACGAAGGGGGAACTCAAATAGAAGTCTCCCTAAAGTTTGACTTTCCAGCTTCTAATAACCAGGCAGAATATGAAGCCTTGATTGCAGGACTAAAGCTGGCAGAAGAAGTCGGTGCGACAAAAGTCGTAGTATACAGCGACTCTCAGGTGGTGACCTCTCAGATAAATGGAGAGTATCAGGCTAAAGACCCCAACATGAAGAGGTACTTGGACAAAACCTTGGAGCACTTTAGGCGCTTTGCAGAAACCGAGATCAAGCATATAACTCGAGATCTCAACAGCAGAGTAGACGCCCTCTCCAAGCTAGCAAGTACCAAACCAGGGGGGAATAATAGAAGCCTGATCCAAGAAACTCTCCAAGAACCCTCTGTAGCAAAAACAGAGGTTAAACAAGACGTTCTCGAAGTTTCCGGATTAGACCTCGGGTGGATGAATCCCTTGATTGAATATCTAAAATTTGACATCCTACCCAAAGAGGAAAAAAAAGCTAAGAAAATCCGGAAGGAAGCTACACTTTGGTGAAAAATATTCTTTACAAAAGAGGAGTATCGACACCTTTGTTGAAGTGCGTCCCAACCTCAAGGACGACAGAAGTCTTGGAAGAGGTCCACAATGGTATCTACGGAAATCATCTCGGAGCAAGGTCCCTGGATAGAAAAGTCATCCGAGCCGGCTTCTACTGGCCGACATTGCAAAAAGAGGCCACCGAGTTCGTGAAGAGATGTCAACCATGTCAAATGCATGCAAACTTCCACATTGCTCCCCCCGAGGAGCTCATAAGTATAACTTCTCCATGGCCTTTTGCTAAATGGGGATTGGACCTGTTAGGACCTTTTCCCCAAGCTCCAGGACAAGTAAAGTACTTAATAGTGGGAGTAGACTACTTCACGAAGTGGATAAAAGCAGAACCTTTAGCCACCATCACCGCTTAGAGAAGTCGAAAATTTTTCTACAAAAACATTATCACAAGGTATGGAGTACCTCACTCCATCACCACGGGTAATGACACCCAGTTCACCGACTCAATCTTCAGAAACCTAGTAGCCAGTATGAAGATCAAACACCAATTCACCTCGATAGAACATCCACAAGCAAACGGACAAGCCGAGGCAGCCAACAAAGTTATACTGGCCGAGTTAAAGAAAATGCTGCAAGATGCAAAGGGAGCTTGGACTGAAGAACTCCCCCAAGTATTATGGGCTTATCGGACGACGCCTCAGTCTGCCACAGGGGAAACACCCTTCCGACTTGCCTATGGCGTAGAAGCCATGATACCAGTAGAAATCGACGAGCAAAGCCCAAGGGTGATCTTCTACAACGAGGTCGGGAACATACAGGGGCACAAAGAGGAACTTGAACTGCTCCCTGAAATCCAAGAGCAAGCCCAGATAAGAGAAGCAGCATTGAAACAAAGAATGACTACCAGATACAATAAAAAAGTCATTCGAAGAAGCTTTACCCCAGACGACTTGGTTTTAATCAGAAATGATATTGGAGTCAACAAAACTGGGGAGGAAAAGCTCGCCGCTAATTGGAAGGGACCATACAAAATTAGGGAGGTCTTAGGAAAAGGCTATTATAAGGTGACCGATTTAAACGGCACCGAGCTACCCAGGTCGTGGCATGCTTGTAACATGAAAAAGGTACTATAGTTAAAAGCAAACTCCACTCCCTGATGTACCCTTTTCCCAACTTCATGGTTTTCTCCCCAAAGTAAGGGTTTTTCCTGGAGGGGGGTTTTTAACGAGGCATCAAAGTGGAGGCTAAGGGATGGCAAACTATCAAAAACCCTTAGTAGCAGTAAAGTACCTTTGCAAATAAATAAAGATTTTTTTACAATACCTCTTATAGATTCCTTCTCACTTTTTTACTCTTCCTACGAAACGCGCCGACTTAAGCTCGACAAAGCGTGAAAATCCTATGAACCGACCTAGATGGTCGTCAGGATAAAACGACGAGGTACAAGTCGGTGTAAAGAGGTTATAAAAGTAGATCGTAAAAGAACTCGGAAAGTAGCCGACTAACAAGTCGAAAAACCGAGGAAGAACGAAATGTATCACAAAAATAGCCTAAGTTACGAAAACTCAATAAAAGCAAAATTGAGTACGAGGAATATCAAAAAGAGATAAGTAAACCCATCGAAAAACCAAAGGCGAAAACTGTCCCAAAATTTTGAGAAAAGTTCAAGATAACTTAGAGAAAGGACAGGACAGTCAGCCCAGGTAAAAGCTTTTTCAAAGAAAAAGATTAAAAAAAAAAGGTTTTCAAAACCTAAACAGAAAGCATGCAGGCCAACACAAAGATAACCTAAAACCTTATCCAAAAAATGGTATTTTTAGATATTTTGTTTGTGGCCATAAAAGGCCGAAAGAAATGTAAGCAAAGTACCACCACAGCAATATAAAAGAAAAATTGTTTAAAAAACGGGGAGACCCACAGGCCGGGCCCCCATATAGCCATAATAATTTTAGTTAGACGAAGGAAAGTTATCATCACTAGAGCTAGGGAGAGTAGTCGGATCGCCACCAGAGCCAGGGAGGAAAGTCGGAGCACCGTCAGGATCAGGAAGAGAAGTCGGAGCAGCACCAATGGAAGACGGAGCAAGCTGATCGGGACCCTTCTCAGGAGCCTTTGAAGAACTCGAGGCATCTTCTGGTTGGGGAGGGGATTCCATTATCCTCTGCTCCCGAGTCTTCAGCTCGGATTCGGAAACAGGTCGGGGAGGAGAAACGATAGCCCCATCAACCACAATCTTATCAGGATCTAGAGGAGAAAGATCCAGGTCTGGAGCAATAACCCCGACATGTTCCTTGAAGATCCTCCAGGCCTCCTTGGATGCCTCAGCAATGGAGTCCTCCAGATCCAAATAGGCCTGCCGACACCTCGCTATCTCCTTCTTCAGGTCCACATGATCCTCAAACAAACTCATATAGCTCTGCTCCGCCTTCTCCTTCAGGCCCTCCGCCATGGCACACTGGCCCATTAACTTCTTCTCCCTCTTCCGAAGACAATCCCTCTCCTCCTTCAACTCGGCAACCTCTATCTTCAACCGCTTTTTCTCTTCTTGATATAAGAAAATTCTCCCCTCTAACTCCTCAACTTTCAGGGATGAACCCAAAGAGTTGAGGGGAGTCTTCTAAAAAATATCCCAATTAGCAGCATAAAGGGTGATGGTAGAGGGGTATTTTTTCCTGACACCACCGCCACTCTTAACTGGATTCGTCCCCAGAGCACCCTGAATTTCTTGGTTTTTTACCTTGACTTGGTGAACGAGACTTTTACTTGGTTTTCTCTGCCTCTTAATAATCAGTATAATAAAACCATCTTCCAACAGTTATGTTTGCTGAGAAACTGCCTTGCATGTTGTTTTAATCATGAGAAAATTCATTGGTCTGTATGGGTGATGAAGGAGTATGGAGTGCTTCAATCTTGAATTAAATTGGCCATCATCCCTTGTCACCAGTGTCTATCTTCGCGTCTATCTGGTGATCATTTATGCCCATTGTATATCTGGGGAAATGTTATTATGGCAGTTGCATCGTATTCAAAAATAGTTCTTTATAACTTAGATAATGACAGCTTTGAATTTCATGTATTGGAACCTACTTATTCGTCTTCCTCAATTGGATTGTATGTCCTTATTTATCACGAAAGCTTAGTTTCACCATCATATCGTAACCTTCGAAGTAGCTCATCTCAATTTAGGTTGATCAAATCCTAGTGTAGGAGTTCTCTTCTAAATGGTTTGTTTCTGGTCAACTCCTTATAATTTATTTTTTTGTCATTATTTTTAGTTATTAATTTATTTTTTTTGGTTTAATAGTTTAATAACATATTTTTAGTTTATACTTTTAAATATTAATGGTTAACTGATAACATGATATTTTTTTTAAATTAGTGATTTATTTATCTAATTTTTAAATATTAATTTACTGTAATGATTATTTCCTATTTCATACTTCATATTCACATACGGATGCTGGACTTGTAAGAATGACCATCAATCCATCATTTACTAGTATTCCTTTGCACTTACATTGTAATTTAAGTGAATTCTATGGTACCTATAATTTAGTGTTTAATTTATTTTTTATAATAAATTTTGAATATCTAATAATTATTTTTTATATTTTTAAATTAAATATTAATTTTTAACTATTTTTAATAAGTTAGACAAATACTTTTAGATATGATAGCAATCACCTCTAATTTAACCCTGAAGATGAAGATGATATAAATTGTAGTAAAATTAAAGTAATAATTCCATTAAAAAATAGTTGATTAAGTTTTTATTTTGGTGACTAGTTGATTAAGTTAAAAGTTGACCAAATATATAAATTGTCTTGTCAAACAAAACTATTATTCAAGAATATTTTGTTGTTACTGGAATACTGGAGATCTATTTTGTCAAAATATGTACTTTTTGAGTCCCAAAATAATTATTTATTATCATCTTTATTTGCACAGTTAATTACACGTAAAATATTATATTGCAGATGCATACAAAATATTGTCTATTAAAAAAGCTTTTCTAAAGCATGGGCTGCATATTTTTTTCTTTTTTACTAATATAACAAAAAGAAAAGTAATTCACAAAGTGAGAGTCTCGTTGATGTCTCAAATATATGAATATATACAAAATTGAAAACAAGTTAAGTTAGCTGTGAATTCTTCAAACACTCAAAAATTTTATAAGTTCTAATGATATATGAGCATAAAATAAAGTTAATAGATTTCATTTTTTTTTATGCATTTAAATATGAGAACTATCACTTTAAATATGATCTGAACTGCTACCATAATTAGAGTTCTTTTCAAAAAATCAAACTAAAAACTCAGATCAAAGTTTACTAGTTTGGTTTTTTGAACTGCCTTAGCTTTTATGGAGCTATCCACGGCTCTCCTAATGAATCAACTCTTTAATAATATTGTTGTTATTATTCTTTTTTCTTACCTACACAATCACAAATTAACCCATCATTTCTTCTTGTAACTTTTGTATCCAATTCAAATTCTTTCTGTCATCAAATTTTATATTAGAAATTTCAAAGAAAAACGAAACTAGATTTATGTAGAGTGCATGAATCAATTTGACTCAAATCCATTAATAAAAAAATCAAAGATATTTAAACATGTAAAATGTAGAGAAAAAACTTATTTAAAACTTTGCTGTTGAATAATACGATATACTGAAATCAAGAGAGACATAATCAAATGAATTATATGAAAGTGATAGAGTTTTGATCATCGTGAGAGTTATAATGAATAATTTTGAGTAAGAATGATCCACCCAGCCCTTACTTACTCGAGATGGATAATTCATTTTGAGTTTATTTGGTTGAAATTAAGTTTATCAAAAAGATATTTTTTACCAAAAAAATATTTTTATTATTTTAATATATTTGACAAAATTTTAGTAATAAAACATAAAACAGTAGATGAATTAAAAAATATATTTTTTAAAAAAACTAAAATTTACATCTTTTCTTAAAATATTTTTTACTTTAAAAAAATATTTTAATATTATAAATAAATAAAATAAAATTTATATTATCTAATCTAAATATAATTATTAAATAAAAATTTTTTATATAAATTATTCAAACATAAAATTCCTCTATTTTATAAAAAAAATTCATAAAAACTCGCTCAAGTAATCAACTCTTTTATGTTAAAAAAAAATAGCGGGATTAATTTTTAAATTTTGTTTGGTTATTTAACTCTTTTAGAAAGGCACACTTAGTCACGTGGCCCACGGGAAAAAAAAAAAAATAGGAAATGGAAATAGTCAAGTAGATACTCTACTATAGTGCAATCGGGAAGTTCCAAGTTTGTGAAGCTAAACCTTTTCGCCGTGGTGGCCGCCGCTAACCTCTCTTTAAGTTGTTATGGAGCAGCCACATGATTATTATGAGAGGGAGAGGAAGAGGAAGCCTTTAAGAGTCACCATAAACACCCCGAAACGGCTGCTGTCTTCGACGGTAACGCAATCGCAGCCGCTGCCGTTTCTTCCGGATGAACTCATCAGAGAAATTTTGCTGAGGCTTCCAGCAAGGTCACTGGTTCGGTTACGAAGAGTGTGCAGTTCATGGAAATCCCTAATTTCCAGCTCCCAATTCGCCAAAGACCATCTTCAACATTCCACCGCCGCGGATCCAGGTTTGAGTGGGACACGAGTTGCTTATCATCATAGTTGCCACTACGGATTTGGAGATTTCTCCTTACGCTCCTTGATCGAGAACTCTTCCAAACCTACGGAAGTCGTTCTCTTCAAGGAGAGACGTAACTACAAGGTTATTGGCTCTTGCAATGGATTGCTGTGCTTGCTGTTTAATGATGTTGGCATCAACACCTGTGTCAGGTTGTGGAATCCCTGTACTGGATTATTGACAGCCCCATCGGTGGAATGTGGGAATTTCTTATCGGTTCGCGGCTTCGGCTATGATCATGTGAATGACAAGTACAAGCTTGTTGTGATTGTAAAGCACACGGGGAAATATACAACTAGAATTTATACATTTTGCCGCAACCCTTCCAAGAGAGCCATTCAAGGTATCCCATTTGGCAGCATAAAGGGTGATGGTAAAGGGGTATTTGTTCCTGGCACCGCCACTCTTAATTGGATTCGTAGCCATGCCATCCTGGGTTGCTTGGTTTTTTCCCTTGACTTGGTGAAGGAAACTTTTAGTGAGTTTTCTCTGCCCCTCAATGATCCGAATGATAAAACCTTCATCTTCCCACAGTTATGTGTGCTGTGGAACTGCCTTGCATATTGTTTTAATCATGAGAAAACTCATTGGTTCGTGTGGGTTATGAAGGAGTATGGAGTGCCTAAATCTTGGACTAAATTGGCCGTCATCCCCTGCCATCCGTGTCTATCCAATTATCATTTTCGTCCATTGTATATCTGGGGAAACAATATTCTTGTGGCGGTTGCATTAACTTCAAAGATAGTTCTGTTTAATTTGGATAATGGTAGCTTTGAATTTCCTGTATTGAAACCTACTCCTTCAATAGGATTGTACGTCTTTATTTATCACGAAAGCTTAGTTTCACCACCAGATCCTGACCTTCCAAGTAGCTCATCCCGAATTCAGTTAATCAAACCCTAACGGACAAGCCGTCTTCTGAATAATGGTTTGATTCTAGTCAACTCCTAAGCCTTCTTTATGAGTTTTGACTTTTGAGAATTTATCTGTTCTTATTGCTTTTCTAATTTAGTGATTATTTATCTAGTTTTTTACAAAATTATACTACCTGTTATGATTATTGCCAATTTCATATTCACATGGTCAGGCTGGATTTGTATGATTAACCATCATTTACTAGTGTTCCTTTGCGCTTACAGTAAATTTATGCTTGCTATGAAGATCTGACCTTAGATTCAAACCTATTATTTTAGGGTAAAATTAAGGGCAGAGAATGTAATATGTAATTTAATGCGTACCATTTCCTTTTAATTTTGTTGTTTTTGGATCCAAAACTGGATGCTTTACCCATTGAACCAGATGAAATATGCTGATAATTGGTGCATGAATGATCCATACCATAGTATGGGCATCTTCAAATTATGGATTCATGGTCATAAATGATTCTTTTATGACTAAACAAAATCAAAATTAATACTTTTTTATTTTTTATTTCTTGTGATAAATAAATGATTACGAGCTTTCAATGATCAACATACTAGGAAGTGGGAAAATGATGTATTGATACATTTGTTTTCTCTCTGGGTGGGCTAAGAAATAATATGAACTTCTGAGGTACCAACCTGGTGATATAAGTTATCTGTTCTTGCTGAGTATTGAAGAACTGGAGCTTAAAACAAATGGAAGAGTTGAAAAGATGATTTTAACAAACAAGTCGAAAAGCCATGTCACAAGGAAAAAGAGCTTTTCTGTTCTTAATTATGTAGATATCCCTTTTAGTTCTAGACCCTATCTTATGACCAACAGTCACATTTGTCATGTTTTTGGCCAACACTCATTTTTTTATATTAGCCCTCAAACACTGCTCGGGAATAACTATTTAGAAACTTTCATCGACTAACAAACTTAACCAACTCGTCTTGTCAAAGAATAATATGAACTTCTAAGAAATTAACCTGATGACTTAAGTTATTTATTATTCTTGAATATTAAAATGATATATTTTTATGAATATATCACATAGTTTGTTTTCCCCGCCTAATCATAGAGATATGTATTGTCATTTCAAAATACTGCAGTTATGTGTGCTGAGGAAGAGTTGATACGAGATTTTAACAATGGAAGAGTTGATACGAGATTTTAACAAACACAACGATAAGCCATGTCATAAAGAAAAAGAGCTTTCATTTCTCTGTGTGGTTGATGAAGGAGTATGGAGTGTCTGAATCTTGGACTAAATTGGCCATTATCCCACAGTACCTTAGCATACACGTTATTCCACTGTATCTTTGGGAAAATGATGTTCTTCTGGGGACTGCAGCTCCTTATTCAAGAATAATTAGGTATAACTTAAACCATGGCAACTTTAAGTTCCCTGTCATTGATGGCCACAGGGATGACATGATGAAAGTTGCTCCTTTGTCTAAGCACTCGATGGCGGCGAAGCGATTCCATATTTATCATGAAAGCTTGGTTTCACCATCACACTGTGGTCTTCTAAGTAGCACATCTGAAATGCGTTGGATCAAAGTCATAAAAAACCCATGTCTACAATTTCTTCCAAGTGAAATCCTCTATTGGTAAAGGCTTTTCCGCTCTATTTAGTTTCTAGCTATTCTAGTTGAATGATTTGTTTATATAGTTTTTTCAAACTTGGTGTAGTGCTGCAAAACTATACTTTCTGTTGACATGATTGTTCCCCATTGCTAAATCACAATGTCACAGCAATTTTTCTGCTTTATTTAGGATATTAAAGAATGAATAGTGTTCATTTACAATTAGAGTTAATTTTTTCTAGTATCAAGTTCTATTTTTATATGACAAGTTATCATTTTTACGGTTAAATTAAGGGAAGAAAGTAAATAGAAACTGTAATATCCCATAATTTAATGACTACAGTTTCATATTATGTTCTTCCATGTTGGTTTTCAACATTTTGGTTTTTGGATTATTACTTAGAACTGGTTTTGTCTATTGGATAAGAAATAAGCAATACCATGTATGATCTATAGTATTAAGATATTTGAGTTTTGGACACAAAATCATCAGGGTTTTTTACTTAAATAAAATAAACCAATACCAAAATTACTGGATTCCCCTAAATCAAATTTTGAAACGTAAATATCCTCTTTCTACTATTATATAAATCGTTCCAAGAGCATGAGGATTATATAATATGTTAACCATGCTACCCAGAAACGATTTATGCATGAATGACCTAGGAGAATAAGGAGTAAATCGTTACAGGGTTATAGATTTACGTGATTTTGAGCTAAAAGACAAAGGCTTGGCACTATGAACGTGTTAAAGCAAATCCTCTCAAGCCTGTCACGATTTATATATAACAGGGTATTTTTATTTATAATATTTTAATTTAAATTATATCTATTTAAATTTTAACTTTAAAAAAAAAATATACTTTTTTATAATTTCAATTATTAATTTTATTAATAAGATTAAATTAAATTAAAAAAAATACTAACAAATTATAATAAAAAAAGTACTAAATTTTAATATATAAATTTAATTTGTTTTAAAAAAAATATCAAAAGGTGTTAAAAAATATAATTTGGAATAATATAAATTCATGTTGTTTTGAGTAACATAAATTTAAGTTTTTATAAAATTTTTAGTATTTATTGTTCATATGATTTTTTTTAATCATTTTTATTGATGCATAATTTTTATAGAACTCTTTTTGTCGTTTTTTTATTTGACTTTGTACAAATTTTAATTATTATTTTATAATTTTAATTATTAATTTCATTAAAAACTAAATTAAATAAAAAAAATACTGACAAATTATAATGAAAAGAGTACTAAATTTTAATATATAAATTTAATTTTTTTTTAAAAAGTCTAAAGGTGTTAAAATATATAATTTTGCATAATATAAATTTATGTGTTTTTGAGTAACATAAATTTAAGTTTTTATAAAATTTTTAGCACATAAATTATTCCATAGTCATGAGCTTTGTGTTTTTGAATGTAAATCGTCCCAGCCTAATGTGTCTTACCATAATAATACATAAATCGTGCTAGGGTCTTGAGGGGTGACTAGTTACACATAAATCGTGCTAGGACAATGAGTTTTAGGATAAAAAAATGTAACTCATGGTGGCCTAGGACGATTTATATACATTTTGTAAAACACAAAGGCCTGGGATGATTTATGTGTTTTTGAGCATTGTATTTCATGCATAAATCGTCATGATTCATATATTATTTAAAACACACAAGCTTAGGACAATTTATATATTATATGATTTAGGGGAATCACGTCTTTAAAATTCATTTAGGGGAATCGAGTAATTTAGTTCTTCTCTTAATTTATTTAAATAAAAAGCCTATTTTTTATATAATAAATAAATAAAAAATATTTTTATATTGTTATACTCAAACATAATTAATAAATAAAAAAATATTTTTACATTAAAATACTCAAATATAAAATTACTTTTATATTTTAATAAAATCTTTTAAATAATAAAAAGATAACTCGAACAATTTTTTTTTTCTAAAAGTTCATCAAAATAAGTCCTAAATGCTACTCAGATTTTAATAAAACTGATGGCCTAGACTTTTCTAGAGTGAAATAGATACTATACTATAGTGCAGTTGGGAAGTTCTAAATTTGTGAAGCTAAACCGTTTCGCCGTGGTGGCCGCCGCTAACCTCCCTTTAAGTTGTTATGGAGCAGCCACATGATTATTACGAGAGGAAGAGGAAGCCTTTAAGAGTCACCATAAACGCCCCTAAACGGCCGCTGTCTTCGAGGGTAACGCAATCGGAGCCGCTGCCGTTCCTTCCAGATGAACTTATCAGAGAAATCTTGCTGAGGCTTCCGCCAAGATCACTGCTTCGCTTACGGAGAGTGTGCAGTTCATGGAAAACCCTAATTTCCAGCTCTCAATTCGCCAAAGACCATCTTCAACATTCAACCGCCGCGGATCCAAGTTTGAGTGGGCCACGAGTTGCTTATCATCATTATTTCCACAACGGATTCGGAGATTGCTCCTTACGCTCCTTGGTCGAGAACCCTTCCACACCTACGGAAGTCGTTCTCTTCGTGGAGAGCCGTTACTACACGGTTATTGGCTCTTGCAATGGATTGCTGTGCTTGCTGTATGATGTTGTTGGCATCAACACCTGTGTCAGGTTGTGGAATCCCTGTACTGGATTATTGACAACCCCATCAGTGGGACGTGGAGAATTCTTTTCAGTTGGCGGCTTCGGCTATGATCATGTGAATGACAAGTACAAGGTTGTTGTGATTGTAAATCACATGGGGGATCATACAACCAGAATTTGTACATTTTGCCGCAACCCTTCCAATAGAGCCATTCAAGGGATCCCATATAGCAGCATAAAGGGTGATCGTCAAGGGGTATTTGTGCCTGGCACCGCTACTCTTAATTGGGTTTGTCAGCATGACACTCTGGAGTACGTGGTTCTTTCCCTTGACTTGGTGAAGGAGACTTTTAGTGAGTTTTCCCTGCCTCTCACTGATCCGGATGATAAAACCTTCATCTTCCCACAGTTATGTGTGCTGAGGAACTGCCTTGCATATTGTTTTAATCATGCGAAAACTCATTGGTTCGTGTGGGTCATGAAGGAGTATGGAGTGCCTAAATTGGCCATCATCCCCTGCCTTCCGTGTCTACCCGATTATCCTTTACTTGCGCTTCTAGATGATTATCATTTACGTCCATTGTATATCTGGGGAAACAATATTCTTGTGGCGGTTGCATCAACTTCAAATATAGTTCTGTATAATTTGGATAATGGTAGCTTTGAATTTCCTGAACCTACTCCTTCAATAGGATTGTCCGTCTTTATTTATCACGAAAGCTTAGTTTCACCTGACCTTCCAAGTAGCTCATCCCAAATTCAGTTAATCAACGCTAACCGACAAGCTGTCTTCTGAATAATAGTTTGATTCTAGTCAACTCCTATGCCTTCTTTATGAGTTTTGACTTTTGAGAATTTATCTGTTCTTATTGCTTTTCTAATTTAGTGATTATTTATCTAGTTTTTTACAAAATTATACTACCTGTTATGATTATTGCCAATTTCATATTCACATGCCCAGGCTGGATTTGTAGGATTAACCATCATTTACTAGTGTTCCTTTGCATTTATAGTAAATTTATGCTTGCGATGAAGATCTGACCTTAGATTTAAACCTATTATTTTAGGGTAAAATTAAAGGGAGAGAATATAATATGTAATTTAATGCGTACCATTTCCTTTTAATTTTGTTGTCTTTGGATCCAAAACTGGATGCTTTACCCGTTGAACCAGATGAAATATGTTGATAATTGTTGCATGAATGATCCGTATGGCATCTTCAAATTATGGATTCATGGTCATAAATGATTCTTTTATGACTAAACAAAATCAAAATTAATACATTTTTCTCTTTTATTTCTTGTGATAAATAAATGATTACCAGCTTTCAGTGATCAACATATAGGCAGTGGGAAAAATGATATATTGATACATTTGTTTTCACTCTTGGTGGTCAAAGAAATAATATGAACTTCTGAGGTACCAACCTCTGGTGATATAAGTTATCCGTTATTAATGAGTATTAAAGAATTGGAGCTTAAAACAAATGGAAGAGTTGTTACGAGATTTTAACAAACAAACGATAAGCCATGTCATAAAGACAAAGAGCCTTTATATTCTTAATTATCTAGATATTCCTTGTAGTTCTAGACCCTATTTTATGACCAACAGTCGCATTTGTCATCTTTTTTGCCAACTCTCATATTTTTTTATATTAGCCCTCTAACACTGCTCGGGAATAATTATTTACAAACTTTCATCGGCTAACAAACTTAACCAACTCGTCTTGTCAAAGAATAATATGAACTTCTAAGAAATTAACCTGATGACATAAGTTATTTCTTAAAGTGATATATTTTTATGAATATATCACATAGTTTGTTTCCCCGCCTAATCATAAGAGATATGTATTGTCATTTCAAAATCCTGCAGTTGTGTGTGCTGAGGAAATACCTTGCAATTTGCAGTGAACATAGAACTCATTGCTCTGTGTGGTTGATGAAGGAGTATGGAGTGTCTGAATCTTGGACTAAATTGGCCATGATCCCACAGTACCTTAGCATACACATTATTCCTCTGTATCTTTGGGAAAATGATGTTCTTCTGGGGACTGCTGCTCCTTATTCAAGAATAATTAGGTATAACTTAAACCATGGCAACTTTAAGTTCCCTGTCATTGATGGCCACAGGGATGGCATGATGAAAGTTGCTCCTTTGTCTAAGCACTCTGGCGGCGAAGCGATTCCATGTTTATCATGAAAGCTTGGTTTCTCCATCACACTGTGGTCTTCTAAGTAGCACATCTGAAATGCGTTGGATCAAAGTCATCAAAAACCCATGTCTACAATTTCTTCCAAGTGAATTCCTCTATTGGTAAAGGCTTTCCCCCGCTATTTAGTTTCTAGCTATTCTAGTTGAATGATTTATTTATATAGTTTTTTCCAACTTGGTGTAGGGCGGCAAAACTATACTTTCTGTTGACATGATTGTTCCCATTGCTAAATCACAATGTCACAGCAATTTTCTGCTTTATTTAGGATATTAAGGAATGACTATCATTTCCTGGTGTTCATTTACAATTAGAGTTAATTTTTTCTAGTATCAAGTTCTATTTTTATATGACAAGTTATCATTTTTAGGGTTAAATTAAGGGAAGAAAGAAAAACTGTAATATCCCATAATTTAATGACTACAGTTTCATATTATGTTCTTCCATGTTGGTTTTCAACATTTTGGTTTTTGGATTGATACCTAGAACTGGTTTTGTCCATTGGATAAGAAATAAACAATACATGTATGATCTATAGTATTAAGATATTTGAATTTTGGACACAAAATCATCAACAATCAATCTTATATTGGGAAAACCGAAGCAAACCCATTAATGCAGTTATATTCTTTTTCCTCTTTATTGATTTGTTATGATGAATAATTAACTAGAATCCTTCGTAGAATCAACATACTTAGCTAGTAGAAGAAAATGATATATTGCTAATGAACTTGAAAGTTCAATGGATAGGTTTGGAATCGGAATCTTAATGTTTTTAGTTGTTTTGTACTTCGCCAAAATTCTCTTGAACATTTAGTTTTCCCCATTATAGAAGAACTTACATGATATGAAATTACCATGAACAAACATTCACATTATGAACAATGTTAAACAACTTAACCACATAAAAGATACATCATAGATAAGCAATTGAGCTTAACACAATAGTCATTACATCTAATTACTAAAAAGCTAATGTTGTGGCAATGGCAAAACAGATTAATGTAGAGAAAATAGTAAAATACGTATTAATTAGGAGAAAGGAAAATGTATACTGATACACTATATTTGGTGGTGTTTAACTCGATCACGGTTAGTCCCTCCACAGGGATGGATCTTTTCAATTTTTTTTTTCAATTGAGGAAGTAAAGTGTGATCTCTAATCCTTCAACGCTTTCTCTCCGATGCCTTCTCTTAGTCCTACTTATAAAATTAATGGTGAGAGATTATACTTTACCCTCTCAACAAATTAAAAAAAAATTGAGAGGATCCATTCCCGTCTCTTCACTAGTCATTCTGCACTTTGACATTTTACTTGATCACAGTCAACTCTTTTGTCTATCAAAACCTTCTATTGATCAACATTTTTCATACGTAACCATCTACCAACTATCAATAAAAGCACCATTTGTTACACGTATAAAACCTCAAAAGAACCAGAATTCAAAAGCTAGCTATTGAAACAGAAGAGTCTAAAACTTTTATCCTAAGTTGCCTCTCTATTGTGGGGCTGGATATGGAAAAGTTAAATGAGAGCAATTTCTATAATTATTGAAAGGTACACATTTACCCTTAAGTTTAGATTGATCAATAGTAGGTGAGATTGGAGTTTATGTTCAAGAGAAAATATTGTTTGTTCTTCTTTTTTGTTTATTCTTAGTTTCTTACTGAGGTACCAGTGGTCATGTTGACAAAAGATATTCAACATTAAGCAATGCCACATAACCATATAAATACTTGGAGAATATATACATTTATTAAATATTATTCGTTATTCATGAAGATTAAAACAACAATTTTTCATAGGCATATCACATAACTAAAAGTTTTTTTTTTTTTTTTTTGGTGTCCTCATAACTGAAGAGCTTAAAAGAAAGAAAAAGGTAAGAGTTTAAACAAGATTATTAAAAATAAGTCACTGTGTAGATTAAGACTCAAATAACAAAATTCTTATATGCCTTAATTATCCGGATAATAGTTAATTTTTCTAATATAAGTTAAATTCCTTGTATAAATTTTATAGTTTTCTTATAAAAAAAAGTGGGTGGATAATTTGGAGCTCAAAATTCCAATAGGGAAACACACTACCGATTTCAAAACCTAATTCTCATTTCTTAAATAGATAGAGTTTTGTTTCTTTTAAATACAGACATTAATTCACTATGTGTTTCCAAAAAAAAAAATAGTGAGATTAATTGTTAAATTGTTGAATTTTGAATTTTATTTTATTCAACTCTTTTTTTGAAAGGCACACTCATGTCACGGCCTTGGACACACTCCAACGCTACCGTGCCGGCACTCGGACTTACTCAACCTCTTGAGCTAAGACCAAGTCAGCCTAACCCTCAATACTTAGCAAGAAAGCTAAGAATATAAGAGAACACAAGAGAAAGGAAGCTTTGGTGAAAGAACACTTTATTGCTCAAGTGTGGTTACAAATGATTCACACACACCCAAACTCTAACTCTCATCCCTATTTATAGCCATCCACCTCCTCAATGGATGGTTAGGATTAAATCTAATCAACGGTCCAGATTAATCATCCAGAACCTTCTTTACAAATATCTATCCTACCACAACTCTCTAAATGTTTCTAGATTATTCCATATCACTCTTTATACTTCTATATACATCTACACTCTTCTAGAATACTCTATGACCTTCCAGAGTCTTCTAGAACCTTCTAGGGTATTCCGGGACCTTCTAGGATATTCTAGAACGTTCCGGAACCATCTAGAGTATTCTCAAACACTCCAGAAAACTATTCAAACACTGTTAAATCTAACCTTCTAAAATTTTCTGTGACATTCTCCCCCACCTAATGCGCAGACGTCCTCGTCGCGTTCTGTTCATGATAGCGCTCTAGGTGTTCTTGGAATTGCCACAGATCTTCGCGAGTTTCCCAGCTAGCTTCAGTTATCGGGAGCCCTTTCCACTTGATCAAGTATTGGATACTTGGTGGTACTCCTCTTCGTCGCACGACGCGATTAGCTAGGATCTCTTCAATTTCTTTGTCAAAGGATCTAATCACCACAGGCGGAGCACGACTCGAGTTACCTCTACTCGGTTCGTCTTGGTCCTCATGATATGGTTTAAGCATACTCACATGGAAGACCGGGTGGATCTTCATAGAGGGAGGGAGTTGTACTTTGTAAGCAACCTCCCCAACACGTCCAATGATCTCAAATGGTCCTTCGTATTTGCGGATTAAACCCTTATGAACCTTGCGAAAGGCTTTGAATTGTTGTGGCAGAAGTTTAATCATTACCTTATCTCCCACTTGATAGCTTGCATGCCTCCTCTTCTTATCTGCCCATTTCTTCATCCTCTTTGCAGCTTTGTCGAGGTAAGAACGAGTGACATCTGCTTGTTCTTCCCATGACTTAATCATATGATAAGCTCCAGGGCTCTTTCCTGAGTAAGAGGAAGAAAGAGAGTGAGGTGTAAGCGGCTGTTGTCCAGTCACAATCTCAAATGGGCTCTTCCCTGTAGACTCGCTCCTTTGCAGATTGTATGAGAATTGAGCAATGTCTAGGAGTTTTGTCCAATCCTTCTGATTAGCGCTTACAAAATGCCTTAAGTAACACTCAAGTAAGGCATTCACTCTCTCAGTCTGCCCATCGGTTTGAGGATGGAAGCTTGTTGAGAAATGAAGCTCCGACCCAAGGAGTTTGAACAGCTCTGTCCATAGTCGTCCTGTGAAGCGTGGATCTCGATCACTAATGATGCTCTTAGGCAATCCCCAGTACTTCACCACATTCTTGAAGAATAGTCGTGCTGCTTCCTCTGCAGTGCAGTCAGTAGGGGCAGGTATAAAGGTAGCATACTTCGAAAATCGATCCACTACTACGAGAATAGATCCAAACCCCTCGGACTTCGGTAAGGCAGAGATGAAATCTAGAGAGACACTTTCCCACGGTCGCTCTGATGGAGGCAGAGGTTCCAACAACCCACTTGGTGTCTTGTTTTCAATCTTATCTTGTTGGCACACAAGACAAGTCTTCACATAGCTCTCCACTTCAGCTCTCATTTGAGGCCAATAATAAGAAGATTCAATGAGTGCTAAGGTCCTTCGCTGACCTTGGTGACCAGCCCACTTGGTGTCGTGGCATTCTCTTACCAACTTCCTTCTCAGATTGTCCCATTTAGGAACGTATAGTCTTCTCCCTTTTGTGTAGAGAAGGTCGTTTTCTAACCAAAATCTTTTGGTCTTACCTTCTCTAGCCAACTCCACCAACTTCTTGGCTAATGGATCGTGATGCAACCCTTCCTTGATGATATGCATAATATCTCCTTCCACCATAGAAATGGCCGCTAACTCAGCCTTGCGACTCAGCGCATCTGCTACGACATTAGTCTTGCCTGACTTGTATTCGAATTCGAAATCAAACTCAGCCAAGAAGTCTTGCCACCTAGCTTGTTTGGGGCTTAACTTCTTTTGAGTTTGGAAGTAGCTTGTAGCCACATTGTCTGTCTTGACGATGAAGTGTGAACCAAGCAAGTAGTGACGCCAAGTTCTCAGACAATGCACCACCGCGGTCATCTCCTTCTCTTGGACAGTGTATCGCCTCTCTGTATCATTCAACTTGCGACTCTCAAAGGCAATAGGATGTCCTTCTTGCATCAGAACTCCTCCAATAGCGTAGTCAGAAGCATCAGTGTGGACTTCAAATACCTTTGAGTAGTCGGGTAGTGCTAGTACTGGTCCTTCTGTGATAGCAGCCTTCAACTCATCAAAGGCCTTTTGACACTCCTTTGACCATTCCCAAGAGTGATTCTTCTTGAGAAGATCAGTTAATGGTGCAGCCTTAGCGGAGTATCCCTTGATAAACCTCCGATAGTAATTAGCCAACCCAAGGAATGACCTCAATTCAGATACCTTGTTTGGCGGCTCCCATTCTTTGATAGCCTTCACCTTTCCTTGATCCATGCAGAGAGTTCCACCCTTAATGATGTGTCCCAAGAAGTGGACTTCGTCCCTTGCAAAGGAACACTTTTCCTTCTTCACATATAGGTTATTCTCTCGCAAGATCTTGAACACGGTTCGTAAGTGTTCTACATGTTCCTCCAAAGTATTGCTATAGACAACAATGTCATCCAAGTAGACCACTACAAACCGATCAAGGTAAGGTCGAAAGATCTCATTCATCAAGGTACAGAAGGTCGCAGGAGCGTTGGTCAAGCCAAAAGGCATCACCAACCACTCATACGATCCATACCTCGTGACACACGTGGTCTTAGGCTCATCACCATCGGCAATTCTCACTTGGTGATATCCTGACCTCAAATCTAGCTTTGAGAACCACTTGGCTCTACCAAGTTGATCAAACAAATCGGCTATCAAAGGAATAGGGTATTTGTTCTTGATGGTTACCTTGTTAAGTGCTCGATAGTCGATGCATAGCCTCAATGAACCATCATGCTTCTTTTGGAATAAGACTGGTGCGCCATAAGGTGCCTTCGATGGACGGATGAACCCAGCATCTAGCAAATCCTTGAGTTGCTTCTTCAACTCCTCGAGTTCTGGCGGTGCCATTCTATACGGTGTTGAGGCGGGCAGCTTTGCTCCTAACTCCAATTCAATCTTGTGGTCCACCTTCCTCCTAGGTGGTAGTTGTTTTGGCAACTCGGGAGGCATCACATCCTTATTTTCTTCAAGGACTTCCTTGATTTTGGGAGGAGCGTCTTCTCTTTCAAGTGTTGACTCCTCTTGTAGTAGAGCCAAATATGTAATCTCTCCCTTCTTGAACCCTTTCTTGAGTTGCATAGCGGAGAGTATCGGTGGTCCTCCAACTTTAGAGACTATAGGGACCATGCATGGAGACCCTTTCTCCATGACGCATACTACGTCGTAGTATGACATAGGTATTATATTTGCCTTCCTTTGCAAATCGAGCCCGATGACTATTTTAAAATCGTCCATGGGTGCTACTGAGAAATCCACAAGGCCCTTCCAAGAACCAAGAGTCATCTCAACCCCTTTTGCTACTCCCTTAAGGGGTTCACCCTTGGTATTCACGGGTTTGAACCAACCATTTTTTTCGGTGATCTTCAACCCAAGCCTCCTTGCTTCATCAGGCGTGATGAAGTTGTGTGTAGCACCAGTGTCGATCATAGCCATGACAGGTTTTTCATTGATAAAGGTTTTGACATACATCAAGCCTTTCTTTTCTATAGTGCTTGCCTCTTTGCTCTTCACAGCATTTATGTGTTGGATAGATCCAACACACTCAGTTACTTGAGTTTGAGCTTCTCGTTCCTCGGCGATAGATGCCAAAGTCCCTAGCTTGGGACAATCCTTCATTTGGTGTGGTCCCTTACACACGAAGCATCCTCCTTTGGGCATGAAAGCCTTTTTCTTTTCTTCATACTCTTTTTTTGAAGAGTATTTTCCTTCCTTCTTGGTTGAGAAACTCTTTCCCTTGTCTCCCCCACCTTTAGTAGAACTAGGCTTGGAGGATGACTTGGGTTTAGAGTCTCCCCTATGATACTCAATGAGTGATTCGGCCACCACGATGGCCTCATCGACATCCTTAACATTCCTTCTTTGTAGTTCTTGCTTTGCCCAAGGTTGGAGTCCATCAATGAAGAAGAACAATGCATCATCTGATGCTAAGTTGGGGATTTGAAGCGTGAGAGTAGTGAACTCCTTTACGTAGTCGCTAATCGTACTCTTGTGCTTCAACTCCCTCAACTTCTTCCTTGCTTCATAAACCACATTCTCAGGGAAGAATTGTCTTTTCAATTCCCTTTTGAATTCTTCCCATGTGGCTATGTTGCAAGTGTCCTTTTCCATATCTACGCACTTTCTCCTCCACCACAAAGTAGCATTATCAGAAAGGTAGAGAGCTGCAGTGCGTACCTTTATTGCTTCTTCGACCACCCCTTGGCCTTCGAAGTACCTCTCCATTTGCCATAGGAAGTTCTCCACCTCGCGAGCGTCCCTTACGCCCTTGAACTCCTTTGGCTTGGGGAGATCAATCCTTGTCGTCTCCCTTATAATGGTTGGTCGAGATTTTGCCTCCTCGAACCAAACTCGAACTTCCTCAAATAGCTTCAAGGAATTCTCAAGCTTCTCTTCGATTTGGAGCATGCTTTCTTTGAAAGCATCTAGTTCTCCTAACACGTGAGCCTCGAGGGTCTCCTTATCATGTTCTATCCTTTGGAACCGCTCATCCATAGAGGATAGAACCTTCTCCAACACAGAAACTCTCTCTTCTAAGAAGTTAGAGTCCTTACCTCTAGGCTCACTTGAAGAACGGACCTTCTTGCCTCCCCATTGAGAAGGAATAGCATTCCTTCCCCTTTGAGACTCAACATGCTCCATGGTGATACTAGAAGCCATACCCACAAGCGACTTGTGCTCCCTCTCGAACCTTGCTCGGATACCAAATTGTCACGACCTTGGACACACTCCAACGCTACCGTGCCGGCACTCGGACTTACTCAACCTCTTGAGCTAAGACCAAGTCAGCCTAACCCTCAATACTTAGCAAGAAAGCTAAGAATATAAGAGAACACAAGAGAAAGGAAGCTTTGGTGAAAGAACACTTTATTGCTCAAGTGTGGTTACAAATGATTCACACACACCCAAACTCTAACTCTCATCCCTATTTATAGCCATCCACCTCCTCAATGGATGGTTAGGATTAAATCTAATCAACGGTCTAGATTAATCATCCAGAACCTTCTTTACAAATATCTATCCTACCACAACTCTCTAAATGTTTCTAGATTATTCCATATCACTCTTTATACTTCTATATACATCTACACTCTTCTAGAATACTCTATGACCTTCCAGAGTCTTCTAGAACCTTCTAGGGTATTCCGGGACCTTCTAGGACATTCTAGAACGTTCCGGAACCATCTAGAGTATTCTCAAACACTCCAGAAAACTATTCAAACACTGTTAAATCTAACCTTCTAAAATTTTCTGTGACACTCAGCCCACGGAATAAATAGTGCTGAGCCTTCGGAGGTGAAAAGTTTGTGTCCCTCGGTAGTCACTCTCCCTTGAAGTTATGACGAACAAGAAGCCTTTGAGAGTCATCAGAAATGGCAGGAAACGGCTGCTGTCTTCAGCGGTAACGTCATCGCGGCCACTGCCAGTCCTTCCAGATGAACTCATCAGAGAAATCTTGCTGAGGCTTCCGGCGAGGTCGCTTCTTCGGTTACAGAGTGTGTGCAGTTCATGGAGAACCCTAATTTCCAGCTCCCAATTCGCCAACGATCATGTTCGACGTTCAATTGCCGCGGATCCATGTATGAGCGGGCTACGAGCTTTTTATCACTATCCTCAGCTCTTCCCCTACAAAAAGATTGGAAGATTTCTATGTACGATCCTTGTTGGAGAATCCTTCCAAGCCTACGGAAGCGGTTCAATTCGAGGGAAAAAGTAGATACAGAATTACTGGCTCTTGCAATGGATTGCTGTGGTTGCATGAGGCTTCCGGCGACATGAGAAACCATGCCTATACTGGATTGGCATCCTAATCGCTGGGAATTGGGGCTTCTTAATAGCTAGCGGCTTCGGCTATGATCATGTGAATGACAAGTACAAGCTTGTTGAGATTCTACATGAGATAACGAAATGTGCAATCAGAATTTATACATTTTGTCGGAACCCTTGCAAGAGTGCCATTCAAGATATTCCAATTGGCAGCATAAAGGGTGATGGTAGAGGGGTATTTGTGCCTGGCACCGCCACTCTTAACTGGATTCGTTCTCATAGCACTATAGATTTCTTGGTTCTTTCCCTTAACTTGGTGAACGAGATTTTTACTGAGTTTTCCATGCCCCTCAATAATCAGTATAATAAAACCATCTTCCCACAGTTATGTTTGTTGAGGAACTGCCTTGCATGTTTTAATCATGAGAAAATTCATTGGTCTGTATGGGTAATGAAGGAGTATGGAGTGTCTCAATCTTGGACTAAATTCGTCATCATCCCCTGTCACCCGCGTCTTTCTTCGCGTCTATCTGGTGATCATTTACGCCCATTGTATATCTGGAAAAATGTTATTATGGCAGTTACATCGTCTTCAAAGATAGTTCTTTATAACTTTGATAATGGCAGCTTTAAATTTCCTGTATTGGAACCTACTTCTGCGTCTCCCTCAGTTGGATTGTATGTCCATATTTATCACGAAAGCTTAGTTTCACCATCATATCGTGGCCTTCAAGTAGCTCATCTCAAATCAGGTTGATCAAACCTTAGTGTATAAGCTCTCTTCTAAATGGTTTGTTTCTAGCCAACTCCTTATAGTTTTTTTTTTTTTTTTTTGGTCATTAATTTAATTTTTTTTATTTAATAGTTTAATAACATATTTTTAGTTTACACTTTTAAATGTTAATAATTAATTAATAATTAAAAATAATAAATTTTAATTACCGTTTTACATTTTTCTTTTTAAATTAGTGATTTATTTATCTAGTTTTTAAAAAACTATACTTTCGGTGATGATTATTTTCTATTTCATATTTCGTATTCACAATTTCACATCCTCATGCTGGACTTGTAGGAATGACCATCATTTATTAGTATTTCTTCGTATTTACATTATAATTTAAGTGAATTCTATGGTGCTTATAATTTAGTGTTTAGTTTTTGTTTAATTTATTTTTATGATAAATTTTAAATATTTAATAATTATTTTTTATATTTTTAAAATTAAATATTAAATTTTAACTATTTTTAATAAGTTAGACAAAAACTTTTAAATATTATAGCAATCACCTCTAATTTAACTCTGACCAAATAAAAATAAAGATGATGTAAATTGTCAGAAATTATTTTACATATGGAGAAATGAATGGTACTTTATTTAAATATGGATGTTTGAGGTATTTTACAGAATTATGGATCTGTCAGAAAAGAGTTCTAACACGCAGGTAATCTGTTGTTGACGTGTCTACCAAAGACACAAACGCAACATGTCAATGCCAACTCAGCACGTATGCTGCGTGTAAACCTAGTCCAGTCACGTGTCCAATATCTGTGTAGCACGCAAGCTGCATGTTGGTCTCGACCGTCCACGTGTCAGCATCCTGCATAGAACGCAAGCTGCGTATTTCTCTCGGCCGTCCACGTGTCGCACATGCATCAGCATGCTACATGCGTGTTGCCACGTGTCGCGTCGCAAGAGGGAGGCCCCGCACCGGGAACAACAGCCATTAATGTGGGATATTGGGGGTTGGCAGCGGATATATAAAATGGTAGTGGGACTGTGATAGTTTTCATTATTTTTTTTTTAGAGTGACAAAGGAGTGGTTGGGTTTGGGATTTAGAAATGTTTTGAATTTGTTTTAAAGTTGAGTGAGATTAATATATTTATAATGGTACGTGATTATCCGTCTCTTGAAGATCATGTTATCAATTATTTGGGGCATCCTAATTATGTAAATTTATTATTTTTTATTAATTTATTAGTATTTACTTGATTAATATTAGTTTAATAGTTTGTATGATTATGATGTAGTTTTGTTTTCATATTTTTTGATAGAATATATAACTGATTAAATAATAAAATATTAAATCTTGTTCTGTCCTATTTTCTGATATTCATGAGATAAAATAAAATTGTCTCATAAAATTTTCACTGCTAAATTCAAACAGACTCAGACTGCAAGATTATTTTAAAAGGGTATGTTCAGTAACTTAAAAGAAAGCCATAGATTCAACCCCTCTTTTCTAAACCTTCTACAACCTTCGATTGATTGTAAATTCTTCAAACACTTAGAAACTTTATAAGTTCTAACAATATATGAGCATAAAATAAAGTCAATAGATTTTACTTTTTTCTTGTATGCATCTAAATATGAAGACTATCACTTCAAATATGATCAGAACTCCTACCCTAATTAGAGTTCTCTTCAAAAATTAAGCTAATAACTCGTATCAAAGTTTACTAGTTTGGCTCTCCCAATGAATCAACTCTTTAGTAATATTGTTGTTTTTATTCTTTTTTTTTTACCTACACTATCACCGTAGTCAACCCATTCTTTTTTTCTGCAACCTTTACATCCAATTCAACCTCTTCCTGTCATCATATTTTATATTAGAAATTTTAAAGAAAAATGAAATTAGATTTATGGAGAATACATGAATCAATTTAACTCAAATGAGTCAAATCCATTAATAAAAAACTAAAGATATTGAAACATGTAAAATAAAGAGAAAAACATATTTGAAAAATGATTTAGTTGTTGAGTAATACGATAGGTGAAATCAAGAGATATGATCAAACGAATTATAAGAGAGTAACAGAGTTTAGATCTATTAAAAATATATAAATATTCATGTTACCTCTTTCTATTCATGTAAATTTTTAAAAATGATTTAATGACATGATATTAGAATTTTGTGTCCAAAAAGTATAGAATTTTATCTTTGGTGAATTATAAATAAAAAAAATAGCATAAAACAAAAAGATAAAAACATGATGACATAAGTTATTTGTTATTCATGAATATTAAAGTGACATCTTTTCATGAATATATCACATAATTGAAGATTTAAAAGAAATAAAGAAAAATGGTAAGAATTTATACCAGATTATTAATAATAAGTCATTTTATAGATTAAGTCACAAACAAAACTCTTATGATGCATTTGAAAGAGAGATAAAGAGATAAAATTGAGAGCCTAAATTAAATTTGTGTATTATGTTTGATTTAAGATAAATATAAAAGTTGAAAGATAGATTTAGAATTTAAAAAGTTAAATGAGAGTATTTTTTTAAAAAAAATATTATAAAAATTTTAGTCTCAATTTCTAAAAATTTCTGTTTTTTTTTTGTGTCCCTATTTTTTAAAAATACTAAAATTTTTATTCCGACACTAAAATTTTAGTTTAAATTTTTAATCACCAAATATAATACCCAACTTAGTCTTCGAATGTCAGTCTCATTTGTCCCAAAAACCAAACTCAGTCTTATATACCTTAGTTACCTGGATAATCCTTTATTTTTTTAATTTGTTTTTAAGTAAAATATATTAATTTGTTTTTAATATGCATGTCAATAAACTATTAGGGAAAATAATTAAAGAGCAACAAAAGTAATGGTAAAAAAAATGCCCGGAGAAAAGATTATTACTATAAGTACTAAGAACATTGAGTGTAAAAAAAAGGCACTAAATTTGATCTACTAAAAGCTTTAATAATATAAGAAAAAACTTAATTATATTTTCTAAGAACATTCTGATATTCAAAACTCAAAAGCTGCTCCTTCAATAAGACACACAACACCTCATGAGCAATGCCAATAAAATTCTTTATGTGTAGAAAAGAATCATGTTTTTCACCCTAGTATTCACCTTTGATCTATTGAAAGGTTTAATAATAAAAAAAAGTATTGGGGAAGTGGGGAACAACATTCAATTAGCGAAGTTTTAACAACTATAATTAATATTTTTTATTTTTTTTAAAAAATAAAATCTAAATAATTAACATTAAAAAATTATAATATTAAAAATATATGTTTCTTAAGTTCATTGTCGATTTTTATAATCGTGGTATTAAAAAAATAATCATATTATGTCTACATTAAAAATAAAAATCATTCATTGTATAAATAATGTATTTATATTTAATATCTAATTTTAATGTGTAAATAATATTTTTATTTTTAAATAGATAGACTTTTGTTTCTTTGATTAATTCACTTTGAGCTTATTTGAATGACACCAAATTTATAAAAAAAAAAGGTTTTATCAATAAAAAGTATTTTTTAGTGAGTTTATAAAATTTTAATAATAAAAATAAAAATACTAAAAAAATAAAAAATATTTTTTTAAAAACTAAAATTTACATTTTTTTTATTTTTTTACTTAAGAAACAAATATTTTTAAAAGAATAAATAGTCAAATTAGTTTTTAAAAGATCACTCATTCTTCATTTCTTCAAATCGGTTTTCAAAGGTTTTTTTAAATCAAATTCCTTCTGTAAAGATTTTAAATTAGTCATGTTAGTCTTTCCGTCACTTTCATTGCTAACGACGTTAGAGTTTGTTGATGTGGTACGTTAAATAACATCACAATACACACCTAGTAGTCCTAATTGAGTATTAACATGATTAGTTTATGAAATTAAATCACATCAAACTCAAATTGAGTGATTCCAATACCTCAAAATTTTTTCTCAATTAGATTTTAATTTAATCTAATTTTATAAATTTATTATCTTAATAGTCAATTAAGATTTTTAGGTGTGTTATGATGTCACTTAAGGTGTCATATTAGCAAATTTTGACACCATTAATAAAGAAAGTGACCTAAAGAGTAACATGACTAAATTAAAATTTTTAAAGAACAAATTTAATTAAAAAAATCCGTCAAAAATCAATTTGAAAAATGTGTGATCTTTCAATGACTAATTTAACCATTTACTTATTTTTAAAATTATAATAAATAAAAAATATTATAGGAATCGGAAATAGTCAAATAGATACTATACTATATATAGTGCAGTGCCGAGCCTTTGCAGTCCGCAAGTTTCAAGTTTGTGAAGTTAAACCTGTTTGCCGCTGTGGCTGCGGCTAACCTCCGTTCAAGTTGTTATGGAGCAGCCTCATGATTATGACGAGAGGAAGCCTTTAAGAGTCACCAGCAACACCCCGAAACTGCTTGTCGTTCCGGATGAAATCCTCACAGAAATCTTGACGAGGCTTCCGGCAAGGTTACTTCTTCGTTTAAGGAGTGTGTGCCGTTCATGGAGAACTCTAATTTCCAGCTCCCAATTCGCCAACTACCATGTTCAACGTTCAATCGCCGCGGATCCAAGTTTGAGTGGGCCACGAGTTGCTTTTCATCATAGTTTTAAATTCAAATGCATCAAATTCGGAGATTTCTCCTTACGATCCTTGGTCGAGAACCCTTCCGAACCTACAGAAGTCGTTCTCTTCGAGGAGAGACCACATTGCCACGGAATTAATAGCTCTTGCAATGGATTGCTGTGCATGCATGGGGGTGCTGACAGCCTCAACAACAGTGTCATGTTGTGGAATCCCTATACTGGATTGACATCCCAATCGCTGAAAATTTGGGGTTTCATATGGAATTCCGGTTTCGGCTATGATCCTGTGAATGACAAGTACAAACTTGTTGCGGTTGTAAAGCAGATACAGGAGCGGAAACCCCAAACCAGAATTTATACATTTTGTCGGAACTCTTCTTCCATGAGAACAATTCAAGATATGCCGGGTGGCGTAGTTGGTGATAGAAAGGGGGTATTTGTGCCTGGCACCGCCACTCTTAATTGGGTTTGTCAGCATATGGAGTACTTGGTTATTTCCTTTGACTTGGTGAAGGAGACTTTTAGCGAGTTTTCTCTGTCTCTCAAGGATCCGGACAATAAAACCTTCGACTTCCCACAGTTATGTGTGCTGAGGAACTGCCTTGCAGCTTGTGTCAGCCATGATGAGAAGACTCATTGGTCTGTGTGGCTGATGGAAGAGTATGGAGTGCCTCAATCTTGGACTAAATTGGCCAGCATCTCCTGCCACCCGAGTCTATCTGGTCATCATTTACGCCCATTGTATATCTGGGAAAATTATGTTCTTATGGCGGCTGCAGCATATTCAAAGCTAGTTCTGTATAACTTAGATCATGACGGCTTTGAATTTCCTGTATTGGAACATACTCCTCCGTCTAACAAACTGGGATTGTACTTCTGTATTTATCACGAAAGCTTAGTTTCACCACCATATCGTAGCCTTCCAAGTACATCATCCCAGATCCAGTTAATCAAACCCTAACGGACAAGCTGTCTTCTGGATGGTTTGATTCTAGTAAACTCCTATGCCTTCTTTATGACTTTTGACTTTGAGAATTTATCTGTTCTTATTGCTTTTCTAATTTAGTGATTATTTATCTAGTTTTTTACAAAATTATACTACCTGTTATGATTATTGCCAATTTCATATTCACATGCCCAGACTGGGTTTGTAGGATTAACCATCATTTACTAGTGTTCCTTTGCACTTACAGTAAATTTATGCTTGTGATGAAGATCTGATCTTAGATTCAAACCTATTATTTTAGGGTAAAATTAAGGGGAGAGAATGTAATATGTAATTTAATGCGTACCATTTCCTTTTAATTTTGTTGTTTTTGGATCCAAAACTGGATGCTTTACCCGTTGAGCCAGATGAAATATACTGATAATTGGTACATGAATGATCCATACCATAGTATTGGCATCTTCAAATTATGGATTCATGGTCATAAATGATTCTTTTATGACTAAACAAAATCGAAATTAATATATTTTTATTTTTTTATTTTTTATTTCTTGTGATAAATAAATGATTACCAGCTTTCAGTGATCAACATACTAGGTAGTGGGAGAAAATGATGTATTGATACATTTGTTTTCTCTCTTGGTGGTCAAAGAAATAATATGAACTTCTGAGTTCTGAGGTACCAACCTGGTGATATAAGTTATCTGTTCTTGCTGAGTATTAAAGAATTGGAGCTTAAAACAAATGGAAGAGTTGAAACGAGATTTTAACAAACAAAACGATAAGCCATGTCACAAAGAAAAAGAGCTTTTATATTCTTAATTATCTAGATATCCCTTGTAGTTCTAGACCCTATTTTATGACGAACAGTCGCATTTGTCATGTTTTTTGCCAACTCTCACTTTTTTTTATATTAGCCCTCTAGCACTCCTCGGGAATAATTATTTACAAACTTTCATCGATTAACAAACTTAACCAACTCGTCTTGTCAAAGAATAATATGAACTTCTAAGGAATTAACCTGATGACATAAGTTATTTATTGTTCATGAATATTAAAGCGATATATTTTTTATGAATATATCACATAGTTGAATATTTAAAAGAAAAGGGGAAAATGGTAAGAATTTAAAGAGAGGCTTGTTAACTGCATCCAATGGTGAGGTGAGTGAGATTGATGTCACTGATATTGGAACAGTTGAAAGAAAGAAAGTGTTGCAAATGTTGGTAGGTACTGCTGAAAAGGATAATGAGAAGTTTCTGTTGAAGCTGAGGGAAAGAATTGATAGGTATATATAATATCCATTGTTAAAGCTTGTCTTCTCTTTTATTTTCTTCAACAGTTTTAAATTGCAAAACTTTCCTTTGAATATTTTCTAGAGTTGGAATCAATATTCCAACAATTGAAGCCAGGTTTGAGCATCTAAATGTTGAGGCAGAAGCTCATGTTGGCAGCAGAGCCTTACCCACGTTTTTTAACTTCATTGTTAATATAGTTGAGGTAAACCACGTGTGATTTCTAAATCTCTCTTTCCTTTGATGCTTCAATCAAGATTGTTGTTGGTTTTAGTTTGTGTAGGATTTGTACTTATTCTGAAATTTTTAATCTTCCAGAGTTATTTGAATTATCTTCATATCCTTTCAAGCCAAAAGAAGCAAGTGACCATTCTTAAATATACTAGTGGAATTGTAAGACCTTGTAGGTAAGAAGATAGGATTAGTTGGAATCCTGAAGCTCAAACTTTATTCATCTTCCTATTCACCACTACATTTTGTTTTCATTTTCAGGATGACATTGCTTTTAGGCCCTCCAAGTTCTGGAAAAACCACACTTCTTTTGGCTCTGGCAGGAAAGCTTGGTCTGGATCTTAAGGTTAAAGTGCTTCTTTCATGTTTTTCTTCATGTATGCATCAATCAGATAATCTAACCAAACCATGATTATTGCTCACCTTATATCCATTTTTTGCTGAAAAATATGTTGCAGGTTAGTGGCAGAGTTACCTATAATGGCCATGAAATGAATGAGTTTGTACCTCAAAGAACTGCAATATACATCAGCCAGAATGATGTTCATATTGGAGAAATGACTGTGAGGGAAACCTTGGCTTTCTCAGCAAGGTGTCAAGGGGTTGGTTCAAGATTCGGTTAGTCGAATTTTACCTTAATTGCCATGCCAAATATTTTCAAAATGCTGTATGGATATAAAAAATCAACCACTATATATATATATATATATATATAATATATATTTTTGTTAATGTTTTTGGGGGAACTTAGACCATGGTCATTTTTATTATTACCTTAGATTTCATGTTGAAGCATATTTCTAGGGACCATGCCAAATATTTCGTTGGTATTGCCATAGCCATATTTAAGTCATCATTATATTGTATTCCGATTTGTCCATGATTATTTTTGAACAAGCTAAGCGTTCTTATCAAGATCAGATCCTAGGCAACTCCGATGGCTATTAGCTATGCACGCACTTCTTTATTTTGTGATCATTCAAGATATGATATGTTGAAAACCTCACTGATGATAATGACTTTGGTTATGATGTTGGATTAATATTTTACCTCACTGATAATCCATTCCCCTGTTCTCTAGTTGTTTCTCCTTCTTGTCCATCAATCTGAAAGCACAAATTTCTCTCCTGAAAGCGCAGAAAGTTACTCTCTCTCTCTCTCTCTCTCTCTCTCTCTCTCTCTCTCTCTCTCTCTCTCTCTCTCTATATATATATATATATATATATATATATATATATATATTAAGATTTTCTTCTCTCTGTTTTACATTAAAACAGTTTTTGACTAATGAAATTTCTTAGGATCCTCTATTCGCTGTATGCCTGATTGCGAATCAAAATAATTTAACTAACAAAGTAAGCAATAAGTTCTTCTTTTTCTGGCTAGGTTTATATTCCCAGGCTCCCTTCGTTCTTTGTCTCAATGTTTCGGCAATAATAATTAGAACTAGATATTTAGCATTAGAAGAGGGATATAGAGCTAGCGTTAATTTTTTTTATTGCCTTTACATTATTATTGAGGAACCTTCAACATGGGATAGTAGTAGTTTAATTACTTTGATAGTAGTTGTTATTGTCTATTCGTAATATATATATCAAAAGCTAATTAAAAAAGCAATGATGGCTGTGAAAGATTTGGAGAATATATTATTAAGATTTCATTCCTATGAAAATATGTTGAGGTATCTGATTTGTTTGATAAACTGAATTTGGCAGATTACAAAAATTTAGGCTAGAGTGGTTATCCTTGTTTGTCTATATTCTTAGCAACGGGAGCCAGATTGAGTCAAGACCAACTTTGGAACAGGTAATAATTATTAGCATTTTAAGATTTGTGCTACTTGTTGATGAAAATTGTAAGGGAAAGTTAGGGAAGTTAGCAAAATTGTAAGGGAATATGAGTGAAATCTCTGAACCTTTTAAGAAGCTACAACTTGAAAGCCATTTAATAAGTTTGACATAACACTAAATGCTACTACTTGGACTTCAACTCAGAAAGAGCACATATAATGGTGAATTGGTGATTCTAACACTTTCTGAGTCCACTTTCTTTACTTTTACTACTATCTTTCATCCATTTTGTGCATTTGATTTTTCTTATTCTGACTCTGATTTATTTTTGTTCAAGTTGGTTTTTTTTACGGCAAATGAAGTAATTGTTTGAATGATTTAGTTTACTTTCTTTGAAAAATAAAAATAAATTACTTGTTTTTAGCATTTTATTCTATGGCCGCCAAGGCTTTTTTTTTTTGGCAGGAACATTTTTCTTGTTCAGAAAAATAAGGTCCTAAACAAATACTTGTATCATAAGGGAAATATGTTGATTATTGTTCATTAGAAAAACTATCTCATTACTCTGCTGATACAGTTTAAAGTATAAACTTGTGGATGTTATTAGTATGTGCTAAGTTATTGCCTAAGAGTGAGTTTATTTCAGGCTTTTGATAGTTCTTTGTAGTTGTAAATGACTTGAAATTGATATGTTAAAATTAATTAGTCTAGGTTATTTTTTATTTTTTGATGTCATTATTCTGATTCTTCTTGTTTGTTGGTGTTGTGATATTAATTTTGATTTTGTGGAACGGATTTGATACTGTTTTGAGTCTTTGATAATTGGTTACTAAGTTTTTGTAGAGGTTGAAGGTTATTAATTCAAGTTCTTTTTACACAAGAAAAAAGCAGGTTCATTTCTTTTCTTTTCTTTGCTTTATATGAACTTTGGTTGTTGCTTCGGTACCAAGGTTGTCTTGCCATGTAATGTACTCTCTTGCTGCTAACCTTCATTCCTTGAGTCATGGAAATTGATGAATTATTGCTGCTATATAGGCCATGTAATTGCAGTGCCAGTGAGGGAGAACCATCAAGCAGTGTTGCAAAGGCAAGCATTTCCTTTTGCTTTGTAACTTGGATCCTTGAGATTCTATTGTCCCTGGATACCTTTTTTGGGTGGCTGGATAGTGGCAGTGAAGTAATTGCAAGGACTTAAAAGTTCTGGATCTAAATAAACCATTGCTAATTGCAAGGACTTAAAAGCTCTGGATCTAAATAAACCATTGCACCTCACTTCGATGCTTATATCATTTAAGAGAGATAAGCCTAATCTGCCATTCGTCTCTTGTATTCCTTGTGTAGTTTAGCCTCCCGAAATTCTAAACTTGAATAGGTTAATATTAATAGTGGAATATTTTGATCATTTGAAGACGGTAATAACACTAGTTTATAATTTTGTGGAGATAGAGTACAATAATAAATAATAATATTTTATAGCTTATAAAAAAATTTTATAAGTAAAAATAAGGGCAAATCACTATATTAAACTAAGAGAAGAAAAAATTTACACAAATAAGTCAAATGAAAAACTGCTTCATGAATCTACCAATAGCCATTTTTATATAGTTCGAATCTACTCAATTCGACTCCATTTACATATAATTCGAATTATACACACATGCACACACACTAATTCGAATTAACCTGATTCGAATTACACATACAGTAATTCGAATTAGGGTGATTCGAATTACACCCTGATTTATTAAAAAATTTAATAATTTATTAAAAAAATAATTAAAAAATTAAAAAATATATATTTTATTTCATGTATTAAAAAAAAACTAACAAAATATTTAATTACGAGACTTCTTTAAAATATTAATGAGTTATCAATTCAAATTCCATACAATACACTTTTGTCCATTTTTAATAGTTCATAAATATTTTTTAATAAATTTTTTTAATGAATTTATTTAAATTATACTACAAAAAATATTTTATTCTATGCAAAACAATTTTAAAAAAAATGGCTTAAAAAATGTTAGGAGTACTATAAAAATTTGTAATGTTCTAATGACTTAGGTAAATACATGCATGTACTAAATAAAGTACTCTACATAGTCAATAATAATTTAGAAATTAAAGAAAATATTTTATTCCATACAAAACAATTAAAAAATATATTTTATTTATTTTTCCACACATATTTCCTGTCATTATATTGCCATTAGAATCCTCATATATTTCTAATTTCTCAACCTAACCTTCACAAATTCTAACACAATCTTCATATAATTTTACTTGAGATATGTATCTATTTTTTGTGATTTGTATAAGTGAGTCAATATATATAAATGGGTAATAGACGTATCAGTACAAGTTTTATTATTGACTAATGATAACTCTATTTATATTAATATAGAGAGTAAATCAAATAAATATTTAAATTATTGGTCTCTAAAATTTGAAAAAAAATATTATTCTTCGTTATAAATATGTTTATTATAATTTTTTTTAATTTTTAAAAGTTGTTTTACCAAAACACAATTATAGTACTTGTACTTATTAAAAGCTATTTTTAATGTGATTATACAATACTCTTCTGCCCATTCTTAATAGCTCATGAATATTTTTTAATAAATTTATTTAAATTATACCACAAAAAAATATTTTATTGTATGCAAAATAATTTAAAAAAATATTTTTTAAGCTATTTTTTTAAAATTATTTTGCATAGAATAAAATATTTTTTTAGTATAATTTAAATAAATTCATTAAAAAAATTTATTAGAATTTGTTTTTTGTAGTATAATTTAAATAAATTCATTAAAAAAAATTATTAGAATTTATTACGAAAAGGGAGTAATAATGAGATTTTTGTTTGGCTGATTTGCGTAATATCAAGGGAGTAATAATGAGATTTTTGTGTAATAATGAGATTTTTGTTATCAAGGGAGTAATAATGAGATTTTTGTTTGGCTGATTTGCGTAATATCAATCTCCCCTTGGCATATATGTGATTTTTTACCCTAAAAACTTACTAACAAAAACAATAACAAAAGTAACAAGAATTATATGTAGCATTTACCTCATAAAAACTTACTAACAAAAACAATAACAAAAGTAATAAGAATTAAACTTAATTGTGGATCAATTTCCTAACAAAGGAAAAGACCCTCTAAAAATTGGCGTATGCCACTTTATGCAACGTGCACACGGTATTCTTTAGTAAAAGGCGAAAGAATAGTTCGCTCTGTGCACAATGCGTGGCTGCGTGCTCTAAGATGGATGTATTTAGTGGATTTTATATTGGTCCTCTTATCCAAAACATAGGTAATATCTCCGATGTAGGACTTCAAATGACAAAGATATTCATTTGTTCATGGTTGTACACGTTATTTGTGACATAAAATGTCTCACTCTGACTTTCTACAATAATTAGAAGTTGAACTTCAATGCTTCTCTCATAACATCAACATTGTGCACCGTTTTGAAACTAAAACACTATGTTCAAGATTTAGAGAACTGGCCAATCATCTGAAAATTTTTTTGCTTTGAAATTTAACATATTGTATATCAATAGGCTGCAATTGTACGTGAAATGAAGACAAAATCACAACTTTCCTGTGTAAAGTGAAGTTCTGTTGTATCTAATTAGTGCAAAATGTAAACCAACTGAATGAAACAGGAATTTAATTGAGAAGGGGCTCCAAGTACAACTGTACAAGCACATATCTTACATACATAAGATGTTCGTTTATGACTGTGTGTGCACTTATTTATCTGTGCAATATCATAAGAATTTAGCTAATATCATATTAAGAGTATAATAACAAAGAATTTGAAATTTTTAATAGTATAATAATAAAAAAAATTAAATTTTTAATGTAGTCAATTTGGTATTTTTAACTTGGTTAACAAAACCTATATCATAAATCACTGTATTACTCAATTTAATTACTTTAAAATAATTTTTTTATAACAAAAAAAATCCCTATTAGCAGAGGTGAAATAATAGGCCAAAAGAGATTATTCAAGCAATAACAAAATCAAAGAATGAAAAAGTATTTTGACTAGTTTAGTTCTGCTAAAAAGTAAACTAATTAGGGAATTGAATTTAGATATTGAAAAAACAGACAAACTGTAACACATAAAACAAGAATTTTACTTACATGGAGAGGCTCTTTAAAAAATTGGGATAGACTACTCTAAGCAATGTGTGTACGGTATTCTTAGTAAATGACGAAAGAATAATTCGCTCTGTGCCCACTGTGTAGCGTGATTTGTGATTCAAGCCTATCCTAACTCTTATATGAGCAGTCATGTCAAAACCAAAGCTAAACTCTTTGGTGTGGCACCTTAACAGACAAAGATATTTAAGGTGTGTTTGGAAAATGTGTTAAAAAAAAGGGCAAAAAACGTATATGTGCCAAGTTGGGTTGAAAATTACCAATTCTGATACATCAATCCACCAAAGGATAAATTAATGTAATTCGAATCAATACATTTTGAATTAGATATCAATGTAATTCGAATTGATATAATTCGAATTATTCCCAAGTAACGTGCCTAAGTAATTCGAATCAATATGCATCGATTTAAGTTAGAGTAGTTCGAATTTAGTCAATTCGAATTACTAGCATCAGCTGCATAAAGAGGAAGTTCGAATCAAGTAGTTTCGAATTACTATTGTTTTCTAAGCAAGAGTAATTCGAATTGATATGATTCGAATTATATATATATATAGTGCGAATGAACTTGATTCGAATTACTAAGAAGGAAAGCTCTATATATACGATGTGTACGTGAGTTGCTCTCAATAGAGGGGTAAGATGGCTAGTGAGGATAGTTTTCTAGTGCTGGTTCACCACAGAGGATCGATTAAGAGAAAAACTCGATCTGGTGTGAAGTTCACCGATAAGGATCCTCTCTGTATTATCGTGAGGTCAACGACGAGCTATGATGACCTTGTTAGCTCTGTACTGCTGAAACTTGGTCTGGAGGGTCTGAAAATGGTTAAGAAGTTTTTCTATCGCATTCCAACGACGGTCCTCCAAGATACCGTGAAGTATGACTGTTTCACGATCGGAAGTGATGAGGACTTGCAGGTCATGTATCATTGTCGCCGGCAGTTTCCCGAGGTGAGGACACCAGAGCTGTTGGCAAAGTTGGTTGATGTGGTATCCAGCTCGGGGGGTTCGAACCGGAACACGAACACTTTAGCCACGGTGGCTAGTTCTAGCTCGAGACCTGCCATTGCTTCTTCCTCCGTCCCTGTGTACGAGCCACCGACCCAGCCTGTCGCCTCCCCTTCGTTCGCTGTTGATCTCAGTGGCAATATCGGCGACGAGGTTGGTACAGGGGAACATCTTCCGACCTCAGTACATTGTGCTACACCAGCTGGTGTTGGAGACGGATTGTTTGATGATCCAGATGACGATGATGTTGAGCCGGATCTGATTGCTGACGATAGTGGCGATGATCTCGCAGCGAGTGACTCGAGAGGGGCTGCAGGTGGATCTAGTTCTGGCACACAGCAGTACCCATCCCATTTTTCATCATTGGACCTGGATGCCATGGGGCAGAACGGGCTTCCTGGGCAGGCTGCTGGCTTTGGCGCTAGAGATGTGGATGGGTCTGCTGGTATGACAGAGTTCCAGGTTGGTCAACAGTTTCAGGATAAAGATGAGGCCCTGTTGAGTGTGAAGACTTACAGCATCCGCCGAGGGGTACAGTACATGGTGGTTGAGTCTGACTATCGCCGGTATGTGGAAAAGTGTTCTGAGTTTGGGAATGGGTGCACATGGTTGATTCGGTTGAGTCTTCGGCAGCGCAAGGGCATCTGGGAAGTGAAACGGTACAACGGACCGCATACGTGTCTCGCCACCTCTATCTCCAGCGACCATAGGAGTTTGGATTATCATGTGATAGCGACATTCATTATGCCAATGGTGAGGGCTGATGCATCCGTCAACATCAAGGTGCTCATAAATGCCACGGCCGCAAATTTTGGATTCAGGCCGACGTACAGGAGGGTCTGGATGGCGAAGCAGAAGGCTGTTGCCATCATCTATGGTGACTGGGATGAGTCGTACAACAAGCCCCCTAGGTGGGTGTTAGGAGACCATGCCTGGTTCAGTAGCAGTCCTTCGGACATGCCCAGTTCGAGTTGGGGGCCAGTTGGACGAGTCTCATGCTTATTTTCATAGGTTGTTCTGGACGTTCCCACCTTGTATTGAGACATTCCGTCATTGCAAGCCGTTGGTGAGTATTGACGGCACCCATATATATGGTAAGTATGGCAGAACGTTGCTAGTCGCAATTGCACAGGACGGGAACTCCAACATACTCCCTGTGGCATTTGCACTAGTTGAGGGTGAGAATGCTGATTCGTGGTCCTTCTTTCTCTCTCACCTCCGTCAGCACGTCACACCGTAGCCAGGTCTTCTAGTTATTTCGGACAGCCATAACGGCATCAAGGCCGCGCTTGAGGCTCCTGATGGGGGATGGCTACCTCCAGCTGCATACCGGGCATTCTGCATTCGACACGTAGCAGCAAATTTCGCCCTCACCTTCAAGGGCAAAGACGCTCAGAGGCTTCTTGTGAATGCCGCATATGCGAAGACCGAAGTGGAGTTTGATTACTGGTTTGACATTCTGCGGTCTGAGAATCCGGCCATGTGTGACTGGGCGAACAGGATTGAGTATTCGTTGTGGACACAGTATTGTGATAAGGGGCGCAGATTCGGGCACATGACAACCAATATCTCTGAGTGTGTGAACTCAATCCTTAAGGGTGTGAGGAACCTCCCTGTGTGCTCGCTGGTGAAGGCCACATACGGCAGGTTGGTTGAACTATTTGTCCGCAAGGGGAGGGAGGCCGAGGCCCAGCTAGGTATCGGACAACAATTCAGTCAATACCTGGTAAAGTGTATCGCGGCCAATCTGAAGACGGCTAGGTGCTTCACGGTGACTGTATATGACAGGGATAACTCGGAGTACACCGTGGCAGAGACGACTCCGACTGGTTCGTTCTCACTGGGTAGCTACAGGGTCTCACTAGCTTCGCAGACATGTGATTGTGGCTACTTCTAGGCACTTCATTTTCCATGTCCGCACGCATTGGCATGCTGTGCCTACTCACGTGTTACTTGGCAGCCATACGTCCACCAGGTTTATCGACTTAGTTCGATTTTCAGTGTATATCGGATGTGATTCACACCTCCCATCCCGGAGGGTTTCTGGCCACCTTATGACGGGCCAACCGTTATACCGGACCCGAATATGAGGCGTGCAAGGGAGGGTCGTCCGCGGTCCACTCGGATACGGACCAATATGGATGAGGCAGATCCGAACCAGCCCAAGAGATGTGGCCTCTGTAGGCAACCCGGACACACTCGCCGGAGTTGGCCACAAGCCGGAGGAACCAGTCATGCAGGGTGAAATGAATAGTTATGTCTGGATTTGTGTTCTATTTTGTATTAGTTTGACCATCTGTACTTGTTTTCTAGAAAAAAGATGTACTTTGTTTGCTAAATAGTAAGTTTTCAGTGTTGAAATATCCGTCTCGTAGAAGACATGTATGTTAAATGTGTTAACTATTATGGAAATAAAATACATAAGATCAGGAAATAACATATACCAAATTAAAATACAAATTAAAATACATAAGATCAGGAAATAAAATACATAACATCTGATGGACTAACAAATTAAAATACAACACCGATAACAAAACGATATAACATACAACAAAGATCAGGAAATAACATATACCACGATACACAAATCATCTAAAGAGGTGCGACCCCGTGCCACAACGGCGTGGAACTCGTGTCCGGTGACCTCGCCGGATAAGGGGCTCCTCATCCTCGATCTCGTCCTCCTCGTCCTCCGGGGGTGGCTGGGCAGGCACCCTAGACTGGACATGTATGGGTCTGGACGAGGATGGTCTGGCGACTGAATGTGACGCACCAGTATGTGCGGATGCTGGGGTCCCACCCAAGGCGAAAGGCTGAACTGGGCCCACAGAGGGAGGCTCATTCAGATCGACATCTAACGCTGTCTGTGTCCCCGACGTCTGTCCCCGTCGACGGGATGCCTCATCCTCCTGCATGATGGTGGTGATATCATCTAGGAAATGTGATCCACCAAAATCCACGTCAATCCCATCACCGGCAAGAAACTTTGAAAACATGGATCCGGGAATCACCCATGGCGTATTCTCCTGATGTGGCTGGTCATCAGTCGGAACACCAACGAAGTAATCTCCGAGAGGACCCTCTCCCAGCCCGGTGTCAGCATGGCTCGATGGATCTCCCATATCGGATCCATACCACTATCCACCTAGTCCACCATGAGAGGGCCTAACACCACCCACTGCAGCCCCCCCTCCATCGGCATGATCACCACGATCAGGCATATCCTGCCCAGGAGCAGCCCCCCTCCTCCTGCCTCCACGCCCTCGTCGTCGACCACCGCCCCTCCCGGCTTCCTCACCCTCCTCCATAGCCTGGTCCAGCCATCTCCACTCACGATGGCTACGACGTGTCCCGACTCGAGCTCTCCTCTCAACCCGATGCTTGTCAGGAACGTCGTCAACTCGGTCCATATCTGGAACTCGGCCGGCACCCCTCTGCGTCGCCTCAACCGGAATAGGAATACCTCTCGGATCCCCCAAGTACATCTCAGGTGACAAGAACCTCTTTCCATGCTGATGCCACCAAACCAATAACTCATGTGAAGGTCCCGGGTCAGCAACAACATCGAACCGCAACACGTGCTCCGCACGTGTCTCCCAATAAAAGTGCCAGTGCTGTAAATGGGACGGGAACCAACGGTCACCACCTCTCCCGTCCTTTGACATCAAGAAGTCGATGTTCAGGGCGGGATGCAGGGGAGGCTGTACGCCGCCGAACTGCGGCCACACTCTATCAACCTGATGCCACTCAACCACCGCAAAATATATCAGGGACGTCACACACCGCCATAACATCGTATGCCTAGGCTCCAAGACCTCCGGATGAACCACCTGGAGGACATCGGGTGTGCTATAGGGCATCCATATAAACTGAAAAAAGCAAATCAAATCCATTTGACGAATTCGTTAAACCGTATAAACTGAAAGAAGCATTAACTATACATATGAGATTAGCGTACTTACATCCCGAGCCTGTAACAAGTCGATCTTCAATCGAGCCATCTGCACCCGAGGTCCCTTCTCGCTAATCTCAGGATTGTAACCTGACCACCTGCATAAGAAATTAAAGATGCTACTGCATTAAATGAGTGATTCTAAAAGGCATAAAATTGCATGAGAAATTGACAATAAATAAAATAAAGAAAAATAGTTCAATACGATAGTGGTACCTCGAGGCAAGGGGCCAGCTAAAGGCATCATACCCAGCAGGCCTAAAACCAGAAAAACGCCAAAAGATCAAAGACTGAAGTAACTGTAACGGCCCAGCTAACTTCACTACATGTCTGTTGGCCACTCGGCACATGCACCGGTACAACCATGCTAGTGCCGCCGACCCCCAGCTATAGCCACCCATCTCCTCAAGCCTAGCCACAAACAATAACCATTTGATGTGAATACGATTGCCGGACTTGTCGGAAAACAGCTGGGTGCCCAACAACATCATGATATAGGCACGGGCAAAGCGCCTGACCGTCTCCTCATCTGCCCCCTCGGGGCACTCTGCAAAAGTCTCCTGGAACCAGGTACAGTTCACTGCGAACTTTTGTATTTGGTTCGCGGGAGGTAACACACCAAGCAACTCATGGAACCACTGCCAAGCTGGCCTGCCACCCTCTATGTATACGTGAAAGTCTGTCAGGCAACCACTGACGTAATGTCCGTCTACTAGCAATCCCAACTGGTACGCGACGTCCTGAAGTGTGATGGTGCACTCGCCGAACGGCATGTGAAACGTGTGCGTCTCCGGACGCCACCGCTCTACGAATGCACTGACAAGGGGCTCGTCCAATCGGAACCATATGTCGTTCAGTCTCGCAAGATGGTATAGTCCGGCCATCTGCAAGTACGGAACGTACCTCTCATCAAGTCGCATCCCCTGCTGCCGCCGCATGCTCGATATGCAACGCCGGGGCTGCGCATTACATGGATCGCATAATTAGAACGATTTACAATACCACTAACGGATAAAATTCACGACGCTAACAAGTAACAAATTAGAAAAATACCACTAAATTCCACATGCAAAAGCAAACTCTACTAAACTGCTAGCAAAACCCTAAGCAAATCCGCATACTCAAACCGCATCCAAAAAATTAGAAAAATAAACCACATGCAAATCCACTTACGAAAACTACGGGCAAAACCAATCATCAAACCACTCATTAAACCACGGACAAATCCACTTACAAAAATCATGGGCAAATCCACTTACATAAACCGCATGCACTACAACTAACCCAAACCACTGACATAAACCGCCAATAAAACCGCATTTAAAACCGCTATCATAAACCACTTGAAATACCGCTTTCATAAACCACTAACATATACAAATATAATAAACCACCATCATAAACCACTAACCTCGTCGTTGATCACCCCGGCTATATGAGCGACTCCATCCAGTCGATACAGCCTTCCCGGATCGTCCCCCATCGCCTAAGTTTGCCGCTCCAAACTTTCTCGGGCCGGTTTTGGGTCGTTTTCTCTGGGATTTTGTGGGGTATGAGATTGAAAAACTGATTTGAATGAACTAGGTTCGAACTCCTTATATAGGGCATTCACTTGTAATTCGAATCAACTAGTCTCGAATTACCTTTTGTTGCGAAATGCGAGTAATTCGAATCAACTCGTTTCGAATTACAACTTGTTGCGATTTGTACGTAATTCGAATCAATTCGATTCGAACTTCCTAAAAATAACGTCTACCTACTAATTCGAATTGATTTAATTCGAACCATGCATCCTTAATTCGATGCTTATTGATTCGAACTACATTCGAATAATGGTTGGTTATAATTCGAAATATATCAATTCGAATTATGTGGGATTGTAATTCGAATTGTATTGATTCGAATTACATTATTTTGTCCTTTGGTGGATTGATGTATCAGAATTTCGTTTGGCTGATTTGGGTAAATTTCACCTGCCCTTGGCGCATTTTAGTGTTTTGCCCTAAAAATAATGTATCAAAAGAGAAAAAATATTACAGAATGAAAAAGTAATTGGTGAAAAAAATAAGATTCGATTCTAGAATATATGATTTTTTTACCGTGAATATGTATGAAATACAAAAATAGTTAAAATAAAAAAAATAAGATTGTATTTTTTAATAAATTGAAGTAATATTCACGATTATATAATTGATGGTGTGCATATAACTATTAAATAATAAATTGTAAGAAAATATTAATAGAAGTATTAAATTTGATATTAAAATAAAAATAGAAATAATAAATAAAATTTTGAGATTTAAAATAAAAATATTTAAGATTAAGAAAAAAATGAAGAGAAAATTTTGATAAACAACTATTCAAATGGTAACATACTAACATGACAATAAATTGAATCAAATGACGTATATTTAAATTAATTGAATTAAATAATTGATATAACAAATTAATTATAATTGTTTGTCTCAATAAAATAAGTTAAATAAATAAAAATATCATATGAATATCTCATATAAAAATTATAATATTTTTAAAAATTATTAATCAAAATACATAAGACGAAAAATATTAATACAAATTAAACAAAATCAATTTATTTAAATAAATAATTAATATAATTAATTAATTATAATTAATGTAATTAAAAAATATTAAATTATTTAATATTTATCTCAATCAAATTAAATAAAGAATTAATTATAATATTTTTAAAAATTATTAACAAAAAAATATAAAATAAAAAAATTAATATAAATTAAAATAAAATTAATTCATTTATTTCAATTAAATTAAATAATTAATATAATTAATTAGTTATAATTAATGTAGTCAAATAAAATATTAAATAATTTAATATTTGTTTTAATTAAATTAAATAAATAATTAATTATAATATTTTTAAGAATTATTAATCAAAATAAATAAGACGATAAGATTAATGTAAATTAAAATCAAATTAATTCATTTATTTCAATTAAATCAAATAATTAATATAATTAATTAGTTATACGTAATATAGTCGAATTAAATATTAAATCATTTAATATTTATTTTAATTAAATCAATCAATTAATTAATTAATATATTTAAATGAATCAAATAAAACAAATAAAAAAATATATTCATAAATATGTTACGTGGGTCGTGGGCTATGTTATTCAAAAATGAAATAATCAGTATTAAGTACCATTTTAAATTATAAGGATTAGTAAAACAATCCACCCATCTATATAATCCCGTTATTCTCCTCATCCGCGAGAGTGCCGTCGTCCCATCGGCGCAGCCCTCCTCCCCCACCACCGCCGCAAACTCGAGCAGTAACACTCTCCCTTCAAGTTGTTATGGAGCAGCCTCATGATTATGACGAGATGAATAGGAATCCTTTGAGAGTCACCATAAACGCCCCGAAACGGCTGCTGTCTTCGACGGTAACGCCATCGCAGCCGCCGTCAGTCCTTCCGGATGAACTCCTCACGGAAATCTTGCTGAGACTTCCGGCAAAGTTACTTCTCCGTTTACGGGGTGTGTGCCGTTCATGGAGAACCCTAATTTCCACCTCCAATTTTGCGAAAGAACATGTTCAACGTTCAATCGCCGCGGATCCAAGTTTGAGTGGGCCACGAGTTGCTTATCATCATAGTTGGAAATACAAACACAACACATTCGGAGATTTCTCCTTACGATCCTTGTTTGAGAATCCTTCCAAATCTACAGAAGTCGTTCTCTTCGAGGAGAGACGTAGTCACAGAATTCTTGGATCTTGCAATGGATTGCTGTGCTTGCATGAGGGTGTTGACACCCTCAACAACCATGTCAAGTTGTGGAATCCCTGTACTGGATTAACATCCCAATCGCTGAAAATTTGGGGTTTCATGTGGATTTCCGGCTTCGGCCACGATCATGTGAATGACGAGTACAAACTTGTTACCACTGTATATCAGAAACAGACAAAACCTCATACATCTGCCACCATAATTTATACATTTTGCCGGAACCATTCCATGAGAAAAATTCAAGATATCCCGTTTCGTAGCATATATGGTGATGGTAAAGGCGTATTTGTGCCTGGCACTGCCACTCTTAACTGGATTCGTCAGCATGGCGCTCGGGATTTCATGGTTCTTTCCCTTGACTTGGTGAATGAGACTTTTAGTGAGTTTTCTCTGCCCCCTAAGGATCCAGATAATAAAACCTTCTTCTTCTGTGCTGAGGAACTGCCTTGCAGTTTGTTTTAAGCATGAGAAAACTCATTGGTCTGTGTGGCTAATGGAGGAGTATGGAGTGCCTCAATCTTGGACTAAATTGGTTACCATCCCCTGCCACCAGCGTCTAGCTGGTGATCATTTATGCCCATTGTATATCTGGGGAAATAATGTTCTTGTGACGGTTGCATCATCTAAAGAAAGAGTTCTGTATAACTTGGATAATGAAAGCTTTGAATTTCCTGTATTGAAACCTACTACTGCTACTTTGTCTCTCTCAAAGGGATTGGAGTTCCATATTTATCATGAAAGCTTAGTTTCACCGTCGTTTGGTGGCCTTCGAGGTAGCTCATCCCGAATCCGGTTGATCAAAGACTAGTGTAGAAGCTCTCTTCTAAATGGTCTGATTGTTTTCAACTCCTTATGCATTCCTTTTGAGTTTTGAGAGTTCATCTGTTCTTGCTTTTCTAGTTTAGTGATTTATTTATCTAGTTTTTTACAAAACTATACTACCTGTTATGACTATTGCCCATTTAATATTTACATGCCCAGGCTGAATTTGTAGGAATGACCATCATTTACTAGTGTCCCTTTGCACTTAAAAGTATAATTTATGCATGATGAAGCTTTGATCTTAGATACAAACCTATTATTTTAGGGTAAAATTAAGGGGAGACAATGGAATATGTAATTTAATGCCTACCATTTCCTTTTAATTTTGTTGTTTTTGGATCCAAAACTGGATGCTTTACCAGTTGAACCAGAGGAAATATGCTGATAATTGGTGTATGAATGATCCGTACCATAGTATTAGGATCTTCAAATTATGGATTCAAGGTCATGAATTATTCTTTTATGACTAAACAAAAATCAAAATTAATACATTTTTATTTTTTATTTTTTATTTCTTGTGATAAATAAATGATTACCAGCTTTCAGTGATCAACATACTAGGTACTTGCCTACTAGGTAGTGGGAAAAATGATGTATGGATACATTTTTTTCTCTCTTGGTCAAAGAAATAATATGATATGAACTTCTGAGTTACCAACTTGGTGACAAAAGTCATCTGTTATTGATGAATGATGAGTAATTGAGTATTAAAGAATTGGAGCTTAAAACAAATGGAAGAGTTTAAACGAGGTTTTAACAGGCAAAACGATAAGCCATGTCACAAAGAAAAAAAGTAGTTGTAGACCCTATTAAAATCAAAATTAAATCCACTTCTGCTATTGATACATTTTTTTTCGTCTTAGGTCAAAGAAATGATATAAACTTGAGGTACCAACCTGGTGACATAAGTTATCTGTTATGAGTATTAAAGAATTGGAGCTTAAAAGAAATGGAAGAGTTTAAACGAGATTTTAACAAACAAAACCATAAACCATGTCACGGAGAAAAAAACTTTCATATTCTTAATTATCTTGATATCCCTTGTAGTTGTTCCATGCAAATTGAAATTCAAACTCTCAATACTTACTTAAAAAGATGAGTGAATTGACTGTTGACTAACTCCACTTGATTCTATTTATTGACCAACCCTCGTGTTTGTCATGTTTTTGCCCAACTCTCACTTTTTTTTCTTTTTTGGACCAATATTAGTCCTCTAGAATTTCTAGTATATATATATATTAGCACTCCTCGTAAATAATTATTGAGAAAGTCTAGAGGGCCAGCAGTTTTATTAAAAGTTGGTCAGCAATTAACCATCAAATGAGTAATCCTATACCATTGGATGTCATCTCCCACCATTAAAAACATATATGATGGCTAATTGATGGCTACGTATCACAAATTATGCTGCCTCTAGCACTCCTCATAATTATTTATAATTTTCAGCTACTATTGGGAGATGACAAAAACAATGCGGGGAGAAAAGATAATTATTAATTACTATATTTTTTTGGTGACTAATTATTAATTACTATAAGTACTAAGAACGTGGGATGTGAAAAAAGAAATAGCCACTAAATTTGATTTTGATCTACTAAAAAATTTAGGATTTATTTAAGTGAGTTTTTTAAAATATTTTTTAAGTTTTTTTTATGAAGGATTTTTTTATAAAAATAAAAATAATTTTATATTTAGATATCTCATAAAAAAATCTTTTATCTATTAATTATATTTAGATACAATAATATAAAAGTATTTTTTTATTTATTATGTGTAAATTTTTTTTTAAAAAAATCTTTTAAAAAAATATAAATTATAATATTTTAAAAAAGATTATTTTTTATTTTTTTAGTATTTTTACTTTTATTACTAAGGACTTATTTGGACGTCATTTTTAGAAAAAAAAAATTTTAATATCTTTTTTAAAAGATATTTTACAAAAAATAAAAGTGATTTATATTTGGATATCTCATATAAAAAAATCTTTTTATCCATCAAATATATTTGGATAAAATAAGATAAAAATATTTTTTTATTCATTTATTATGTAAAAAATATCTTTTTAAAAGAAAAAAGATCTTTAAAAAAATATAAATTGTAGCTTTTTAAAAAGATAATTTTTTTTATTTTTAGTACTTTTATTTTCATTATTAAAGATTTACTAAACACACTAAAAAATAAAAAAAAATCTTTTTTATTGAAAAAAGATTTTTTATCGATTTAATAACGTACAAACAAACACTAAAAATTTATTAAACATACTAAAAAGTAAAAAAATAAGATCTTTTTATATCAACTTAACAACATCCAATAAACATTTAATAATACAAATTAAGTTCATTGTATAAATTTTAAAGTCGTCTTAAAAAAAAGTGGATGCATAATTTGGAATTCAAAATTCATATAGAGCACAAACAACCAATTTTAAAATTTGATTCTCAAATAGATAGATTTTTGTTTCAGATATTAAAAAGATAATAAGATATATTTTTGAATCTCTATTTTATTTCATTCTTTTTTTCAAAACTCAAAACACAGGCGTTGGCGTTATATCGCGGGAAAGGAACTGGAAGAAATAAATAGCGCCGAGCTGCCAAGTTCGTGAGGCAACGTTTTCGCCATCGCCGCCATCGCCATTCTCCACCAACCTCCGCCGAAATCCAAATAGCGTTAATCTCCCCTTCAAGCAGTTATGACGCAGCCTAGGGATTATGAGAAGAGGAACAGGAAGCGTTTAAGAGTCACCAGAAACGGCCTGAAACGGCTGCTGCCTTCAACGGGAACCTCATTGGGGCCGCTTTCAGTCCTTCCGGATGAACTCATCAGAGAAATATTGCTGAGGCTTCCGGCGAGGTCGCTGCTTAGGTTTCAGAGTGTGTGCAGTTCATGGAGAACTTTAATTTCCAGCTCCCAATTCGCCAACGACCATGTTCGTTTAATCGCCGCTGATCCAAGTCTTAGCCATCCACGAGTTGTTTATCATGGTTGTTGGTTCTACAGATACAAAAAATTCGGAGATTTCTCCACACGGTGCTTGTTCGAGAACCCTTCCCAACCTACTGAAGTTGTTCGCTTCGCGGGAAAAAGTAGCCACGAAATTATTGGCTCTTGCAACGGATTGTTGTGCTTGCAAGACATTACTGTCATGGATAACTTAATCATGCTATGGAATCCCTGTACTGGATTGACATCCCAACCGCTGGAAATTCGGGGTATCATAGGAGTTTGCGGCTTTGGATATGATCATGTGAATGACGAGTACAAGTTTGTTGCGGTTTTAGAACAGGAACCGCTTAGAATTGAAACCAGAATTTATACATTTTGTCCAAACCCTTCTAGGAGAATCATTCAAGATACAGCGTTTAAAAGGATAATTGGTAATGGTAAAGGGGTATTTGTGCCTGGCACCGCCACTCTTAATTGGATTCATTGGCATGGCTTGGTTCTTTCCCTTGACTTGGTGAAGGAGACTTGTAGTGAGTTTTCTCTGCCTCTCAACCTCAAGGCTCCGGAAAATAAATCCTTCGTCTTTCCACACTTATGTATGCTGAAGAACTGCCTTGCATTTTGTTGCAGCCATGAGAAAACTCAGTGGTCTGTGTGGCTGCTGAAGGAATATGGAATGCCTCAATCTTGGACTAGATTAGCCACCATCCACTGTCACCACTCACTGCTTACTGGTGCTGAGTTACACCCATTATATATCCGGAGAAATACTCTTCTTATGGCGGTGGCATCAACTTCAAAGATAGTTTTGTATAACTTGGATGATGGCAGTTTAGAATTTCCTCTACTGAAACCTACTCCTGCAGATGTCCCAATGGGATTGTGGTTCTATATTTATCATGAGAGCTTAGTTTCACCATCATATCGTTGTCTTCGAAGTAGCTCATCCCAAATCTGGTTGATCAAACCTTAGTGTACAATCTCTCTTCTAAATGCTTTCATTCTTGTCAACTGATTCTTGTGATTATTCAAATGACATAACTCTGCCAAACTATGCCCTTTCTCAGATTTCACAATGTATACACTTAATGTTCTCAATTCACACAGTTTGTGAATGTCTAGACATAGTGAATCACAACCACCAAGGATAAGATGCCGGAGATTTTGTAAGCGAGTCAAGTTTTTCGGCAGACTATAAAGCTTCCCACAATTCATTAGTTTCAAGATTTCCAATTTATGCAAACTGTAAATAGAATCAGGAATGGTCTTAATATCTAGAACACAAAGCCCAAGATATCTCAAGTGGCTGAGTGAAGGAAATTTGGAAAATCTGTAACACAAAACTCGAAGAGAACTGTTTCTTGGAAGCCAATCATAGTTGTTTTGAAAATAACCATCCCATTTCAACTGATATAATGTCCTCAAGGAGTCAATTTTCTCACATGCTCCCTTTTCTATTGGTGTTTCAGTTTGGCCACCACACTCAAAACCTATATGATGTGTGTTTCTTGGCAAGTCAATCAGGTTTGATTTCTCTAGAAACATACATTCTTGCTCAGCAATTCATTGAGCAAGATCATGGACTAGACCATGCATTTTGAAATAAATTTTACCTGACTCATCATTGATCTTGACATCTTGAAAGAATGATTTATTATATAATTCATTCCAAATCATGTTACCAACCTCTTCTATGTCCAAGTTTGCCCGAGAAGAAATAAAGTCACTAGCCATCCAAAGATGAATCAAATCTTGCTTTAGGATTTCTGTATCTTTGGGAAATATGGCACAGAAAGCAAAACACTGCTTCAATGTTGGCTTTGCTTTGACGAGTGGAGATGGCTTTGGTAAACAAATGAATTGTGGAGATTACATGTGCTTACGCGTTATGTCTTAATCAGTCATAACTCTTGACTCCTCAGTCAATGATGCAAAAACAGTGCCATCTTCAATGGAATATCCAAACTGATTTCAGCCACAGAATAATCCTTTTGGTATTTGGTTTGTAATTCTCGTAGATATTACTTTTAAATCAAAATTTCCTTGAAAAAATTGGCAAGAAGCTATGGTGCTAAAACCATTACATTATTGAACACCGGAGACATGCAATTGAAAAATCCTTATGAGCTTTTGTTTGATTTGTATTTGCAAATTATATTAATATTTGAATTATGTATGAAGTGCAAATTAGATGAGTGAATTATAAGTAACAAATTTTAAGAGCAAATCAATATAATTATATTCACAAATAAATAGATTGAATGACTCATTGAAAATTGTATTTTTGAAGGACTTTGAACCTAGGTAAGAAAAACAAGCGCTCTGTTTTTGTTAGCTCGTATATTAGTAAACATGAAAAAATTCTTAAGTTCTGAACTCTTCAAATTTTTGGAGAAAAGCCAACCAAATTCAAATAATTTATTATGTGATCAGTTTTAGAACATAATATTAGAATTGGCAAAACAAAATGTAATCACAACTAGTAAAGTAACCAACATGACTTTATTAAAATTGAAGTTAATCATTAAGCAGATAACTTAATTGAAATCGCTTATCCTCATTTCATTCTTCCTAATAAAAATTAGAAATTGAGCACAAGCACCACTTTTGCATTGAGCTGCTGGTCCACTTAGATTGAAAAATTGTATTTGCTGCATTTGTGTTCTATTGGCTATTAATGAAAGACCTTATAAACCACTTGTAATTCAAAATTTCCATTCTAAAAAGCTAATTATCACGAGAAAACATTCACCAAATTTTTTTCTTAGTAATGGTTATTATCTTTCTTTCTTTCTAGAATCTTGTTGATTGATTCAAAATGTTAGGGACGTAATACATGCACAAATCAAAGAAGGATTTAGAACAGTGACACAGATTGAAACTATTAGCCATATTTGTCAAAGACATGTGAATTTTCAAGTTAAAAATTCTTATGAAAAATTTGTAGTAGCATCAGAACTCGTTCAGCAGATTGGCCAATAAAAACCTTAATAATAAATACAAACATTTCTTAAAAACCTCAAACTAAATCTAGTAATCTACTATTAAATATTAATAGAAAAACAAATTCCATCATATTAATAAGTTTAAGACTCGCTATTAGTCAAAAGGGAGAATAATAATATTTTTCTGGGAATAAATGTACACCCAATTTACTTGAAAAATATTTTCTTTTAACTTTATAGAACTTTTGACATCATAACAAGTTAGTATTAAAATACACTGTAAGCAATAATTAACAGTTTTCGCTTATTGAAATTAGTATATTAATAGGCACAAATATACTTTTTATTTATTAAATATGTTTAATAATAATAGAGTAAATAATCAAATTTATTTCTAAAAAATTATCCGTTCTTCAAATAGTCTTTGAAATATTTTTTTAATCAAATACATCTTTCAAAGATTTTAAGTTAATTATATTAGTCATTTCATTACTCCTGCTGCTTACAGCATCTAAATTTACTGATGTAGAGTGACATTTCTCTAACTACAACACATACTTTACAATCCTAATTGGCTGCTAACACGATAAGTATTGACTATTATGAAAAAGAAGTAAAAATGAAACAATTCCATATTTTAATAATTTTCATTTTCTGCTATTGTGAAATTAAAACATCTTTTACTAGTTGAACTAATTTAGAGGAGTCTGAATGGCCACATATGGCACACTCATCTTGATAAAACTAATACAAGTGTCCCTTTGCACTTACTATTACTGTATAATTTATGCTTTCTGTTATTTCAAAATGACGTATTGATGCATTTTTTTCTCACGTGTTAAAAAAAATAATATGAACTTCTGATATACCAATCTGGTGTCATTTGTTATTGATGAATATTAACACAAGAATTTCCATGGACAAACTGGAGCTTAAAAGAAATAAAGAAACAAATAAATAGAGAGTTTAAACGAGATTATTAACAATAAGTCATATCACCGAGAAAAAAAATTGTATGCCTTAATTATCTGGACACCGCTTGTAGCCATTGTCCTTGTAATCTTTGGATTTGGATCTTCTAAATTTTGAATTTCTCTCTCATCCTTAAATAGTTTCTCTCTCATATTTTCTCTTGATCTCACCTATAAAATAAATGACGAGAGATTACACTTTACCCTCTAAGTGAAAATTTAAAATTTAGAGGAGCTAAATTCATAATCCTTTATATATATTTCTTTGAAATAACACTATTTTTGAACATAAGAATTTAGAAACTCAAACCAACAATGTTTTTTGTAATTTACAAATTAAGCATCGATAATGTGAATGCCAATTTGACATTTACTTCAATAATAAGTCCCCCACTAATAATGTAAACATAATCAAATGTAATTTTAATTGGCATGAATTCTTTGATCTAATAATGTAAACATAATCATTTTTTCCCCTCAATCACGACCAAAGTCATATGACAACCAATTAAACTCAATATCAAGTAAAGAACTTGGAACACTTGTTCATAAAATAAAGAACTATAGCACTGCCAACTACAGTAATGACACATGAAATCGAGTCACAGTTTTTGCATTTCGCTCATTTAATTTCAAAAAATCTTCAAAAGCAACATTAGTTTCGTACCTCACATTGCATATCCCTCTGTTTGTGGCAAAAATTACTATTGGAGAGAGCGAGCTCTCTAAAGCACGATTCAAATAGGAAAAGCATTCCATATCTAGCATGTGCACCTGCTCAGAATTATTAAGAAAAAGATTAACTACAAGCAATAGAAATGAGAGATTAAGAAAGTAATATATCCAACAACTAAGTCACCTCATCAATAAATAGAACTCCAGGGACAAGCTCTGCTACACCTTCATCAATATATCGGTTGACAACCTATCACAAATAGAATAATAACAGTAAACATACAAGTTAACCTCTTGGCATTGAGGCTTTTTGCTTACATTCATAGATATTTTAGTTAGTAGTCACCAATTTCCATTTATGGTTGAAAATAATTGAAAAAATTGCTAATGAAAATATTCCTTTTCATTTTTCATGAAAAATAGCTACATTTATAAGATTGAAATTGCAAGAAGAAAAAGCTTACCTTTATGAACATTCATATAAATAAAAAAGGAAAAAAAAATATAAGCGCAGATGACATGATTTGACAATACATTGTTAATTTCTTATTTCAGTTTGTCAGTGATTTCTGTTTTCCTAGACTTCAATATCTTGCCCATAAGAGACAGAATATCTTACCCACCTTTAAAAAAACTAAAATTTACATTTTTTCTGAAAATATTTTTTATTTAAAAAATATATTTTTAATATTATAAATAAATAAAACATATTTTTATATTATCTTATCTAAATATAATTAGTAAATAATAATATTTTTATATACAATATCCAACATAAAAGGTGAAAACTCAGGTGAAGTCGACTTCACGTGAAGTTGATATTTGAGAGCCGTTAGATGAAAATTTAGTCAAATCAATCAAATTATCTAACGGTTCTCAAGTATCAACTTTACGAAAATCGAGTGCACCTGAGTTTCTACCAACATAAAATTACTCTATTTTAAAAAAAATTCATAAGAACTCACTCAAGTGTCACGGCCTTGGACACACTCCAACGCTACCGTGCCGGCACTCGGACTTACTCAACCTCTTGAGCTAAGACCAAGTCAGCCTAACCCTCAATACTTAGCAAGAAAGCTAAGAACACAAGATAACACAAGAGAAAGGAAGCTTTGGTGGAAAGAACACTTTATTACTCAAGTGTTGGTTACAAATGATTCACACACCCAAACTCTAACTCTCATCCCTATTTATAGCCATCCACCTCCTCAATGGATGGTTAGGATTAAATCTAATCAACGGTCCAGATTAATCATCCAGAACCTTCTTTACAAATATCTATCCTACCACAACTCTCTAAATGTTTCTAGATTATTCCATATCACTCTTTATACTTCTATATACATCTACACTCTTCTAGAATACTCTATGACCTTCCAGAGTCTTCTAGAACCTTCTAGGGTATTCCGGGACCTTCTAAGACATTCTAGAACGTTCCGGAACCATCTAGAGTATTCTCAAACACTCCAGAAAACTATTCAAACACTGTTAAATCTAACCTTCTAAAATTTTCCGTGACATTCTCCCCCACCTAATGCGCAGACGTCCTCGTCGCGTTCTGTTCATGATAGCGCTCTAGGTGTTCTTGAAATTGCCACAGATTTTCGCGAGTTTCCCAGCTAGCTTCAGTTATCGGGAGCCCTTTCCACTTGATCAAGTATTGGATACTTGGTGGTACTCCTCTTCGTCGCACGACGCGATTAGCTAGGATCTCTTCGATTTCTTTGTCAAAAGATCTAATCACCACAGGCGGAGCACGACTCGAGTTACCTCTACTCGGTTCGTCTTGGTCCGCATGATATGGTTTAAGCATACTCACATGGAAGACCGGGTGGATCTTCATAGAGGGAGGGAGTTGTACTTTATAAGCAACCTCCCCAACACGTCCAATGATCTCAAATGGTCCTTCGTATTTGCGGATTAAACCCTTATGAACCTTGCGAAAGGCTTTGAATTGTTGTGGAAGAAGTTTGATCATTACCTTGTCTCCCACTTGATAGCTTGCATGCCTCCTCTTCTTATCTGCCCATTTCTTCATCCTCTTGGCAGCTTTGTCGAGGTAAGAACGAGTGACATCTGCTTGTTCTTCCCATGACTTAATCATATGATAAGCTCCAGGGCTCTTTCCTGAGTAAGAGGAAGAAAGAGAGTGAGGTGTAAGCGGCTGTTGTCCAGTCACAATCTCGAACGGACTCTTCCCTGTAGACTCACTCCTTTGCAAATTGTATGAGAACTGAGCAATGTCGAGGAGTTTTGTCCAATCCTTCTGATTAGCGCTCACAAAATGCCTTAAGTAACACTCGAGTAAGGCATTCACTCTCTCAGTCTGCCCATCGGTTTGAGGATGGAAGCTTGTTGAGAAATGAAGCTCCGACCCAAGGAGTTTGAACAGCTCTGTCCATAGTCGTCCTGTGAAGCGTGGATCTCGATCACTAATGATGCTTTTAGGCAATCCCCAGTACTTCACCACATTCTTGAAGAATAGTCGTGCTGCTTCCTCTGCAGTGCAGTCAGTAGGGGCAGATATAAAGGTAGCATACTTCGAAAATCGATCCACTACCACGAGAATAGATCCAAACCCCTCGGACTTCGGTAAGGCAGAGATGAAATCTAGAGAGACACTTTCCCACGGTCGCTCTGATGGAGGCAGAGGTTCCAACAACCCACTTGGTGTCTTGTTTTCAATCTTATCTTGTTGGCACACAAGACAAGTCTTCACATAGCTCTCCACTTCAGCTCTCATTTGAGGCCAATAATAAGAAGATTCAATGAGTGCTAAGGTCCTTCGCTGACCTTGGTGACCAGCCCACTTGGTGTCGTGGCATTCCCTCACTAATTTTCTTCTTAGATTTTCCCATTTAGGGACGTATAGTCTTCTCCCTTTAGTGTAGAGAAGGTCGTTTTCTAACCAAAATCTTTTGGTCTTACCTTCTCTAGCCAACTCCACCAACTTCTTGGCTAATGGATCGTGATGCAACCCTTCCTTGATGATATGCATAATATCTCCTTCCACCATAGAAATGGCCGACATCCTGTATGGTTTTGAGATAGGCGGTTTCGCTCCTAACTCCAATTCAATGTTGTCATCCATCTTTCTTCTAGGTGGTAACTGCTTTGGCAACTCGGGAGGCATCACATCCTTATTTTCTTCAATGACTTCCTTGATTTTGGGAGGAACGTCTTCTCTTTTGGATATTGACTCCTCTTGTAATAGAGCCAAATATGTAGTCTCTCCCTTCTTGAAACCTTTCTTGAGTTGCATGGTCGAGAGCATTGGAATTCCTCCAGCCTTTGAGATTGTAGGGACCATGCATGGAGACCCTTTCTCCATGACGCATACTATATTGTAGTATGGCATAGGTATTATATTTGCCTTCCTTTGCAAATCGAGCCCGATGACTATTTTAAAATCGTCCATGGGTGCTACTGAGAAATCCACAAGGCCCTTCCAAGAACCAAGAGTCATCTCAACCCTTTTTGCTACTCCCTTAAGGGGTTCACCCTTGGTATTCACGGGTTTGAACCAACCATTCTTTTCGGTGATCTTCAACCCAAGCCTCCTTGCTTCATCAGGCGTGATGAAGTTGTGTGTAGCACCAGTGTCGATCATAGCCATGACAGGTTTTTCATTGATAAAGGCTTTGACATATATCAAGCCTTTCTTTTCTGCAGTACTTGCCTCTTTGGTCTTCACAGCATTTATGTGTTGGATAGATCCAACACACTCAGTTACTTGAGTTTGAGCTTCTCGTTCCTCAGCAATAGATGCCAAAGTCCCTAGCTTGGGACAATCCTTCATTTGGTGCGGCCCCTTGCACACGAAGCATCCTCCTTTGGGCACGAAAGCCTTCTTTTTTTCTTCGTACTCTTTCTTTGAAGAGTATTTTCCTTCTTTCTTGGTTGAGAAGCTCTTCCCCTTGTCTCCCCCACCTTTAGCAGAACTAGACTTGGAGGAAGACTTAGGTTTAGAGTCTCCCCTATGATACTCAGTGAGTGATTCGGCCACCACGATGGCCTCATCGACATCCTTAACATTCCTTCTTTGTAGTTCTTGCTTTGCCCAAGGTTGGAGTCCATCAATGAAGAAGAACAATGCATCCTCTGATGCTAAGTTGGGGATTTGAAGCGTGAGAGTAGTAAACTCCTTTACGTAGTCGCTAATCGTACTCTTGTGCTTCAACTCCCTCAACTTCTTCCTTGCTTCATAAACCACATTCTCAGGGAAGAATTGTCTTTTCAATTCCCTTTTGAAATCTTCCCATGTGGCTATGTTGCAAGTGCCCTTTTCCATATCTACGCACTTTCTCCTCCACCACAAAGTAGCATTATCAGAAAGGTAGAGAGCTGCAGTGCGTACCTTTATTGCTTCTTCGACCACCCCTTGGCCTTCGAAGTACCTCTCCATTTGCCATAGGAAGTTCTCCACCTCGCGAGCGTCCCTTACGCCCTTGAACTCCTTTGGCTTGGGGAGATCAATCTTTGTCGTCTCCCTTATAATGGTTGGTCGAGATTTCGCCTCCTCGAACCAAACTCGAACTTCCTCAAATAGCTTTAAGGAATTCTCAAGCTTCTCTTCAATTTGGAGCATGCTTTCTTTGAAAGCATCTAGTTCTCCTAATACGTGAGCCTCGAGGGTCTCCTTGTCATGTTCTATCCTTTGGAAGCGCTCATCCATAGAGGATAGAACATTTTCCAACATAGAAACTCTTTCTTCTAAGAAGTTAGAGTCCTTACCTCTAGGCTCACTTGAAGAACGGACCTTCTTGCCTCCCCATTGAGAAAGAATAGTATCCCTTCCCCTTTGAGACTCAACATGCTCCATGGTGATACTAGAAGCCATTCCCACAAGCGACTTGTGCTCCCTCTCGAACCTTGCTCTGATACCAAAATTGTCACGGCCTTGGACACACTCCAACGCTACCGTGCCGGCACTCGGACTTACTCAACCTCTTGAGCTAAGACCAAGTCAGCCTAACCCTCAATACTTAGCAAGAAAGCTAAGAACACAAGATAACACAAGAGAAAGGAAGCTTTGGTGGAAAGAACACTTTATTACTCAAGTGTTGGTTACAAATGATTCACACACCCAAACTCTAACTCTCATCCCTATTTATAGCCATCCACCTCCTCAATGGATGGTTAGGATTAAATCTAATCAACGGTCCAGATTAATCATCCAGAACCTTCTTTACAAATATCTATCCTACCACAACTCTCTAAATGTTTCTAGATTATTCCATATCACTCTTTATACTTCTATATACATCTACACTCTTCTAGAATACTCTATGACCTTCCAGAGTCTTCTAGAACCTTCTAGGGTATTCCGGGACCTTCTAAGACATTCTAGAACGTTCCGGAACCATCTAGAGTATTCTCAAACACTCCAGAAAACTATTCAAACACTGTTAAATCTAACCTTCTAAAATTTTCCGTGACACAAGTCTTTCTACAAAAAAAAAAAAAATAGCGGGATTAATTTTTGAATTTTGTTTGGTTATTTAACTCTTTTTAAAGGCACACGTAGTCACGTACTCACGTAGCACGCGAAAAGAAATAGGAATCGGAAATAGTCAAGTTAGTTCCAAGTTTGTGAAGCTAAACCTTTTCGCCGTCGTGGCCGCCGCTAACCTCCCTTTAAGTTGTTATGGAGCAGCCACATGATTATTACGAGAGGAAGAGGATGCCTTTAACAGTCACCATACACGCCTCAAAACGGCTGCTGTCTTCGACGGTAACGCAATCGCAGCCGCTGCCGTTACTTCCGGATGAACTCATCAGAGAAATCTTGCTGAGGCTTCCGGCGAGATCGCTGCTTCGGTTACGGAAAGTATGTAGTTCATGGAAAACCCTAATTTCCATCCCTCAATTCGCCAAAGACCATCTTCAACATTCAACCGCTGCGGATCCAAGTTTGAGTGGGCCACGAGTTGCTTATCATCATAGTTGCCACTACGAATTCGGAGATTTCTCCTTACGCTCCTTGGTCGAGAACCCTTCCAAACCTACCGAAATCGTTCTTTTGGAGGAGAGACTTAACCACGTAGTTATTGGCTCTTGCAATGGATTGCTGTGCTTTTATGATGTTGTTGGCATCAACATCTTTGTCAGGTTGTGGAATCCCTGTACTGGATTATTGACAACCCCATCGGTGGAACGTGGGGATTTCTTAACGGTTTTCGGCTTCGGCTATGATCATGTGAACGACAAGTACAAGCTTTTTGCGATTGTAAATCACATGGGGTATCATACAACCAAAATTCATACATTTTGCCGCAACCCTTCCAAGAGAGCCATTCAAGGTATCCCATTTAGCAGCATAAAGGGTGATCGTAAAGGGGTATTTGTGCCTGGCACCGCTACCCTTAACTGGATCCTGGATTGCTTGGTTTTTTCCCTTGACTTGGTGAAGGAGACTTTTAGTGAGTTTTCCCTTCCCGTCAGTGATCCGAATGATAAAACCTTCAACTTCCCAGGGTTATGTGAGCTGAGGAACTGCCTTGCATATTGTTTTAATCATGAGAAAACTCATTGGTTTGTGTGGATCATGAAGGAGTATGGAGTGCCTAAATCTTGGACTAAATTGGCCATCATCCCCTGCCTTCCGCGTCTAACTGATTATCATTTACGGCCATTGTATATCTGGGGAAACAATATTCTTGTGGCGGTTGCATCAAGTTTAAGGATAGTTCTGTATAATTTGGATAATGGTAGCTTTGAATTTCCTGTATTGAAACCTACTCCTTCAATAGGATTGTTCGTCTTTGTTTATCAAGAAAGCTTAGTTTCACCACCATATCCTGGCCTTCCAAGTAGCTCTTTCAGTTAATCAAACCCTAACGGACAAGCTGTCTTCTGAATAATGGTTTGATTCTAGTCAACTCCTATGCCTTCTTTATGAGTTTTGACTTTTGAGAATTTATCTCTTCTTATTGCTTTGCTAATTTAGTGATTATTTATCTAGTTTTTTACAAAATTATACTACCTGTTATGATTATTGCCAATTTCATATTCACATGCCCAGGCTGGATTTGTAGGATTAACCATCATTTACTAGTGTTCCTTTGCGCTTACAGTAAATTTATGCTTGTGATGAAGATCTGACCTTAGATTCAAATCTATTATTTTAGGGTAAAATTAAGGGGAAGAGAATGTAATATGTAATTTAATGCGTACCATTTCCTTTTAATTTTGTTGTTTTTGGATCCAAAACTGGATGCTTTACCCGTTGAACCAGATGAAATATGCTGATAATTGGTGTATAAATGATTCATACCATAGTATTGGCATCTTCAAATTATGGATTCATGGTCATAGATGATTCTTTTATGACTAAACAAAATCAAAATTGATACATTTTTATTGTTTATTTCTTGTGATAAATAAATGATTACCAGCTTTCAGTGATCAACATACTAGGCAGTGGGAAAAATGATATATTGATATATTTATTTTCTCTCTTGGTGGTCAAAGAAATAATATGAACTTCTGAGGTTCCAACCTGGTGATATAAGTTATCTGTTATTGATGAGTATTAAAAAATTAGAGCTTAAAACAAATGGAAGAGTTGATACGAGATTTTAACAAACAAAACGAAAAGCCATGTCACAAGGAAAAAGAGCTTTTATGTTCTTAATTATCTAGATATCCCTTGTAGTTCTAGACCCTATTTTATGACTAACAGTCGCATTTGTCATGTTTTTTGCCAACACTCATTTTTTTATATTAGCCCTCTAACATTGCTGGGGAATAATTATTTAGAAACTTTCATCGACTAACAAACTTAACCAACTCGTCTTGTCAAAGAATAATATGAACTTCTAAGAAATTAACCTGATGACTTAAGTTATTTATTATTCATGAATATTAAAGCGATATATTTTTATTAATATATCACATAGTTTGTTTTCCCCGCCTAATCATAGAGATATGTATTGTCATTTCAAAATCCTGCAGTTATGTGTGCTGAGGAACTTCTTTGCAATTTGTTGTGAACATAGAACTCATTGCTCTGTGTGGTTGATGAAGGAGTATGGAGTGTTTGAATCTTGGACTAAATTGGCCATGATCCCACAGTACCTTGGCATACACATTATTCCTCTGTATCTTTGGGAAAATGATGTTCTTCATGGGACTGCTGCTCCCTATTCAAGAATAATTAGGAATAACTTAAACTATGGTAACTTTAAGTTCCCTGTCATTGATAGCCACAGGGATGACATGATGAAAGTTTCTCCTTTGTCTAAGCTCTCCATCGCGGCGAAGCGATTCCATATTTATCATGAAAGCTTGGTTTCACCATCACACTGTGGTCTTGTAAGTAGCACATCTGAAATGTGTTGGATCAAAGTCATCAAAAACCCATGTCTACAATTTCTTCCAAGTGAATTCCTCTATTGGTAAAGGCTTTCCCGGGCTATTTAGTTTCTAGCTATTGTAGTTGAATGATTTATTTAGTTTTTTCAAACTTGGTGTAGGGCTGCAAAACTATACTTTCTGTCCATGATTATTTTTGAACAAGCTAAGCATTCTTATCAAGATCAGATCCTAGGCAACTCCGATGGCTATTAGCTATGCACGCACTTCTTTATTTTGTGATCATTCAAGATATGATATGTTGAAAACCTCACTGATGATAATGACTTTGGTTATGATGTTGGATTAATAATTTACCTCACTGATAATCCATTCCCCTGTTCGCTAGTTGTTTCTCCTTCTTGTCCATCAAACTGAAAGCACAAATTTCTCTCCTGAAAGCGCAGAAGGTTACTCTCTCTCTCTATATTAAGATTTTCTTCTCTCTGTTTTTCATCAAACAGTTTTTGACTAATGAAATTTCTTAGGATCCTCTATTCGATGTATGCCTGATTGCGAATCAAAATAATTTAACTAACAAAGTAAGCAATAAGTTCTTCTTTTTCTAGCTAGGTTTATATTCCCAGCCTCCGTTCATTCTTTGTCTCAATGTTTCAGCAATAATAATTAGAAGTAGATATTTAGCATTAGAAGAGGGATATAGAACTAGTGTTAATTTAATTTATTGACTTTACATAATTATTGAGGAACCTTCAACATAATTATTGAGGCTACTATCTTTCATCCATTTTGTTCATTTGATTTTTCTTATTCTAATTCTGACTCTGATTTTATTTTTGTTCAAGTTGGTTTTTTGATGGCAAATGAAGTAAGTGTTTGAATGATTTAGTTTACTTGCTTTGAAAAATAAAAATAAATTACTTGTTTTTAGCATTTTATTCTATGGCCTCCAAGTCTCTTTTTTTTGGCAGGAACATTTTTATTGTTGTTCAGAAAAATAAGGTCCTAAACAAATACTTGTATCATAAGGGAAATATGTTGATCATTGTTCATTAGAAAAACTATCTCATTACTCTGCTGATACAGTTTAAAGTATAAAACTTGTTGATGTTATTAGTATGTGCGAAGTTATTGCCTAAGAGTGAGTTCATTTTAGGCTTTTGATAGTTCTTTGTGGTTGTAATGGACCTGAAAATGATGTGTCCCTGGATATCTTATTGGGTGGCTGGAGCATAACCCTTTATTTATTGAATTGAACAGGCAATAGGCTTGATAGAGGCAGGGAAGGAATTGCAAGGACTTAAAAGCTCTGGATAAACCATTGCACTTCACTTCGATGCTTATATCATTTAAGAGAGATGAAGCCCTGTTCAAATACTTGGTCTCTGGTATTCCTTGTGTAGCCTCCCAAAATTCTAAACTCGAATAGGTTAATATTAATAGTGAATATTTTGATCATTTGAAGACTGTAATAACACTAGTTTGTAATTTTGTAGAGATAGAGTATAATAATAAATAATAATTTTTTATAGCTTATAAAAAATTTTCAAAAGTAAAAATAATGCATCATAGGAAAAAAAAATATTACAGAATGAAAGAATGAAAGAGTAATCAGTGAGTATGCTGTGAAATATAGAAATAGTTAAAATAAAAAAAAGAATAAGATTGTGTTTTTTAATAAATTAAAGTAATATTCACCACTATATAATTGATGGTGTGTATATAATTATTAAATAATAAATTGCAAGCAAATATTAATAAAGTATTATATTTGATATTAAAATAAAATATAAATAATAAATAAAAATTTGAGATTTAAAATAAAAATATTTAAGATCAAGGAAAGAAATGAAGAGAAATTTTTGGTAAACAACGACTGACGTTAACATGACAATAAATTGAATCAAATAACGTATATTTAAATTAATTGAATTAAAATATATATTATTTAATTATAATAAGAGTTATGCTTAATTGCTTATGCATGTTAAATTGCCTTTTATTTTTTTTTATAATAGCCTTATTAACTAAATATATGTATATATAAAATATATTTATTAGCCATTCATATGCATGTCAATGATTCAGTAGGGGAAACTTAGGTGGGGTGTGAAAAAAAAAATAGCCACTAATTTTGATCTACTAAAAAATTTAGGATTTATTTGAGTTTTTTAAAAAAAAAATTTAATTAATTTTTTATGAAAAAAATAATTTTATATTTAGATATCTTATAAAAAAATCTTTTATCTATTAATTTATTTAGGTATAATAATATAAAAATATTTTTGTTTATTTATTATGTGTAAATTTTTTTTAAAAATTTTTTTAAAAAAGATGTAAATTATAATTTTTTTAAAAAGATTTTTTTATTTTTTTAATATTTTTATTTGTATTATTAAAGATTTGTTTGGACGTCATTTTTAAAAAATATTTTTTTTAAAGTCTTTTACAAAAAGTAAAAGAGATTTATATTTAGATATCTCGTATAAAAAAATTTTATTATTTATCAATTATGTTTGAATAAAATAAGATAAAAATATTTTTTTGTTTATTTATTATGTAAAAAATATCTATTTAAAAAAATCTTTAAAAAAAATATAAATTATAGCTTTTTAAAAAGATGACTTTTTGTTTATTTTTAGTGTTTTTATTTTTACTATTAAAAATTTACTAAACACACTAAAAAAAACAGAAATAATCTTCTAAAAAAAGATTTTTTTTATCAATTTAATGACGTCCAAACAAACACTAAAATTTTATTAAACACATTAAAAAAAAAGATCTTTTTATATCAACTTAACATTTAATAAACACTTAATAATACGGGGTTGGAAAAGTTAAGTTCATTGTATAAATTTTAAAATCGTCTTATAAAAAAGTGGATGCATAAATTGGACTTCAAAATTCATATAGAGCATAAACAACCAATTTTAAGATTTGATTCTTAAATAGATAGATTTTTTTTTTCTTTTAAATACAGAGGTTAAAGAGATAGTGAGATATATTTTTGAATCTCTGTTTTCAAAACTCAATACGCACGCGTTGGCGTTATATCGCGGGAAAGGAACCGGAAGAAATAAATAGCACCGAGCTTTCGTGAGGCAACGTTTTTGCGCCATCGCCATTCGCCCCCAACCTCCGCCGATATCCAAATAGCGTTAATCTCCCCTTCAAGTAGTTATGACGCAGCCTACTTATTATGAGAAGAGGAACAGGAAGCGTTTGAGAGTCACCAGAAACCGCCTGAAACGGCTGCTGCCTTCAACGGGAACCTCATTGGGGCCGCTTTCAGTCCTTCCTGATGAACTCATCAGAGAAATATTGCTGAGGCTTCCGGCGAGGTCGCTGCTTAGGTTTCAGAGTGTGTGCAATTCATGGAGAACCTTAATTTCCAGCTCCCAGTTTGCCAAGGACCATGTTCGTTCAATCGCGGCTGATCCAAGTTTTAGCCATCCACGAGTTGTTTATCATGGTTTTTGGTTCTACAGATACAAAAGATTCGGAGATTTCTCGGTACAATCCTTGTTCGAGAACCCTTCCCAACCTACTGAAGTCGTTCGCTTCGCGGGAAAAAGTAGCCACGAAATTATTGGCTCTTGCAACGGATTGTTGTGCTTGCAAGACAATGTCATGGGTAACTGTATCATGCTGTGGAATCCCTGTATTGGATTGACATCCCAACCGCTGGAAATTCGGGGTTTCATAGGAGTTTGTGGCTTCGGATATGATCATGTGAATGACGAGTATAAGTTTGTTGCGGTTGTTGATCAGAAACATAAACAAGAACCGCTTAGATTTGAAACCAGAATTTATACATTTTGTCCAAACTCTTCAAAGAGAATCATTCAAGATACCGCGTTTAAAAGGATAATTGGTGATGGTAAAGGGGTATTTGTGCCTGGCACCGCCACTCTTAATTGGATTCATTGGCATGGCTTGGTTCTTTCCCTTGACTTGGTGAAGGAGACTTGTAGTGAGTTTTCTCTGCCCCTCAACCTCAAGGCTCCGGAAAATAAATCCTTCGTCTTTCCACACTTATGTATGCTGAAGAACTGCCTTGCATTTTGTTGCAGCCATGAGAAAACTCATTGGTCTGTGTGGCTGCTGAAGGAATATGGAATGCCTCAATCTTGGACTAGATTAGCCACCATCCACTGCCACCACTCACTGCTTACTGGTGCTGCGTTACACCCATTATATATCCGGGGAAATACTCTTCTTATGGCAGTGGCATCAACTTCAAAGATAGTTTTGTATAACTTGGATGATGGCCGCTTAGAATTTCCTCTACTGAAACCTACTCCTGCAGATGTCCCAATGGGATTGTGGTTCTATATTTATCATGAAAGCTTAGTTTCACCATCATATCGTTGCCTTCGAAGTAGCTCGTCCCAAATTTGGTTTATCAAACCCTAGTGTACAATCTCTCTTCTAAATGCTTTGATTCTTGCCAACTAATTCTTGTGATTATTCTTTCTGTTATTTCAAATTCATATGCCCAGGCTAGATTTGTAGGAATATAATGTATTGCACTTACTGTTACTGTATAATTATGTTTTTCTGTATTGTGTATGGTATTCTTTTCGGCTATGTGAGGTGGTTTCTGAGTTCTCTTTGTCATCTCATTTATTTTTTTACTATTTATTTGCTATAGTTTAGCAATGTTTGTGTATCTGATTTTAATTTTTTTGTATTATTTTCAGATACAAAAGGAGCTGAGCAACTTCCGGTGAAGTAGGGACGGCTAAGCAAAGATGGGGAATTCTGAAATAACAATGTTGTTACAGAAGATGGGTTTTATACAAATACTTGTATCATAAGGGAAATATGTTGATTATTGTTCATTAGAAAAAACTCTCTCATTACTCTGCTGATACAGTTTAAAGTATAAACTTGTTGATGTTATTAGTATGTGCTAAGTTATTGCCTTAAGAGTGAGTTTATTTCAGGCTTTTGATAGTTCTTTGTAGTTGTAAATGACTTGAAATTGATATGTTAAAATTAATTAGTCTAGGTTATTTTTTTATTTTTTGATGTCATTATTCAGATTCTTCTTGTTTGTTGGTGTTGTGATACTAATTTTGATTTTGTGGAACGGATTTGATACTGTTTTGAGTCTTTGATAATTGGTTACCAAGTTTTTGTAGAGGTTGAAGGTTATTAATTCAAGTTCTTTTGATACAAGAAAAAAGCAGGTTCATTTCTTTTCTTTTCTTTTCTTTGATATGAACTTTGGTTGTTGCTTCGGGATTAAGGTTGTCTTGCCATGTAATGTACTCTCTTGCTGCTAATCTTCATTCCTTGAGTCATGTACTCTCTTGCTTGAAAACCATCAAGCAGTGCTGCGCAGACAAGCATTTCCTTTGTACTTTGTAACTTGGATCCTTGAGATTCTATTGTCCTTGGATACCTTTTTGGGGTGGCTGGAGCATAACCCTTTATTTATTGAATTGAACAGGCAATAGGCTTGATAGAGACAGGGAAGGAATTGCAAGGACTTAACGCTCTAGATCTAAATAAACCATTGCACCTCACTTCGATGCTTATATCATTTAAGAGAGATGAAGCTTTGATCAAATAACACTAGTTTGTAATTTTGTACAGATAGAGTATAATAATAAATAATAACATTTTATAGCTTATAAAAAATTTTCAAAAGTAAAAATAATGCATCATAAGAGAAAAAATATTACAGAATGAAAGAATGAAAGAGTAATTGGTGAGTACGTTATGAAATACAGAAATAGTTAAAATAAAAAAAATAAGATTGTGTTTTTTAATAAATTAAAGTAATATTCTCTACTATATAATTGATGGTGTGTATATAATTATTAAATACTAAATTGCAAATAAATATTAATAGAAGTATTATATTTGATATTAAAATAAATATAAATAATAAATAAAAATTTGAAATTTAAAATAAAAATATTTAAGATCAAGGAAAGAAATGAAGAAAAATTTTTGATAAACAACTACTCACGTTAACATGACAATAAATTGAATCAAATAACGTATATTTAAATTAATTAAATTAAAATATATATTATTTAATTATAGTAAGAGTTATGCTTAATTGCTTATGCATGTTAAATTGCCTTTTATTTTTTTTTATAATAACCTTATTAACTAAATATATGTATATATAAAATATATTTATTAGCCATTCATATGCATGTCAATGATTCCGGCGAAAACAATTAAAGAGCAACAAAAATGATGGCAAAAAACATGCTCGGAGAAAAGATAATTACTATAAGTACTAAGAACGTGGGGTGCGAAAAAAAATAGCCACTAAATTTGATATTTTGATCTACTAAAAAATTTAGGATTTATTTAAGTGAGTTTTTAAAAAAATATTTTTAATTTTTTTTATGAAAAATTTTTTATTAAAATAAAAATAATTTTATATTTAAATATTTTATACAAAAAAAATTTTATCGATTAATTATATTTCGGTATAATAATATAAAAATATTTTTGTTTATTTATTATGTGTAAATTTTTTTTTTAAAATATCTTTTTAAAAAAGATATAAATTATAAATTTTTATAAAAGATTTTTTTTAGTATCTTTACTTTTATTATTAAGGATTTGTTTGGATGTCATTTTTTAAAAATATCTTTTTTTTAATATTTTTTTAAAAAATCTTTTACAAAAAGTAAAAGAGATTTATCCAATGAGTTATAACTCAAATGACATAGTCTCTCTATACTCATTTAAGAGGTTGCGAGTTCCAGTCTCCCCATCTTTGGTAAAAAAAAAGTAAAAGAGATTTATAAGATTTTATTATCTATCAATTATGTTTGGATAAAATAAAATAAAAATATTTTTTTGTTTATTTATTATGTAAAAAATATATATTTTTTTAAAAAAAGATCTTTAAAAAAAATTATAAATTGTAGCTTTCTAAAAAGATGATGTTTTGTTTATTTTTAGTGCTTTTATTTTTAGCATTAAAAATTTACTAAACACATTAAAAAATAGAAAAAAATCTTTAAAAAAAAATCTTTTTATTGATTTAATACCGTCCAAACAAACACTAGAAAATAAAAAAATAAAATCTTTTTATATCAACTTAACAACATCTAATAAATACTTAATAATACAAATTAAGTTCATTGTATAAATTTTAAAATCGTCTAATAAAAAAGTGGATGCATAATTTGGACTTCAAAATTCATATAGAGCACAAACAACCAATTTTAAAATTTGATTCTCAAATAGATAGATTTTTATTTCTTTTAAATTCAGAGATTAAAGAGGTAATGAGATAATTTTTGAATCCCTATTTTATTTCACTCTCTTTTCAAAACTCAAAACGCACGCGTTGGCGTTATATCGCGGGAAAGGAACTGGAAGAAATAAATATCGCCGAGCTGCCAAGTTCGTGAGGCAACGTTTTCGCCACCGCGGCCATCGCCATTCGCCACCAACCTCCGCCGAAATCCAAATAGCGTTAACCTCCCCTTCAAGTAGTAATGACGCAGCCTAGGGATTATGAGAAGAGGAACAGGAAGCGTTTGAGAGTCAGCAGAAACCGTCTGAAACGGCTGCTGCCTTCAACGGTAACGCTATCGGAGCCGCTTTCAGTCCTTCCGGATGAACTCATCAGAGAAATATTGCTGAGGCTTCAATCTTGGACTAGATTAGCCACCATCCACTGCCACTCACTGCTTACTGATACTGAGTTACACCCATTATATATCCGGGGAAATACTCTTCTTATGGCGGCTTAGAATTTCCTCTACTGAAACCTACTCCTTTAGATGTCTCAATGGAATTGTGGTTCTATATTTATCATGAAAGCTTAGTTTCATCATCATATCGTTGCCTTCGAAGTAGCTCATCCCAAATCTGGCTTATCAAACCTTAGTGTATAATCTCTCTTCTAAATGCTTTGACTCTTGTCAACTGATTCTTGTGATTATTCTCTGTTATTTCAAATTCACATGCCCAAACTAGATTTGTAGGAATATAATGTACAAAGTGTCCCATTGCCCTTACTGTATAATTTATGTTTTCTGTTATTTCAAAATGACGTATTGATGCATTTTTTTCTCATGTGTTTAAAAAAATAATGTGAACTTCTGATATACCAATCTGGTGACATTTGTTATTGATGAGTATTAACACAAGAATTTTCATGGACAAAATTGGAGCTTAAAAGAAATAAAGAAACAAATAAATAGAGAGTTTAAACGAGACTATTAACAATAAGTCATGTCATAGCGAAAAAAAAATTGTATGCCTTAATTATCTGAATACCGCTTGTAATCCTTGTCCTTGGAGTCTTTTGTATGTATTTCTTTGAAATAACACTATTGTGTTTTTTGTAATTTAAAATAAGCATCGATAATGTGAATGCCAATTTGACATTTACTTCAATAATATGTCCCCCACTAATAATGTAAACATAATCAAATATAATTTTAATTGGCATAAATTCTTTGAACAAAAATCATCAATTCATGTGCACATTAGAGAAGCGCATAGTCAAACAGAAACACACTTGAGAGAGAAAAGGGGTATTTTGATCAATGTTACCACATACTAAAATATTCCATAAATCATGAAGAATTTGTGAAAGGCATAAGGGGAAGACTATTATAAACAACTAAAAATAAGAAAATGAGGGAAGTTGAGGAACATGCTGCCGCTTCACATTTCCATTTTCTTCAGAATGTGACGAAAAATAATCACACAATTTCATCAATTCAGCAGCACATTACTGCTCCAACATTTCAGGTTCTTGAGCTCAGGTGCCTGCTACCATTATATCTCACAACAAGATACACAAAAGTAATCTCTAAACCAAATTATGTTGGCCATGTCGAATGAACCGGTTTCACTAACTCAAACCCAAGCAACAGCCATTCCAACATTTTGAAATTAAAATTATGAGATGTATTTATCCTGCTGCTCTTGAAGTAGCCTGGCTGATGACTTAGCGTCCAAGTATAGCGAACAAACTTCATCAAGATCCCCCTAGAAAATTTCACAGTGACACATAAAAACCACCAATTAGTCGAAGGGTGTAGAAAACGGACGACTTCGAAGCACTTAATATCTACTTTTATAGTTACCTTGCAGATGCTGTCTCGGCCATTCATTTTTGATACAACGCTGGCAGGTGATAGAAGTTGAACAGCATGCCTAAAAGGCCACAGTTATTAAATAATATACGAAAGAAAAGCACGATTGCCAAAGAGAAAAATGTAGGAAGCGCACCTTAAAGATGTCCGTTGTCCAATTTCCCCGAGGAATGCTAAACTTTCCTCATCAACAACCAGCTCCTCTACTTGAGCACGAATAGCTAGAATCTGAACCAAAGGTAATAAAACCATAGGCTAGAACAATATGTTCAAAATATAATGGCTTCAACATATTGAAAAGCAGAAAAAGACGATTACCTGTATCATTTCAGCAGGACCATACGTTTGTGTTCGAATGATTACCAACCTATCCAAGAGGTCAACAGGTATGCCATGAGGGCTGGTCATGTCGGTCCCTCTGTATAGAGAACAGATAAGTTAACGTCATATTTCACCATAAGAGTGATAAATACAGAACCATTATCTAACTGCTAATCAATATGATCACCAAATATGCAAGGAACTATTATGCCTCAATAGATCATGAATTAAAAGACGAGGTAAATTGAGATACTCAAAATCCAAGAACATCGAGTGTCCTATAACGTACAAAGAGATCCAAAAGCACTAGTTAACATACATCCACAGAAGTTTACATTTCATTTTTCCCCTCCTCAATCACATGTACCAGAGTCATATGGCAACCAATTAAACTCAATATCAAGTAAAGAACTTGGAACACTTGTTCATAAAATAAAGAACTATAACACTGCCAACTACAGTAATGACACGTGAAATCGACTCACAGTTTTTGCATTTCGCTCGTTTAATTTCAAAAAATCTTCAAAAGCAACATTTGTTTCGTACCTCACATTGCATATCCCTCTGTTTGTAGCAAAAATTACTATTGGAGAGAGCGAGCTCTCTAAAGCACGATTCAAATAGGAAAAGCATTCCATATCTAGCATGTGCACCTGGTCAGAAGCATTAAGAAAAAGATTAACTACAAGCAATAGAAATGAGAGATTAAGAAAGTAATATATCCAACAACTAAGTCACCTCATCAATAAATAGAACTCCAGGGACAAGCTCTGCTACACCTTCATCAATATATCGGTTGACAACCTATCACAAATAGAATAATAACAGTAAACATACAAGTTAACCTCTTGGCATTGAGACTTTTTGCTTGCATTCATAGGTATTTTAGTTAGTAGTCACCAATTTCCATTTATGGTTGAAAATAATTGAGAAAATTGCTAAGAAAAATATCCCTTTTCATTTTTCATGAAAAATAACTACATTTATAAGATTGAAATTGCAAGAAGAAAAAGCTTACCTTTTAGAACATTCATATAAATAAAAAAGGAAAAAAAATATAAGCGCAGATGACATGATTTGACAATACCTTGTTAATTTCTTGTCTCAGCTTGTCAGTGATTTCTGTTTTCCTAGGTTTCATCATCTGTCCCATAAGAGACAGAATATCTTGCCCACCTTGAGGTCGTGCATTGGCAGCATCCAGATCATGTAGCGTTACATCCTTTAGGGGGAAACAAAATTCCAAATCACAAGAAACTATTACCATCAAGCCAGTGTATCAAACACAATCTTACTGGGTCTGAGCATCTAGATGTGTTCCTTTGCAAAACTTATCCAAATGATTTTTTTAGTGTTACAAAAACCAATGAGATCAAAGCATTTATGTCATCTGAATTGAAATCTATAAGAGAATTTGTACCCCAAAAATACAAAGGAATTATGCTTATAATCTATCCTTCCATGGACCCATCTTGATAATAATAATGGGAGTTCAAGTACAATGATAAATCACAAAACTAGCAAATCTTGAGAGGAAGGAGTGCGTAAATATAAAATTCAAGTCTTCAAATCCAGTACCTGAACAATCTCTTTTTTCTTGTGAACCTCTCCCTTAGGAAGTGGGACATACTCTTCTGCTTCAAGGTCAAACTCTGTAGCGAAAGCATCACTTCGGCCCACCCTTTTCACAGCTCCACTATTTGCTTCGATGTATATAACATCTCCAACAGCTACCTGTACATTGTGTCACAAATCCCAAATAAACACCTCTAAATTCTGATTGCTTTACACAACTAGTACTGAGACAGATAACAAGAGAAATACCATGGAAATAGAGAACTCACCTTTTCCTTAATCAAGGCATCATATATGGTGGGGTCCAACTTCAGTTGCTTGGTTCCTTTCACAGTTTTCAATCCAATTATTACATGGCTTATACTTTTACCATAACCGCCTGTTACACTCTCAGTTTCTTCAGGGGAGAGCTCGGTTACCTTGTACCAACAACACATCACAACTTGATATTAATGACAATGATATAGGGAGAGAAAAATCGACAACAACCCCTTCATAATTTAAACAAGTCAATCACAAATGAACAATAAACCACACATTGGAGTGGGATAAATATTTAGTGAAAAAATTCATTCTTTTCCTAGATAAAATCTTCTCTCACTAACATTTTGACTGCAAACTATTTTTACTACAACATTAGGAAAATCACAAAAAATATATTCTCACCTCTCCTTCATAAACTTCCTTGTTTTCCTTGATACGCAGACCAATAGCCCGTCGAAAATTCTCCATCAGAACCTCTGTCTTCTTTACCTCGGACGAGTATACTTCTGAGCCAACCATAGGGCAAAATGGAACCTGAAGTGTACAACAAATAAATTTTACTAATATATCAACAATAAGAACAACCACTCACAACACAAAATAAAAAATAAATTATAAAAATATAGTAAGGGAAACCTTGGTTCCAAGCTCTTGACTTATCCCTAGTGCCAATGCAGTCTTGCCGGTACCGGGTGGACCGGCAAGGAGGAGTGCCCTGCCAGCCATCTTCTTCTGCCTTATCATGTCAACCACAAGGCCACATGCTTCTCTTGCCTCTGCTTGTCCCACAAAACCAGAAGCAAAAGGCAATGCTCTTCCACTAGCCTAAACAATATTAATCACTTTAAGTCTCTCAATTAATGCATACATAACTTCAATGTCCAAAAATGCTGGGTTTTAAGTTGTTGGGTAGTGCAATATGCTAAAAAAGGGTTTCAAAATACTAGAACAATCATGCATAAAAATTGAAACCCGTTTAACAAAAGAGCAAAAAGGTTGAAACTTTGCAGTGAGCTGGAAACAAAGTAACAAAGATTAAAACTTGCTAAGAGGAATAAATAGTCACGCGTGTGAATATATATAAGAGACTAAAAGGCGCAGAAGAAAAAGAAGAGGGTGGAAAAGGTAGAAAATGAGAACCTCAAGGCCTAAGCCTTTGATGTGAGTATGAGTAGCAACGCGTTGCTTCTTGGTAGTTGACTGAACCTCTTCTATTCTCATCTTCTCCATGTTCTCTCTGATTCTCTTTTGCAGAAGAAGAGTGTTGCAGGCGAAAGAAAATGGAGACGAAAATTGTACTTTGAAGACGCGGCCACAGGCAAACAGAGAGCATGCATTCCAGGAAATCATAAATGGGCTTTGGACCTTGGGCTTGGTCCTTGGGCCACACTAGGCCTGGACTCTTTATGTGTTCTTTCATTGTTTAGGTTCTTAATTTGGTTCTGTTCTTCATATTTATTCTCAATCCGATCCACAAAGTTAAAATAAATTAAAAATAATATTTTAAATCAATTTTAAAAAAAAATTAGTCAGACAATTTAATTACTAAATCAGACTAAATTTTCAAACTGGTCTTTGAAATTCATGTCGTACACTAAAATTGTCCCTGAGATTCTAATTGCACTAATTATGTCCCTTAGATTGAAAAAATTGCACTATATTAATCTCTGACCCGTTTTTCGTTAACAATGCGCTGACGTGGACTTTTAGCGACACGTGTCACCTCATAGTTTGGCTACGTATAACGGTACGATGACGTGTTGGTCACACATGGCATGCTGACACGGATGGTTATGCCACTTGTCACAATACTATTTTGCCACGTGTTTGATTATGCCACATGTCACAATGTTATTTGTCCACGTGTCATCTACTGTGTCATCGTTATATATGCACCAAATTGGTCCCTTACTTTACACCAAATGACTCATTTTAGTCTCTGAAATTGAATGTCGTGCACCAAATTAGTCTCTTCATTAGTTTTTTTTTTTTTATAAATTCAAAATTTTTAATATCTTTGAATACACCAATTTTAATTTTATCTTTTCACAAATTATTTAAATACAAGTACTTTTATAAAATATTTTAAAAATTTTAGTTTTAATTATACAATTTTTTTACAATATTTTATTAAAAAAATTATATGAGATATTGATATTTAATTTAATAAAGAGTGTAAGTTAAGAGTACAATAATATTTTTTAATACAAACTTTTTAATATTTAACACCTTAATAAATATTTTAAAAATACTTGATAAGGCACTTATTAACTAATATAAATTCATTATTCCCATCCGTTTTAAGAATGTTCGATTCTCCATATAATTGACTTCTCACTAAACTAATAAGATAGATTTATAGTTTCGATTATAATAATTCATTTTATCTATAACTTAGTTAGGCAGCCTTTCCATATATTACACTATTAATTAATATAAGCACTTATTGTAACCATGGGTTGAACAATATTAAAACATATACAAATAAACACAAGAGGCAGTAATAAAATTTTGGATTTAGCTAACATGTGCTCTAATGATACAAGTTAAAATTATTAATTAAAAAATTTATTATAAAAAATTGTATAATAAAAAATATAATTAAAATCAATGTATCAAAAAATATTGAGAATTTTAAATTTAAAAAAAAATGAGAACAAAGTGATAAAAGAACTAATTTAGTGCACGACATTCAATTCCAGGAACTAAAATGAGTCATTTGATGCATATGTAATGAATTAATGATACATAGTGTCACATGTGAACAAACAACATTGTGACCACGTGGTATAACCATCAACGTCAACATGTCACGTGTCGCTAACCGATACGTCATCATACCGTTATACGTGGCAAAACCATGATGTGACACATGTTCCCAAAGGTCCACATCAGCACGTCGTTAACGAAAAACGGATCAGAAACTAATTTGGTACAATTTTTCCAATATTAGGAACGTAATTGGTGCAATTGAAATTTCATGAACAATTTTAGTGCATGACGTCAATCTCATGACCACTTTGAAGATTTAGTCACTAAATCCATTTTTAATCTTTTATTTCATTAGATATATTAATCTTTACATCAAATTTAATAAAAAGTTAGACAAATTAGACTTTGTCATTATTTAATAAAAGATATAACTATCTTTAAAAAATTTTAAATTTCTAAAATCGATCCTTATATATAGACGAGTAATTTGATGTGAAAACTGATTTGTTTAAGAAAATAAAAGTTTGAAAACTGATTTAGTAATTAAAATTTGTTATGAACTAAAATGTTTGACTAAATTTCTTAGAAATTAATTTGGAATATTACTCAAAATAAAATAGAAGCTTGTGATGCTCATATCTTTAAAAAAAATGATCTTCTTTCTGAAACAGTAATGCTCTTTTTAGTGATCATAGTTTCCGAATTGAATACAAAAAAGGATCTATGTTAAATTATTTACAGGTTCCAAGCATAGTAAATGCCAAAATGGAGTAAACCATTTTCCCATCATGAAAAATGTTGTTAAGTATCATAAATCAACAGCAACTGAAAGGCACTTCTCTTTTTTTCCCTCCTCACCATGTACAACACAATGTTGGCAAACGAAAGAACTGCAACAAGGGCATGCCATCTAAAATCACATCTACCTGGGTATGTATGTATGCACACCAAACCAGGCACTTCATTTCAGTCCAACTTTCATGTATGCCAATCAGTACCTACCTACGTTTGTTCCTAGGGGAAAATGGTGCTGCCAGATTTGAATTGAAGCCTCAAACCAACAAAAAATTTCTCGGTAAAAAATTAAATTATCGACAGCGCTCTTCAAATCCAGAAACATGCCGCAGGCTTGCTTGAATCCTCATTCAACAACGTGTAAGCTGCAAAACCTGCCAGTTCACTTTGACCTTTTTTCTATATCATATTATTTATATACCCAAAAATGGCAGGCCTGTTAGATCAATAGATCATGTAAGAACATTCTGTTCCGATTATGTATCCCACCGGAATTTGTGGACTGTCCAAAAACAACCTGCCAGCCTTATGCCAGTCCTTCAATGGCAAGGAGGGGTCATACAGAAATTGCTTTCCAGGCGTGGTTTGACCCTAACCAATGTCGTTAAATTCTGGGAATGATGTGCAATCATCAAGATCTGAGATTAAACCAGCTACATAATCATGCGGGACTGCTCCAAAACTCTCCGTTTCATCAAATGAATTTTCCACGTCGAGGACAAAGGGCAGACTGCTACTAGGCAAATCATCAACTACAATGTCATCCATAGTGGATGCTGCATTGAGATCAAATCTCAGATCTTTAAGTGATGGCATTGAGAGGAATGAAGGATCAGTCTGTTGGTGATTTGTCTCACTAGGATCAGTGAAGGCTCTTTTAGACTTTGACTTAGAAGGCTTAGCAGTGTCAGTGTTAGAAAACTTCTGCTTTCCCAATGATTGTATCCTGGACCCAGGTTTGGATCTTGTATCATTTGTTGGAAATGCTGACGAAGCCCATGCTGAACTGTCTTCCTTACATGCTCTTGCTGCCTCCCTGAAGCAGAAAAAAGAGAAGATATATAAACAGTTATGCAGCAGTAACAGAAAAAAAAACTTGGAAAAAGAAGTCTTATCATTTTGTGACAGCTTGACAAAGACAGAACAAATCACTAACATTGTTTGCAACTATTAGTATTGAGGACAACCATGAACAATAGACAACAACGAAGAAGATTTATTTGATGTATAAGAAAAATATGATTGAAGGCGGCCATATATTCTATGATTGATTTCTATGCATTGAATAGAATTTTGAGATAAATGCCAAATAATAATGAGTAACTATCCTTATGCACCAAAAAAGAGAGGTAAGAAACACAACACTACACATTGCAGTGAAAAGTCAAACCATAAACCAAAAACAAACAAAATCTTTTGTCTTGAGTTACCTGAAACGATTCTCAGCAATAGAAGTAAAGACTCTAAAGTGACCATCTTCTCCTGTTTGCTTATTTACAGATGGCAACAGTTCTGTATCTTGTATTGATAAATTTATAACAGATGGAAATGAAGGCAAGGCATCACTCTCCTCTTTCTGGAACTCCAGTGTTATATCCATCTGATCTGTACTCACTTGCATGGGTTTGTCTTCACTGCAGTTAGAGAGTAAGGTTTGGTCACTCTCTTGCCTACCTCTGGTGTCATCAAGTGCAGAAGCTACTAACTTCTTGCACTGGGCCGAATTACTGAATGTCATCCTTTCAGAGGATTTCTTCAAGGAATTCTGTGAATGCTGGCCAACAGAACTAAAGAAACTCTTATCAAAACAGAGACCATTAGAGGTAGCTGATGGATTTTGCCTTCGGTCAGCATGTGATGAAAGCTTCCAGATACAAGAAAGCAGTGCATAAAAGTGCTTCTGCAGTAGTAATTCCCTATTGGGTTGCACAGAAGCAACATCTAACAACATGCGAATGTTCTCCTGCCAAAGTATATCTTAAGTGAGAAAAAAGTTTTACTTTGCAATATACTCCAAGTAAAGATGAGAATACATAGATGAGGTCCACAAACTGACAAGAAAATATTATAAGAAAATGTGGAGATAAAAATAGGCATGTAAAAGTTATCAGTCCAACCTCTGTAACTTTAAGAAGGGCTTTTCCAGAACCAGCATTGTTTGTCTTCTCATTATTTGTGGCATCCACCGAGTATAAGACATATTTCTGGAATAGTTCTCTAAACCTCTCACAGCAATGGACAGGATGACGATATCTTCCCCGATATGCCCCACCAGCAGTCATGCCATAAAGCGTTTCGCTAACCAAACTCCAGTTAGAACCATATTCATGAACAACTGCACATAATACTGCATCTTCCTGAGGTAACCAAGTATCTGCTGGTGGGATACAATCTTTGGACCAAAGATTTCCCTTTTTCACTTTTTCTGGTTTTATCATCAAGATCCATTTCACTGGCATTGGAGTGATGGATATTTTCCCTCCCATCTTATTTCTGCTTGACGTTTTCTGTTCATTCTCAACCAGAGTCTCTGCATTTTCATCATGCATAACTAATAAGTTGGAATCTAAATCTGAAGCAAAAACATCAGGAAGATCCCTCTTGGATTTTTTTGACTTCTTTGATCTCTTTTCTTCCTCACCATCACTTGTAAATTTAGGTTTCTTCCGTTTTTTCTGCATAGCTGAATTTGGGGATACAAGAGCAAGACTACTGACAACATCATCATCTATAGTCATTGGCTCTGCCTGTGGCTCTTCTTTTACAGGTCTCGTGCCAGAGTTTAGAGATCCTTTCTTCAGAGATTTAAACTTTGCTTTCTTGGGTTTCTTTTTCGGTTTGGGCTTTGAATCACCAGGAGTCCTGATGAAAAATGAAAAGTAAGAGCAATCAGATGTACGTTCATATTTATGGCATTACCTTATTTTTCATGCACACCTCAACTTATATTTTGAAGTTTCACAATTGAAGATAGAAAAAAAGATCAAAATTAAGATAACTTTTCAAACCAGGACAAAACCCACAGCATCCACAGGGAACATAGTTCATAGAATAATGCAATATTTACTAGATGTAGAAACTAGCACAGATCTTTCTTTGAATACCAGTAAGGTGGATAACAAAATATAACGAAAGCCTAGTGCTGCCTTACTTTTTAGAATTTTCTTCCTCAGCTTCCGCTTTCTGTTTAGCTTCATATTCTAGTTCCTCCATCAACTACAAAAACACAAAATCAAACATGTTTATTGATATGCAAAAAGATGACAAGAAAAAGAAATCCAAAATTCGTCCAACCCACCTGATGTTGAGCCAAGGTCTCTACTTGCTGTCGATATGCCTCAGTTGCAAAATCAGCATCCCATTCTAATATAACAGGGAATGTTCAGTCTAGAAACTAAATATCTTCTTAAGTTTCAATATTTGTTATAAGCAATTGATCAATTAATCATCAACCATACTCAACTTCAAATTCAACAAAAATTAATTTTACAAATTAGTAAAAGAGTTCAGGTATGATGCACATACAAAGGAACATGATCTACATGTCATTTATAATATATGTCAACTAAACTCTGCAAGAAATACGTTATTTGGATAAAGTCATGAGTTAAACATATTTTCATGGGGTCTAATCGATGACATTCATTATATTCTAAGGATAATAAACAATGACAATATCAAATTTCAGGAAGCAAAGGGAATAATGGGGCACATACTTTCATATACAAGAGGTTCCTCATCTTCATCAATTTCAGCTTCCATCTCCTCCTTATACCTTTCAATGCGATCCAACTCCCATTCCGTGTCCTCAATCCTGACTTCAGATTCCAAGGCTGTTTTATCTATAACTGGATCCCAAAGCTCCAGAAAACGAATGGCATAACGATCTATAGGACGCAACTTATTCTCAAAGGCAGAGATAGCTTGCCCAGCTGCAGCCATCTGTTTTACATCGGCCAACATGTCAACGTCGTCTTCTTTTAAAGAAACAGTGGCCATTGCATCTTCCTTGGGATCTCCATTTGACATTACTGCATTCTGTTTACTTAAGTTGGACACAGATTCACCAAACTCAGCAGGCTCATCATCCTTCATATCATCTTCATTTCCATACTCATCCTCTTCAAGTCTCCCAATGGCTTCTTCTGTAAACTCCTGGTTGTCAACAGCATCTTCCTCCTCAACTTTCTTTAATGCATTATAATCTGCTTCATCTTCCACACATTTTAATGCAGCCTCTAGGTCTGCATTAGTTACAGACACTTCCCCATTGTTCTGGGATTTCTCCAGCATATTTTTAATCTGAAGTGTTCTATGGCCTGAAAATAGTTCCATAGGATCAAGCTTCTTGAAGAACTCAGTGTTATAACCCCCACTTTGAATTACAAGATTGTCAAGAGCACGCTTCTGATTTGCTTTCTTTAAGATATTTTCCTCAATGGTGCTTTCACTAATCAATCTGTAGATATGAACTTCACGTGTCTGACCAATTCTGTGGCAACGATCCTGAGCCTGTTGATCCATAGCTGGATTCCAGTCACTATCGTAAAAAATAACAGTGTCAGCTCCAACTAGGTTGATACCAACACCCCCACTACGGGTTGACAAGATAAAAAGAAAATATTTGGGGTTAGTGTTAAAGCGCTGCATTAAGGTCTGCCTCTCTTCTGGTTGAGTTGATCCATCTAATCTCATGTAAGTGTAACCATACAAATTAATGAATGCTTCCAGCACATCAAGCATCTTTGTCATCTGGGTAAATATCAGAGCACGGTGACCTTCTGATTTTAATTTCCTCAACAATATTGCGAGTTCTTGCAATTTCCCGCAGTCAAATTGTATCAGACGCCTATCTGGGAAATACACTTGCCTACGAACAACTGCAGGCCTGATTGGTGACAGTAATGGTGACAGAACTTCAGAGCATTTCTGCTTGTAAGATGGATGCAGAAACACAGTTGCCCCACTTCTGCTGCACCAGCAAACTGGAGAGGGTGCTCGTGCTGCTGGAATGGCAAACATGAAACTTTCAACCACATCAGTCATCCTCTGAAATCGTTCGACTGGTGATAGAACAATGTCGGCCAGCTTTGATGAGTACAAATATGAAACAGGGTTTCCTTAACTTGATGAATATCATATACAGGATGCTTTAGAGTAACAAGATTCCTTAGGCTTGTGGAGTAGATGGGTTTTCTTTTACACCTCAAGGAGTTCCACCATGCAATAGCTGCTGCACGTTCCTTCGCCTCTTTCAACCTCTCTTCCCAAATTGCTTTGCGGATCTCTTCAAAAATGTTTGTTCCTTGTAGCTTTTTTCGACATTTTGACCAAGGCTTAATTACCTCCAGGTCACCCTTATCAGTGCGTTCCATGATTAAACTAGAAGGGGTCTCAATGGCTTGCACTTCATCACTCTCCCAAGAAGTCATGCTATATTCAAGATGAGTAAATAGGAGGCCTAAGCCTTTTAGGTCTACTATTGAAAAGGGATTAGGAAAAAGCATGGAGCAAATAGAAGAACTTAATGAACATCAATACCCGACATGTCAAAGGAACTGACAATAGGACGACCCTCAAATAGGTCAGGATGATTGCAAACCTTACGAAGTTGCATTATAATACTAATCATCCCAAAAAAGTTGGCACTTGCAAGAGTAGCTTGGGTCTCTGAACTAGCAATGAAGTCTTCATATAAATTACGCTGCCGCTTTGACAGTCTACAGTATATGACATGCTCATGTTTCGATGGAAGTTGCTTTTCCACATCTCGCTTCAACCGGCGGAGTAAGAATGGACGAAGAACATTATGCAGGCGATCAACAACCTCCTTGTTAACTTTCTCCTCTCCCTCTACCATCCCAGATATAGGATTGCAAAACCAATCCTTAAACTCTTGATGAGATTGGAAGACATGTGGCATCAAAAAATGCATGAGAGACCACAGCTCCATGAGATCATTCTGCAATGGTGTGCCAGTCAAGAGAATACGCCGTTTTGAGTTGAAATTCAAGAGTGTTGCCATCTCTGTGACTTCCAGTTTTTAATGAGATGAGCTTCATCTAAGATCAAGTATTTCCACTTTTTGCGCTTAAAAACTTTGGAATCCTGAATGACTAATCTATAGGTTGTTATGCACACATGAAATGAGTTTGGTTTCAACCATCCTTGTCTTTTATGTTTCCGCTCCTTTGCACTCCCAAAGTAAGTTAAAATTTTGAAAGCAGGACACCATTTCAGAAATTCAGTCTCCCAGTTAAGCATCACACTAGTTGGCACCACGATTAGATGTGGACCCCATATTCCCTTTTCACAAGCAAGATGAGCAAGCAAAGCTATAGTCATAATTGTTTTGCCAAGCCCCATTTCATCGCCAAAATTCCATTCAGTCTCTTTTCATACATTGTGACAAGCCAATCTAATCCAATGTGTTGGTACTCGCGAAGAGAGTACTTCAGTAGAAAAGGGAACTTTGTACGCACTTTAGTTGTAGAGAAGGTGATTCCAGTTGGTTGAGCTGATCTTGCTGCAGCAGCTGCGTCAGATATATTATACTCGCCTTCTCCTTTTTCTGAAGTTTCATGAGGTACTTCCCATTCTTTTTCCTGAGGTTGAACAGCAGGAAGGTTCTCAGACTTGATATCTTCTTCCATAGGGACAGCAACATCCTTCTGTCCAGAATCTTCATTGCTTGAAGAGTCCTCATGGTGCTCAGATAAAGGAGAAGCATAATCAGATTCATCCCCATGTCCATCATCACTCAGGTCCTAATAAACAGAGAAGAATAGAAATCAATGTTTTTGCACGAATGGGTTAAATCATAAGTAAAAACAAATGATATTACTGCCTACCTTTTTATACCTTGCAAGTAGTTCCTCAATAGGCATGTCACTCTCCTTTTGCAATAATGCAATCTACAACCAATTGCTTCGTCATAAGGACTAGCATAATAAAGACATTTAAAATGAAAAATATGTATAAGGCCCCATAATCTAAACATGCATCTACAAAGCAAATAAACATAGAATGCAAATTTCTGTTAGCAATAATCTGGGAAGAAAGATAAGCAGTCTAGCTCAAACCTCATCATTGGGATCAATGATATCTACTTTTTCCAATTTTTCCTCCTCGGATAAGGTTGTTTCATCATCCTGATCAGTGAAATCAAGCAAAGGCTCAAATTGCCAATCATGAATCAACCAACCAAGAAACGAAAAAGAGCAAATACAATACACAATAGTCAACATGCCTAAAACTAGAAACTGCCATATCCAACAAAATAGTTGACTTCAAACTGTCAAAACAAGGAGTACATATTGATACAGAACAATACACAGACATAACTTCAAAATTTTGTTTGAAATGAGCTCAGTATATATTAACATATAAAACTGTTTTGAAAAATGATAGCAATATATCTTGATATTTTTACCTGCCTCATTGAGGATCAAAACAAATAGAAACAAATAAGTGGAAATGATACTTTATGGTTATTATATTTGTGTCTCAAATTTGATTTACCTTGTCCTCTGTTGTTTGCAAGAAGTCACCATCATCCTGCCAATATTTCAGGTAAATCAGGAAGGAACATTGTAAGCTATGAAGTTAACAGCTGAATGTCAATAAATCACAGGAATAGAAGGTGTGAAAAATGGGGAGGCGTGGAGCACATACCAATGATGAATCCAAAGGATTTCATTGATTGCATCCAACATAATACAGGCACATTTGATCAAGGATGATAACAGTAAATTGAAGGCAAAACCACATTGGTCACATTGGTCGAGACAACAAAGCATCACAGATATAAGTAAAGAAGGCCAGATATCTTAATAAAGGAAGTCAAGTTTAAAATTACTAAATGATATTCGTAGATCACCGCCACAAAAAATACATTCAATTCAGAAATGGAGGAAATAAAACTTCCAGCACAAGAATTAAAGGTACACATAAGCAATTTACTTTCATTACCAAAATCATGAAAGATAAAATATAAGTGATACACACAGAAGACCTTTATTGAAAGAAAATTAAATTTAATAGTGAGAATAGAAAGAATACATATGGAGAATAAATCTAAATGCAATCTCACCTCTTCATCAGTAAAGCCACGGGTAGTATCTTCATTAGCCATCTCACTAGAAGCCTCCTTAATATTTTCAGATTGATGATCGTCATATTCAGATTGATTATTTATTGGAGTAGCAACATCACCATTGTTTACTGGAGTAGCTACGTCACCAACACTTTCTCCCTGTTAATAGAAAAGGAGAATTACGGTAAGTCCATAACTCACTTTGCTGCTGAAAGTGTTAAAACCAAACACATACACAGTGTCGACCAGGGTCCATGCTAGAGTCGCCTGTACCAGTTTCATTGGCGCATAAAGCATCTCCATTTTCTGCAACATATTAATCATCTTCTGTGTCAGAAACAACAATATCCTGAACAAATTAGCAGTCACAAACACAATGCCAGTGCTTACCATCACTACTTCTAGCTATTTTATCACCATCTTCACTATGCTCTGGACTACTTTCTTGACTTGCAGATTCATCTAATAGATCATGAAAGGAAAGGTGTCATAAATGCTTCAATAGTAATTAAGCAACCTAAGTAGGTAACTTAAGCAGAGTTCACTACCACATGATTATAATGACGATGCAAACCAGCACCTTCTACAACCCTTTCTTTTTATGATCTATGTTGGTCTCCCATATTAACAGATAGCATTTGAGAAGACTAACTGAACTTTCTTGAATAAAAAAAACCATGATATAAATAAACAAAAACTTACCATTCCTGCCACCATAACGCTTGAGTAACTCCTCAATTGGAAGATCAATTTCATCATTCAAAGCTGCCAATTCCTCTTGTCTTTCTTCTTTGGTTATATGGGCCTCATCCTCCTCAAGGGTTTGCTCATCATCCTCCTAGAAACAGTACCTCCATTAGCATCAAGATTAGTTTGGACCAATCTCATGCATTGAAACACAAGAAATAATTGGATAAAAGACACAGTAATCTTCAATTTCCACAAGAAACACATCATCAAGAAAACTCACGGATAAAAAGGACTGTACAGGACTATAATACATGAGAGAAACGCACTACATAGAAATTCTAAACATGAAGAAGGATTAAAAGTTATCAAGATAAAGATACAAACTGCAACAGTAGCACAAAACAGGGGAGACAAATCATCTTTAGATCACTTCTCTAAAAACATGAACCTTTTCAATGAGATGAAGAGAAGAAATTAGATATAAACAGAGAGATTCTCTTTACTATTAGAAGGAAATAAGAAAAATGTGACCTAAGACCTTAAACCCTAATATCTTGGCTATTCACTGATTGTTCAACAAAGAAAATGAAATGACACCCCCCTGTACTGGAGTATCACTATCAGAATTATCCTGATGTTATAGTTTTTTATTTATACACAACTTCCAATGGAAAACAAACAATATGCAGATCAGAGTGTAGATAGAACCAATAATGCATCCTAATATCCTACAAGGTATTCCATAACAAAACAATGCAACAAAACAGGTGGAAGCTAATAATCTTTGAGTAGGTTCTCCAACAGCAATCACATTTCAAACTATATAATCTGGGTGTGTTTGGTCGTGATAAACAAGAGAACAGTTCAAAATAAACATATAAAATCTAATAATCTTTATCTGGGTCAGGATGCAAAATCTCATAAGAATCATAAAACAAAAGAAACCAAAACAAAAGGAAAAAACAAATACAGAATCTGAGTGCTTGGTGGTTATGGTGAACAGATCAAGAGAATAGCAATTGAAAAAAATAGACATACCGATTCATCATCAGATTGTACATCATATTCTTCATCATCATCAGGTGCATCCAACTGATGCTCTATTACAAATGAATCAAGTTAGTAAAATAAGTGACAACCACTTACACCTTAACATACATGTCTTTTACCCACCAACATCAGCTTCCTCGGGTTCATTAATAATGTCTGTATCTATATCCTTGTATTGACTACTCATGTGATGCTCAGCAGAACTTTTCTCAACCGGTTTATAAGGATCCACAAGATTCTTTGCCAGCATTGACGAGTACCTGAAAATGAAACATATTAAAAGGAAAGACCAATGGTGTCAAGCCAACTTCCAATTGCTACAAAAAAAAAAGTATCTTTTAAATAAAAACAAAATGATAAATGTAGTAAAGGATCCACCTCTCAGTTTGCCCTAAAAGAAACTCAAGCTGTTTGTCAAGTGCCTTTTTCTTCTTCTCGTCAAGCTCCATTTGATGCTTATAAAGAACCTAGAACAACAATAGATGGAAAGGACATCAAAATTATGAAAATTTATGCAAGTGATTCAGCAAATTTAATTTTAAAAAATACATTACCAGCTTTTCTATTTTTGTCCAGAACTTCTTAACATCCTTAGAAATATTTAGCGCAACTTTTCGTAAGCGTTGCTCTTCTTCCTGTAAAATATTCCACCCTCATGACGCAGCAATACCAAAACATAAAAGAAAGTAAGAAAGAAAAACACATACAAACACTGATGCTTTCTATAACTGTAACTCTAAATAATACAATCACATCATTGGTAACCGCAGTATGTTATTAATTCCTTAAATTTACAAAAAGAAGAGACCAGAACCTTCATCTTCTTTTCACCTCTGGTAGCCTGATCTAACATGCCTTTGCTGGCTCTCAAAGCAACTTTCTTGGCCTGAGCAAGTTTCCATTTCCTCTCTGATTCAAAGTCCTACAAAACCGAAGTACAATAAGTAAAACCATCAGAACTGAAACAGTGAAACATTACTCCATTTAAAAATAAAGAATTACAAAAAGAAGATAGAAGATTTTGAAGGTAAAAACAATAGATACCTTTGACAACCACACCATCTCTTCTAATACATGGTCCCAATGAGTTTTCGGTCGTCGAGGCTCCTTTGGAGCTTCAAGTGACTGATACAGCAGAAGATGAGAAAAGAAAAATAGGAAAGAATGATTAGATCAAACTAAGTTTGAAACTGTTCTCGTCAAGCTGTAGGATGATTTCTTCTTCATCTTTTATACTGTTCTACAATGATTTATTTTCTTTCTTTCTCAAAACTCTTACATACTCTATTTCCTTTTTTGATGGCAGAAGAATTTTATTTACATGAAGAGATACAATTACAAAAAGAAAGAAGGATAGGAAATCCTTGCAAACTAAAAAGACAAAACAAGCAACATCAATAACTGAAACGTTGCCTTCACTATGGTGGAGTTCATTACAAGGTTCAGCGGATGTCCTAGTGCCTTGATGTGAATCATGTTCACAAATGCAGAACAAAAAGACACATAAAAAGAATGTAAAAGATCAACCTAACAAAAGTTTCCGCTCAATCTCTCAACATATATAAAGAAACCCATAAAAGAAGGACATGAGCTTGTCCCCAAAGCTGACACAAGCTGCCAAATCTCATACCAAATCATGTAATGTGTCAAAGGATTGCCTTTAGGCTCCATTTTCTGGTGTCCCGCAAAATAAAATACAGAGACATCGAAACAGTAAAGGTGGAAAAATCTATCTCCAATCCCATATTTTGGTTAAACAAAAATACAGAGAAATATGTCCCGTCTCAAGCTATAAACAGGTTAATGTCTCCCTATATCTATAATTTCTGTCCCACGAAAAGTCTCCAAATGCCCTCTGGAGTTTCTGCAAATCGAAGTTCTGAAGAGCCAAAGTGACTTCACTTCTTACACTTCAAGTCATTCTCTTCCCTGAGTTCCCTCCCTCTTCCGAATCCAAAATCTCAAACATCCCCTTAAAGAGAGTTTAGCTCAAACCAAACACACCACAACAGCAGCATGGATTGCATGTTGCAATACAAGTTTATCTTATATACTTAGTTATCTAAGAACCAAAGGAAACATACCCCCACCAAAACATGGCTGATGCAACAAATTCATTAGAAATACTTTAATACCAACAACTAAATTATGAGCAAGCACCACACATCCACAAGGGTTTTAATTGCGCTTGCAGCTGCGTCTGCAGCTTAACGGCATTGCAGCCACAACCATAACAGAAGCTATGCCATTCTGGGTTGTTCATCAGAATTTTTTTTTTTCGGACAAAAATAAGATAAATAAAAAATATTTTCTTCTTCCCATACTCATGCAAAAAAATAAAAAAAAGGCTGCAGTCAATAATATCTAGCATACAATCACACACACTCTCTCACTGACCTGTGCGGTTGGTTTACGGAAGTTGAGAACAGAGGACTTATGTTTCTTCATCTTTTTCTTCTTCTTCTTCTTCAGTTACTCGAAGACAGCAACAGAAAAAGCAAGCTCCTCCTTTTGCAATTTTCACTTAGATTCGTGGGATGAAGAAGGAGGAGAAGAAAACGTTGGTTGCATCAGAGCATTGCATTTGTCGCTGTTGGGTAATTTGGGGGTATGGTGGTGAAAAAATTTCTCTTTTTTTCTTTTCTTGTTCGGAGTGACAGAATGATCTCGAAGGAGAAAACGGGTAATTCACGTTGAAGACCGAGAGATGTCATATTGTCATATGTGCGGGTTTTGGAGCTTTTTTTGTATATTTTATTTTGGGCTTTTAATGGGCCCTTGTGATTTTTTTGTTTAATAAACAATACTAATTTCTACGTTTTGGATTTGCTACAGAAATTATTGGAAAGTGTTGAAAATTTATTTTGTGAATTGTTATTTAGATTCATTACCAACAGATTTTATTTCAGAATCTCATGATAATTTTATGGGTTTAGCTAAAGTTTTAAATGTTTTATTTAATTAATACAAAATAAATGTATTGAAAATTTAAATTTTTTATATTTTTAATGAATTTTTTTATTTTAATAGATAAACCCTAATTTTATTTATTAAGTGCTATTTTTTTTTTGGTTGAGTATTAAGTGCTATTTATTTCCATACAGAAGGTGCAAGTGCTGATTTTATATGACATGATTTTGGGGAACTTTTAGGTTTGTATTTTCAGAAATGGTATTTGTACAATAATGATATATCCACTACTTATTATTCTTTCCTTTTTTTTTGTAAGTATTATTTTCTTTGCAATAAATGGTATGTAATAGAGTAGTAGATCATGATTTTTTGTTAATTCAAACCGACTTTTTTTTTTAAATACATAGAACACAAGCAGGACACTTATTTAGTAGACTTCTATCAGCCAAAATGTTAATCCAATTTCAAGTTGATACTAAGTTGAATTTTAACTCACAATCTCTGATCTCTCTTTTCTCTTTTCTCTAGTATTAATCTAAGAGATCTATATTTATAACGTTAGTGTGATGCCACTTGTTAAATCAAACCCATATCATTAGGTCAAAAGCTATTCTAAACCGAGTTACCGAGTTTTATTGTAGTGTCTTAAAATCATAGTATCTACCATAATGAATTACACTGTCATGAACCAAGTTATCGAGATATGATTAAACCTATTGAATTATAGAGTTGATGATGCTTAAATTTAAACCAACACACTGTAAATGAGAAGCAAGAGATAGACAATGATATGGACAGACAACACAATGGAGGACTTGAAAATATGAGTTTAATTTGGTGGGAGTTAATATAAACTCTGATACAACATGTTCCTTTTACTTTTGAGGTTTACTAATGTTAACCTTGTGAGAAGTAAAAGTACTAAACAACCAAGATTAATTATTACTAAGGAAGAAACTCAGAGAGACTATCCTCAGCAATATTATTATTTATTTATGAGCATTTGCCTATGATTTTATCTACTTCTCTTAGTTTGCACAATATCCCTGCTGCTAGGGTAGGTCAAGTAGTTAAGTGCCCAACTTCTTATGAAGTGTCAAGTGTAAAAACTTACATGAATAGATAAACCATAACTAAATGGAAAAGCACATGGTAGAAGAAACTAGTCACAATCAATATGTGATGGTTGGGCAGATAGTATAGGCCATGCATATACCATGAAGTTTCTGGTGTACATGCAAAATTGCAATCTTTAACTTCGCTACTAATTTAAATTTAGATGTACAGTAGCCCAAATAACACAATGAACACCTACAGCACAATTATGGTCTTTAGTAAGGATAAAATATTATTTTGGTATATCATCTAAGCTAAATTCTAATTTGATTCCTAATTTTTAACTCTTCTATTTCAGTCTCAAAATGTTTCAAACGGTTCAATTGTCCCAATTAAATTTGACACAAACAATTAAGCATACTTAAGAATCAATATAATGTTCAGTTTTGGTACATAAGTAAAATCAACTTACCAATGATCATTAATGTAAAAGCTTCCTATTAATTATTCCAGTCAAATTTAAAACAACATTGAATCCAATTAAAATTTTTAGGAACTAAATTAAAATTTAGCCCCAACATTAAATACCAAAACAGTACTTTACCTTCTTTAAAAATTTATGTCTACATAATTCAACCACACTCTATATGAGTTTATCAATTACCTTCGTTGCTTTGCTTCACCACCTTCTCCATGTAAATAAAAACTATAGCTAATTCCAAATTATTAGTTTTTTTATTTTTGTCGTTTTGGTATACCCTTCTCAGTTTTCGTATTTGCCCATTGATATTATCAACCCAAATCACAAAAAAAAGATATAAATGCTAAAACCATGGAATGACGATTAACTAACCTTTTGTCGTTTAGGTTTAGGTTTATGCTCATGATCAAATTTGTTCTTGGAACCTTTGAATGCCATCATACTCTACATGAAATCAAACTGCGTACCGTACATCCATCTCTGTTTCATGCACGCAGAATTTAAAGATATTAGAAAACATAAATCTAAGCTTTGTTGAAACAAGAGTTAATAAATGCAGATAACAAAACACATATATGATAGATTAAGAATAAGAAATATCTCCCGTAAAAAAAATTATGTTGCGTATGTGAAGTGTTAGAGTTGAGAAGATTGACGTGCGGATTAATGGATTGAAAGAATACCTACCATTTATGATGGGGCGTGAAACACAAAGCTATGTTCAAATAATGAGATCCATGTAATATATTAGAGTTTGGAGGATAACGAAAAAATAAAAATTATTTATTTAATACGAGTGACTGATAAAGTGAAAAACTATTTAGTTAATTTGAATTTATAGTAATTGATTCAAACTTAAAATTTAAAATTATGGAGTCTAAGTTGGAGTTAAAAACACCTATATATTCTTGTATGAAAAATATTTTATCAAGGGTGATATATATATAATTAGTAAATTAAGTTAAAAATAATTTTCAATGAATAATAATTATATTTGATAAAACAATTTTTTTTAATTTAAAAGGACTAAAAAACATAAATTACAATGATAAACTTAAATATTTATTATATATGAAATTATATTATATATAATTTTGATAAATACAAATTTATTTTGAAAATTATTCTTTTTAAGAGCATCTAATTCTTAAAAGATAAAAATATAAATAGATAATCTTTTTATTTATTAATTTTTTTATTTTCGATAAATACAAACTGATTCCAAAAAATATGTTTCTAAGTACTTTCAAAAATACCTATTACCTAAACAAAAGTAAAAACACATTATTTTTTATTTAGTATTTACCAAACAATAAAATGAGATAATTCCCAAAAGCCCTCCGAAAAATTTGACCAAATCAAGTCTAAATTGATCCATTGACATCATGCATATTGCCAATCGAATTACAATAAGAAGAAATTCTTTATTAATTTATTATTATGCACTTAGAACATTGTTTTCTACATTTAATTTAAAATTTGACATGTTTTGGGAAATTACTATTTAGAAATTAGGCATTCCTATTTCCTAAAATATGAATGGCTCACGTTATTTATCTAATATTACATAATAAATAATATAGTTCACAAAAAATAATAATAAGAAACAATATAAAAAAGCATTCATTGATTCTTAAATGAATCTAAAATGCTAAACTAAAATAATCTATCCTACTTAGGCTTTCTCTTTTCATGTCAACAACTCCTTCGGTTTTATTTGAGAATGGCACCACCTTAAATAATGCTATGGAATTTACTGTTCCGAAGCTAGCATTTTCTTCAGCTCTTTTTTATTTACCTGAAAATTTATACGAAAAAGAATTAATTACCCAACTTTTTTTCTTAATTTACCAAAAAACACATTTCTTATAAGAAAAAGGGCTCATGTTAATGAAGGAAAATGATGTGGATTACAAAGTAAACAAAAAGAAAATGTGAATTACCTTCCCCATTGCATTGCGAGGGAGTGAGTCCCAAACAAAAAGTTTTGTTGGTATCTGAGACAATATAAAACAAATAGAATTGAGACACTTAGATATAGGACATACATTTTGATTAAAATTAAGACAAATACATCCCTGACTTTTTATATCAAAGACAAATAAGTTCTCGAGAAATTAAATGTCTCGTAATTTAGAAGGTCAGAGATATTTTTGTATTTTCAATTAGTCCGAGATTTGTGTGTCTTTGAATTAAAAAGTTAGAGATCTATTGGTCTTTTTCTCAAAATTTTAAGATAACATAACAGACTTGGCTAAAGTCCTAAACTATATACATGAAATATTTCTAAGAAAATATGATGAATCTAATCCATATTCACAAGCATCAATCATCCAACAATACCTTGTAAGGTGCAATTTTAGGTTTGGCCCAGCTGGATAACTCTTCCAGGCTTAGAACAGGCTTTGATTCTTCATCTCGCTTTCTCTTGACATCAGCCTCTGGTACAATAATCGCGCCGACAACTTCCCCATAATCTTTGTCAGGTAAGCCCAAAACGCAGCATTCCGCGACAGCTTGATGCTGCAAAATGGTTCTGATTGTAAAGATCACATTCTTCCTTATATTTGCCCACTTGGTTCCATTATTATGCAACTATATACAAGTTAATTAGTTAACAATTGCACCATAAGATAGAAAAATGAGCTACTTGCCTCTAGTATAACTGATTCAATTTCTAAGGCAGATAGTTTGTAGCCACCAGCCTTGATTATATCAGCATTAGTACCTGATAAGCAAGCGGAGTTTTACAGAGTTATTCAAGACAGAAATTCAACATACTAGAACCGCATATAAGCCCAAAGAAATGAAAATGGTAATTGTTTGTGCTGATAATAGTTCCATAAAAAAGTTGGCATACACATTATTGAAGTATACAATTACACATAATTCTTCTGTGTATAATCTAGGTTCTATCGTTACCTAAGCTAATCAAGACAAAATTGACTTAAGAATTCTCAAATAATTTAGGTAAAAAACCAAATGTCCTAATCCTAATTATTTGGAATTTAGAAAACTGGTTTCTTAGGGACTGTTGGAACACTAGCATGGAATCAGCCACCGATACAATTATCATTTGAGTGCTTTCCCAGACCTTATGTTAAGCAAGATGCTTATGCACCTAGCTGCCTTTTTTTTTTTTTTTTTTGAGATTCATTTGGAACAATGGAAAGCTCAAGCTGAAAGACAACATCCTAGAATTTGGGTACTAGGTATATGAAATTAATGCATGACAGGTAACAATGTAGTGCCTCTTACAATTAAGCATATAACAACCACCATATATAGATAGATAAATAGATAGATTTCCTTACGTCCTAGAATGATGTAGTATCCATCTTTATCTGTAGTAACTGCATCCCCAGTCTTGAAGAATCCATCTTCAGTAAATGATTCTTTCGTTATCTGCATGGGAATCATAAAATCTCAGGAGGCAGACATCACATTTCCTTGACCAAGCTTTATCTTTGAAATGCAGGACTGTGCAAATCAAATTAAATCTACATTCTTTTTTCCTGTGCTCCATCTTTTAGCATCACACAACTTTCTATTGCTCAAAAACAATCTGTCGTCTTAGGATAGTATGGTACATGCATAGTGGGGGAGTAGGGTATTACATAAGGATGAACAATTGAACATAGTTTATGTGGTGCATTTAACTACTATGTCAGAGAGTACCTCCGGAAGTTTCCAATATTCTTTAAAAGATGAAGGGCTTTTAACACAAAGCTCCCCCACTTTAGTCTCTTCTTTCCCACTGTCCTCATCTGAAAGAATCTTGACCTATCATGCATAGATAGAAAGCAACATTAAAATTCCATGTGATATACCTTACATGTTCACATCAACAACACAAGAAGCATAGAAGAATTCAATTCACCCAAGCTTCAGATACGAGTAATTTTTTGAACATAGAGCAAGTTTAATTTCCTTAAATATGTGCTTAGACCTTTTTTCTTTTTTCTTTTTGGAATAAATGTGCATAGACAATTACATAGCCTGATCCTCATAATGTTTTGTTGAGGCTATATTGTCAAACAGATTTTTGCATCAATGGAATGAGAAATCACAACCACAATGTCCATATACTAATCTAAAGTCAATAGTAAATATAAAGATGCAAGCTAAACTGACCTCTATACCAGGAAATGGTTTGCCAACAGTGCCTGGTTTACGCTCTCCTTTCAAAGGATTTGACAATGCCATGACAAACTATGAACATTAATATAATAACATAAGATGCTTTAAGAATAACCATCACAAAATTATTGAGGGCAATAGTGAAAT